>NC_062523.1:26998817-27358817 GCF_022655615.1 Tachysurus fulvidraco
GGCTGACTGGAGGGTGGTTAACTTTCTTTTTTCTTAAAAATGGACGGACTAACGGCAAATGACCCTGGACTGGCTGGAGAGAGACGCATGGCGAATGACCCTGGACTGGATGGAGAAACACCTATGGCAAACAACCCTGGACTGGCTGAAGAAGGACGCATGGCAAACGACACTGGAATGGATTATCGACGACGAGTAGGACACGGACAAAAACGGGCCACGAGAGAAGGAAGGATGTATCTAAAGGAGGCGACGGTGATTGTGAACGTGGAGAACTTAAATGAGGTCAGAGCTATGGATATTATTAAAGCAGTAACTGAGAAATGTGGAAATGGGAAAATTCTGGCATTGAGGCCAAGGCAAGGAAAAGAATATGAACTAACGATGGAAAAAGAGGAAACGTGTGAGGCATTGATTGATGGACTGATTATAAAAGGGGTGAACTGTGAAATAAAAAATCTGCAAAATAGAGACTACGTTGTTTCCTTCATGCACCTGCCTGTCTACCTGGATGATAGAGACATAATTGGAAAATTGGAGGGATGGGGAGTTAATCCCATATCAAAAATTAAAAGACGACACTACCCGGGCACCGAAGTCGAGGATGGAACAAGGTTCCTGACAGTAAGGTTCCCCAAAGAGGTGGCATCATTGCCATACAGCACAAAAATGGAAACGGCGGAGGGGTCGCAGTATTTCCGGGTGATGCATAGTCACCAGGTGAAGACCTGTAGGCTGTGCATGAGCCCGGATCACCTGCTCAAGGACTGCCCGGATTTCCAGTGCTATAAATGTCAAGAAAGGGGACATTTTGCCAGAGAGTGCAATGCGGTAAGGTGCCTGGAGTGTCAGGAAATTTAAAATAAATGTACATGTGAGATGGAGGAAGAGGAGGGAGGAATTGAGGAACGGGTGGACGGACAGGTGCATGAAGGAAACAGCGAGGGGGAGGAACAAATGGATGAAGGACAAGAGGAAGAAGGACTACGACAAAAAGAAATGGAAGGAGAAACGAGTAACAGAGAGCAAGGGGAAAGAGAGAAGGAGAATATTAACTACAATAATGAACAAACAATTGAGAAGGACACGAAAGAAATGGTGACATCGGACAGTTTTAACAATGTTGAGGAAACAGACAGTGAAGAAGGAGCAAAGATGGACAATATGGACAGAAGGGGGAGAGGACAAATTAGAAGGAGAGCAACAAAGGTAACTCCAAATTTGGAGAGGGTAAGAAAAAAAGTTATGAAAAGGATACAGAACAGATATAATGTGTTAAGAGACCTGGGGGGGGAAAATGATGAACAATGATTTTTAAGTATTTATTTTTCTACTTCCTCTTAATGGTTTTAAGTTGTGTTACTTTTAATGCAAGGGGATTGATGGACATGGGGAAATTTGAAAGAGTAAAAGAAAAATGTAAAAGGGAAGACGTCATTGCACTGCAAGAAACAAACTGGAAAGAAAATGTTATGAATGAGTATAAAAAGAGATGGGATGGAGGTATTTTTTATAATAATGGAGATGGGAGGTTGGGGAGAGGTGTGGCTCTTTTAATGAAGGATGATGTGTTTAAAATGAGTAAAATTGTATACACAGATAAAATAGGGAAATGTATGGTTGTTGAGATAAAAGATGAAGGAAGAGATTTGATTTTAGTAAATGTACATGCACCAGTGGAGGAGAAGGAAAAGAAAGAGTTTTTTAATATTTTAAGAAATGTTGTAAAGAAGTACAAAGAAATAATAATGATGGGGGATTTTAACACGGTTTTTAGTAAACAAGACATGGCTGAAGGAATGGTTTTTAAAACTGATACAGGTAGAAAAGAATTAAAAGTATTAATGGGAGAAAATAATATGATAGATGTGTGGAGAGAAAGAAATGAAAGGAAAAAGGAGTTTTCAAGGAGGCAGATAGTGGGGCAGTTTGTGTGCCAAACCAGAATTGATTTTGTTTTATGTAGTAGAAAGGTGGAGAATTTTATAGAAAATATTAAGTATGAGGACACAAGTTTTAGCGATCACAAGTTTTTATCTTTTACATTGGATTGGAGTAAAGTGCAAAGAGGGCCGGGAGTATGGATTTTAAATACACAGATTTTAAAGAATGAAGACTATGTTTTAAAGGTTAAGGAGATTATAGAAAATGAGAGGCAAAATGAAATGTATAAAGAGGATAAGAGAATATGGTGGGAGAACGTAAAGTTTTTAATCAAGAAATTCTCAATCGAGTATTGTAGTTTAATACAGAAATGGAAAAGATTCAATGAAAGAGAAATAAAAGAAAGCTTGGAAATGGAATTGAATAAAGAAAATAAAGACATACAAAAGATAAAGAAAATGGAAGACAAACTGAAAGAAATGGAAGAAAAAGAATATGAGGGCGCGAGGTTAAGGAGCAAAGCTAAATATGTGGTGGAGGGAGAAAAATGTACAAAGTTCTTTTTTGATTTGGAAAAAAAGAAAGGCAAAGCTGAAACGATAAAAGGAATAAGAGGGAAAGATGGGGAAATTGTAGAAGGGAATGAAAAGATTTTAGAAGAAGTAAAGAATTTTTATGAGGATCTGTTCAGTACAAGGGGTGTGGAAGAGGAGGAGAAAAATAAACTGTTGAATCTGATAAAAGCTAAAGTGAGGGAAGAAGATAAAAAAGAGTGTGACCAAGAAATCAGAGAAGAGGAGATTGAAAGAGCGATAAATCAACTGAATATAAGGAAAAGTCCAGGAATAGATGGTTTGGGAAGTGAGTTTTATGTGTGTTTTAAAGGAGTTTTAACAAAGATTTTAAATGGGGTTTTTAAAGAAACATTTGAAAAGGAAGAAATTAATGAAAGAACAAGGATGGGGTTAATGAAACTGATATATAAAAAGAAAGGAGAAAAAGTAGATTTAAAGAATTACAGACCAATTACAATGTTAAACACGGATCTTAAGATTTTAGCGAAAGTTTTAGCGAATAGGTTGACGGAGGTAATGCCAAGTATAATCGAAACAAACCAAGCGTACGGAGTTAAAGGAAGAGATATAGCGGATATAACAATGAGTATAAGAGACACGATATGGTACATGAAGGAGGAAAATGATGATGGATATGTAATTAGTTTGGATTTCGATAAAGCTTTTGATAGGGTCGAGCATGGGTATTTATTTCAGGTTTTAAGGAGTTTTGGTTTTGGGGAGAATTTTATTACATGGATTGAGATTTTATATAGAGGCGCGTTAACAAAGATAAAATGTAATGGGTTTTTAACAGATTGTTTTAAAATTACTAGGTCTCTAAGACGGGTGTCCGCTTTCAGCGTTATTGTACTCGCTTGTATCAGAACCATTAGGATTGGCTATAAAACAAAAGGAAGGAATAGTAGGGATAGAAATTGAGGAAAAGAAGGCAGAAGGGAAGGTGTTTCAATATGCAGATGATACAACAATAATTGTTAAAGGAAAGGAAAGTGTTATAGAAGTTATGAATGTTGTAAAAGTATATTGTAAAGGATCGGGTAGTAAAGTAAATGAAGATAAGACAGTATATATGAGATTTGGCAGAGCTATGGTTTTAAGGGATTGTTTTAAATTTAAAGAAGTGGAAGAAATGAGGATTTTAGGGATTTTAATGGGGAAGAATGAGAAGAAGGTAAGAGATGAAATGTGGGAGGATCTAGTAACAGAGATAGAGAGAAGGTTAAATTTTTGGAAACTGAGGACACTAAATTTGAAGGGGAAGGTTTTAATATTGAATGTTTTAATGGTTTCTAAGCTGTGGTATGTTTTATATGTGTGTGAGATGCCATTGTGGTCAGGAAAAAGGTTGAAAAAATGTTTTCTTGATTTTTTATGGAAGGGGAAACCAGCAAGGATAGCACACAACACGATTGTAGGGGCGGTAGAGAAGGGGGGCTTAGGGTTAATGGATGTGGAACAGAGGAAAAAAGCTTTGAGAGTAAAAGTAGTTAAGAAATATTTAGAAGAAGAGAACAAAAATGAGTGGCAAAAAACTATGAAATATTTTTTAAATAAATGTGGGGATTTTAACATGGGGGATGGAATTTTATGGATGAAAACGAAAATTTGGATGACTGACGGATTACCTGAATTCTATAGGGGACTTTTAAGTGCTTGGGGAAACTTTTTAAAGAAAATTGAGTATGATCCACATGGGAGAGAAAACATTTTAAATCAACCTCTGTTCTTAAATGGCAATATTTTAGAACAGGGGAGGGAAATATTTTTTAAGAAATGGATGGAAGTGGGGATAACAAGTGTGAGAGATGTTTTGTATGAGTTTAAAGACGGGTTTTTACCAACACAGTTTATTGTGGATGCAATGGAAGTGGCAAAAGAAGAATACAGTAAACAAGAAATAACAAACAAATATGAAATTATCAAGAACGCAATACCAAAAGAGTGGATTAAAAGAATAGAGTGTATGGAAGAGCGGAAAGAGAGAAATATGTATGTGAAACTGGGTGAGAAAATGTATGATTTTAAAGAATGTACTGTAAAAATGTATTATTGTGTTTTTAGGGATGGAGTTTTTAAAGAGCCGATTGTAAACAAGTACTGGGTGGAGAAATTTAAAGATTTAAAAGAAGAGTGTATATGGAGAAACATGAGGGGGAGATGTGTGGAAACAAAGTTGGAATGTTTGGAGTATTTTATAAAACATAAAGTGTTTTTTACGGAGTCTATTTTAGCCAAAATTGGTTTAGAACAAAGTGCGGTGTGTAAAGTGTGTCAGGAAAAGGAAGAGGGGATTTTACATATGTTTTTATATTGTAAAGAATTGGGGGAATTTTTAAGGAAATGTAAATGTGTGATTAAAGATTTGACAGTGGACTGGGATGAAAATGTATTGGAATGGAACAGAGTGGTGATATTTGGTTGGGAAAAGGAGTGTCGAAACAAAAGTTTATAAACCTGCGGTTAATGTTAATGAAAAGTGCAATATGGGAGAGAAGAATTGTGGCCAAAAAGGAAAAATTTGTGTTGGATGTTTGGACTGGGTTTAGGAGGAAAACAGAAGTGTATATGGAGAGACTGTATGTGTATTTTAAATATGAAAATAAGTTGGATGCTTTTTATAATGTCTTTACTTCACATGTTTGTTGTGTTTTAAAAGATTTAATGTGGAAGCTGCCAGGGAGTGAAGGAGAGGTGTGAACTAATGTTTTTGTAAATGTATATGATGTATGACATTTTTAAAATTTGATGTAAATGTGATTGTATAAGGAAAACTTACATTTTTATTGTATTAAAAAAAAAAAAAAAAGAATGCCCGATCTCGTCTGATCTCGGAAGCTAAGCAGAGGCGGGCCTGGTTAGTACTTGGGAAGGCGACTGCCTGAGAATACCAGGTGCTGTAAGCTTTTGACATAGGCATTCATTTACTTTACTATTTAAATTCTCCAACAACAACAACATCTGAATATTCATACCCTGTAGGTAAAGTTTTGATAGAAAACAACAATTACAATAAATAAAGAAATAAAGAAATAGGGAAAAAGAAAAAACAAACAACTTATAAATGGGTTCCATTCCAACTTTCCTCTGGCTTACGGCCATTCCACTCTGAGAATGCCCGATCTCGGAAGCTAAGCAGATTCGGGCCTGGTTAGTACTTGGATAGGCGACTGCCTGGGAATACCAGGTGCTGTAAGCTTTTGACATAGGCATTCATTTACTTTACTATTTGAATTCTCTAACAACAACATCTTAATATTCATACCCTGTAGCTAATGTTTTGATTGATTGATTGATTGATAGAAAACAATCAATCAATCAATCAATCAATAAATAAATAAATAAATAAGACAAAAAAAACAATTTTTAAATGGGTTCCATTCCACCTTTCCTCTAGCTTACGGCCATTCCACTCTGAGAATTTCTGATCTCGGAAGCTAAGCAGAGTCGGGCCTGGTTAGTACTTGGGTAGGCGACTGCCTGGGAATACCAGGTGCTGTAAGCTTTTGACATAGGCATTCATTTACTTTACTATTTGAATTCTCTAACAACAACATCTTAATATTCATACCCTGTAGCTAATGTTTTGATAGAAAACAACAATTACAATAAATAAAGAAATAGGGAAAAAGAAATAGGGAAAAAGAAATAGGGAAAAAGAAAAAACAAACAATTTTTAAATGGGTTCCATTCCACCTTTCCTCTAGCTTACGGCCATTCCACTCTGAGAATTTCTGATCTCGGAAGCTAAGCAGAGTCGGGCCTGGTTAGTACTTGGGTAGGCGACTGCCTGGGAATACCAGGTGCTGTAAGCTTTTGACATAGGCATTCATTTACTTTACTATTTGAATTCTCTAACAACAACATCTTAATATTCATACCCTGTAGCTAATGTTTTGATAGAAAACAACAATTACAATAAATAAAGAAATAGGGAAAAAGAAATAGGGAAAAAGAAATAGGGAAAAAGAAAAAACAAACAATTTTTAAATGGGTTCCATTCCAACTTTCCTCTAGCTTACGGCCATTCCACTCTGAGAATGCCCGATCTCGGAAGTTAAGCAGAGTCGGGCCTGGTTAGTACTTGGATAGGCGACTGCCGGGGAATTCCAGGTGCTGTAAGCTGTTGACATAGGCATTCATTTACTTTACTATTTGAATTCTCTAACAACAACATCTTAATATTCATACCCTGTAGGTAATGTTTGATAGAAAACAACAATTACAATAAATAAATAAAGAAAGAAATAGGGAAAAAGAAAAAACAAACAATTTATAAATGGGTTCCATTCCAACTTTCCTCTGGCTTATGGCCATTCCACTCTGAGAATGCCCGATCTCGTCTGATCTCGGCAGCTAAGCAGAGTCGGGCCTGGTTAGTACTTGGGTAGGCGACTGCCTGGGAATACCAGGTGCTGTAAGCTTTTGACATAGGCATTCATTTACTTTATTATTTGAATTCTCTAACAACATCAACATCTTAATATTCATACCCTGTAGCTAATGTTTTGATAGAAATCAATCAATCAATCAATAAAGAAATAAAGAAATAAATAAAAAGAAAAAACAAACAATTTTTAAATGGGATCCATTCCAACTTTACTCTAGCTTACGGCCATTCCACTCTGAGAATTTTTCCTGTCTTCCTTCCTTCAATTACTCCTTCCAATAGCAATGAAATGGGCCGGGACCTCTACAGCTGTTTAGCCAATAAGCAGACGATTCCAACGGTATGCGGCATGCCGTATGTTCTTTGCCTGTGTCTGCGTGAACTGGATGCGCAGAAGAATTCTTGCGTAATCCTTGACCTTTTGTCCCTCTCACAGCTCAGGGTGTCAAGTTACAGGCCTTTTTTCACACCAGAGTGATAGAGAGAGAGTCTAGGCTTGTTTTAGGCCTTTCAGACTGAGCATGCAGCCTTTTATTTCAAAGTTATATAGTAAACAAGTACACAAAAACGCTGCACCAGACGACCATGTCCGTAGAAACATATTTTTATTGAAGCCATTTTTGGGTCTTTTGACTTGTCTTGAAAGCCAAGACATGTGGCTATGACCCTCAGTTGTTATTTGGTCCCTAGCATGTTCCAGAAAAATGAGATTAATCAGTTTATCAGGTAAACAACCCAGGCGGAAATGAAAACCTTCCATTCTAGCCCCTGTAACTTTGTGCCAGTTTGTGCCTGGAATCAATCTGAAACTAGTTTCTGAAACGAGAGAATCTCTTCTTTCCAATGTGACCAGGCTCACCCCTGTTGGGTAGGTCATGTAGGCGAAAAACCTGCAAAAGGGGGGCGTGGCATAAAGGGGTTAGGGTTCTGTTTGTGGAAGCCGAATAAAAGCAAAACAGTTTTACGAACGTTAACGTTAATTGTAGCTTCACCTTCCTTCACCTTACTGTCTAGGGGCTTGCAAGTTAGACTGGCAAAGCCTAACGGTACATTAACGCAGGGACGTCGTTAGGCCTATTTTAGGGGGGCTGAAGCTAACTTATCCCAAATGTTCCTAAGCCCTCCGAAATGATAACAAGCACAACATTGTTTAATGTAGGAGTTATTTAGCTCAGACCTTTTTTTGAGTCCACTTAAGTTTGCTTTCATAAATTTGTCATTTTGTGGATAAAGCAACCAAATTTCAGAAGCTTTCCTAGCTCAAATTTTTGTTTTTGTTAAAAAAAAAATATTCTGAAGAAAGACACGTAAATGAAGAAGAAAGGCAAAATATTAGGCTACATGATGGATGTATATTTACTGAGGTTTTTTAAAATGGGTCAAAATGACAATTTTCACCTGAGATTTGAAGTCAGATTACAGGGGGGTTAAAATGACTTAAGAACTGCATCATTATATTACTTTTACACAGAGATTGTTAGGTCTATTTAGCTAAATCGTTTGACTTTAGCCATCTTTGTTTTACTGTAGCTACTGTATGCCAACGGCCGTGACGACATTAATAAAATGTGGGAAAAGCGCTACTTTTGTTTTGTTTTTTTTGCCCAAAGTTTGCATGCCTGCAACTCGTATTAAAAATATCTTAATGTCCTTCAATCCCATATATATAACTTGTTGAATTTTACCCATTTTCAATATACACCAACAGATATTACTGTATCATCAACCTCTATTCAAAACAATAAATGTAAAAGGTGTATTTTTGTGATTATTGGACAATTACTTTTTTCCAACATGCTTACAATTTATCTTTTTAATTCCTGCTTATTTTTATTTCTGTTGCAGGTTATTCTCATATCTGATTGTCTTAGTGTGATGTAGACCCCAAACCTAATTCTTTGGGGAGCTCATATTGTTTTAGTAAGTGCATTTAACATACATCTTAACAGCTATACAGAGCATAGCTTTATGTAATCAAAGTTGATGCGGATCACCATGCCCCGGATGGGACTGTTATGACCATCACTTATGTTTGATGTGGTTTGTCTAGTTTTTTTTAACCGAGATTTCTGACATAAATACTAACATGCCTAACATGTTTCATGGAAACAAGGTGAAAGAGCCCTTTTCAAGCTTGTCAGATGTGTGCTTACATAAGGTTTCTCGAAAAAACGGCGCACTGAGACTGCCGCAAACGAGTTTTCAGCTCCTTAGAAGCACTTTTGCACATGCATGCAGGGATTCACTCTAAACACATGCTGATACCTAAGATTGCATTACAGTGATCATACCACACACAAACCATCAGATTTTCGAATATAAATCATATTTTTATCAAGATATTGGCCTATAATATGAACTATTGTATTTTATATTATTTAGCATAAAATAATGTAAAAAAGCTTTTTCTCCGAGATTTCTGACATAAACACACTGTGTCCTACCATATTTCATAGAAACAAGCTGAAAGAACCATTTTCAAGCTTTTCAGATGTGTGCTTACATAAGGTTTCTCGAAAAAACATGAAAGGACGGCGCACTGAGACTGCCGCAAACGAGTTTTCAGCTCCTTTGAAGCACTTTTGCACATGCATGCAGGGATTCACACAAAACACATGCTGATACCTACACTGAAAAAAATGATTCTGACCCCTTGTAAATGTTACATGTTTTTATCTGGTTAATTTCACTGATTTTAATATGTTATTTAATCCAACTTATTTTTTATTAGTAATTTTCAAACTGACTGCACACGTTTAAAACAAGCTAATTTCATTCAGTTAAAAATAACTAGAAAAAATACGTTGGATTTAATTTCCATATACTGTCCTACACAAAAACAACACATTTTGTTCTGAAGGCGCCAAGGCGGGGGGATTGTACCTGACGCACTCTTTTGAATGCTCCAGCTCTGCATTTTCGGTAAGCAAGCAATTTATTGGTGTGTTATATTTGTTACTTAAACAGGGTTCTGTTTACACTTTAAAACATTTGATAGAAATGTGTTTAGCTTATGCTAAGTTTGTGGGTATTTAAAAAAAATTACAAGGTTAACGCGACTAGCTTAACGTGAGTTGTGTAAGGTTAGTAAGTTATTTTAGCTTAAGTGTAAATACGTGGTGAATTCAGTGTTTGTCTTGTTAGACTTATTTATTAGTTTGTGGAAGCCGACTAAAAGCAAAACAGTTTTACGAATGTTAACGTTAATTGTAGCTTCACCTTCCTGTTTAAAACAAGTTAATTTCATTCAATTAAAAGTGACTAGTTAAATATAACTAGAAAAAAATACGTTGAATTTAATTTACATATACTGTCCGGTCTGCGCATGTGCAGACACATTTTGTTCTGAAGGCGCCAAGGCGGGGGGGATTGTACCTGGTGCACTCTTTTGAATGCTGTATCCATCCATCCATCCATCCATCCATCCACCCACCCATCCATCCATCCATCTCTTCTACCGCTTGCATTTTCGGTAAGAAAGCAATTTATAATCATCGGTGTGTTGTATTTGTTACGGGTCGCCGTGCCGTGCAGTCAAAGTGGCCACTAGGGGATGACCCAGAAACAAGCTTCAATTCAACTTTAAAGCATCAAATCCTCCAAAAACACGAAAAAACCTATTTACCTATTAAAGTTTATACTCTCAATAATTTTTTAAGCCCACACACAAAGCACAATATGATTCACAGCCTTCATACAATTAAAAAAAAAATTTGGACAAAACTGACCTAGGTGGCGCTATACCGTTTTTTCCCTTACCTTTAGACGCGTCTCTTTCTTCCCTGGGGTAATATATTCCAACACAAATAATCCACAAAAATCCACACAGGTCCAAGGAATTGAAATATGTAAGCCTTTTAATCCAAAACGCTCTGGTCGCGCCGCAAATATTCCGTTAGTGTTCTGAAAACTGGAAACAGAAGTGCGCCATCATCTCGTTTTGCCGCTCTAACTTCTCATTGGGATATTCAAAGTCTACGTCATATTTATAGCCCAGGTCCTAACGAATCAAATAAGCCCTCATTTGAGCCAATCGGTGCTTGTATGGCAGAGATAGACGGCTGGGAAGCCAATGGTGGCATGACCTCATTTTTGGGAACCCGCCTTTGACTGACAATTACTCCCTCCAATAGCAATGAAATGGGCTGGGACCTATACAGCTGTTTAGCCAATAAGCAGACGATTCCAACGGTATGCGGCATGCCGTATGTTCTTTGCCTGTGTCTGCGTGAACTGGATGCGCAGAAGAATTCTTGCGTAATCCTTGACCTTTTGTCCCTCTCACAGCTCAGGGTGTCAAGTTACAGGCCTTTTTTCACACCAGAGTGATAGAGAGAGAGTCTAGGCTTATTTTAGGCCTTTCAGACAGCATGCAGCCTTTTATTTCAAAGTTATATAGTAAACAAGTACACAAAAACGCTGCACCAGACGACCATGTCCGTAGAAAAATATTTTTATTGAAGCCATTTTTGGGTCTTTTGACTTGAAATTTTTTTTTTGGGGAAAGCCAAGACATGTGGCGATGACCCTCAGTTGTTATTTGGTCCCTAGCATGTTCCAGAAAAATAAGATTAATCAGTTTATCAGGTAAACAACCCAGGCGGAAATGAAAACCTTCCATTCTAGCCCCTGTAACTTTGTGGCAGTTTGTGCCTAGAATCAATCTGAAACTAGTTTCTGAAACTAGAGATCAGGCTCACCCCTGTGTGTCAAAGTATGTGGGAGCTGTACCACTTTTTGTTGGGTAGGTCGTGTAGGCGAAAAACCTGCAAGGGGGGGGGCGTGGCATAAAGGGGTTAGGGTTCTGTTTGTGGAAGCCGAATAAAAGCAAAACAGTTTTACGAACGTTAACGTTAATTGTAGCTTCACCTTCCTTGCTGTCTAGGGGCTTGCAAGTTAGACTGGCAAAGCCTAACGGTACATTAACGCAGGGACGTCGTTAGGCCTATTTTAGGGGGGTCTGAAGCTAACTTATCCCAAATGTTCCTAAGCCCTCCGAAATGATAACAAGCACAACATTGTTTAATGTAGGAGTTATTTAGCTCAGCTTTTTTTGAGTCCACTTAAGTTTGCTTTGTAACTCGTATTAAAAATATCTTAATGTCCTTCAATCCCATATATATAACTTGTTGAATTTTACCCATTTTCAATATACACCAACAGATATTACTGTATATAAATACTAACATGCCTAACATGTTTCATGGAAACAAGCTGAAAGAGCCCTTTTCAAGCTTGTCAGATGTGTGCTTACATAAGGTTTCTCGAAAAAACATGAATGGAAGGCGCTAGAGCACTGAGACTGCCGCAAACGAGTTTTCAGCTCCTTAGAAGCACTTTTGCACATGCATGCAGGGATTCACTCTAAACACATGCTGATACCTAAGATTGCATTACAGTGATCATACCACACACACAAACCATCAGATTTTCGAGTATAAATCATATTTTTATCAACATATTGGCCTTTGATATGAACTATTATATTTTATATTATCTAGCATAAAATAATGTAAAAGAGCTTTTTACCGAGATTTCTGACATAAACACACTGTGTCCTACCATATTTCATAGAAACAAGCTGAAAGAACCATTTTCAAGCTTTTCAGATGTGTGCTTACATAAGGTTTCTCGAAAAAACATGAAAGGACGGCGCACTGAGAATGCCGCAAACGAGTTTTCAGCTCCTTTGAAGCACTTTTGCACATGCATGCAGGGATTCACTCTAAACACATGCTGATACCTAAGATTGCATTACAGTGATCATACCACACACACAAACCATCAGATTTTCGAGTATAAATCATATTTTTATCAAGATATTGACCTATAATATGAACTATTATATTTTATATTATTTAGCATAAAATAATGTATTAAAGCTTTTTCTCCGAAATTTCTGACATAAACACACTGTCCCATCATTTTTCATGGAAACAAGGTGAAAGAACCATTTTCAAGCTTGTCAGATGTGTGCTTACATAAGGTTTCTCGAAAAACCATGAAAGGACGGCGCACTGAGACTGCCGCAAACAAGTTTTCAGCGCCTTAGAAGCACTTTTGCACATGCATGCAGGGATTCACTCTAAACACATGCTGATACCTAAGATTGCATTACAGTGATCATACCACACACACAAACCATCAGATTTTCGAGTATAAATCATATTTTTATCAACATATTGGCCTATAATATGAACTATTGTAATTTATGTTATCTAGCATAAAATAATGTATTAAAGCTTTTTCTTCGAGATTTCTGACATAAACACACTGTCCTATCATTTTTCATGGAAACAAGGTGAAAGAACCATTTTCAAGCTTGTCAGATGTGTGCTTACATAAGGTTTCACGAAAAACCATGAAAGGACGGCGCACTGAGACTGCCGCAAACGAGTTTTCAGCACCTTAGAAGCACTTTTGCACATGCATGCAGGGATTCACTCTAAACACATGCTGATACCTAAGATTGCATTACAGTGATCATACCACACACACAAACCATCAGATTTTCGAGTATAAATCATATTTTTATCAACATATTGGCCTATAATATGAACTATTGTAATTTATGTTATCTAGCATAAAATAATGTATTAAAGCTTTTTCTTCGAGATTTCTGACATAAACACACTGTCCTATCATTTTTCATGGAAACAAGGTGAAAGAACCATTTTCAAGCTTGTCAGATGTGTGCTTACATAAGGTTTCACGAAAAACCATGAAAGGACGGCGCACTGAGACTGCCGCAAACGAGTTTTCAGCACCTTAGAAGCACTTTTGCACATGCATGCAGGGATTCACTCTAAACACATGCTGATACCTAAGATTACATTACAGTGATCATACCACACACACAAACCATCAGATTTTCGAGTATAAATCATATTTTTATCAACATATTGGCCTATAATATGAACTATTGTAATTTATGTTATCTAGCATAAAATAATGTAAAAAAAAGCTTTTTCTCCGAGATTTCTTTCAGAAACACACTGTGTCCTACCATATTTCATAGAAACAAGCTGAAAGAACCATTTTCAAGCTTGTCAGATGTGTGCTTACATAAGGTTTCTCGAAAAAACGGCGCACTGAGACTGCCGCAAACGAGTTTTCAGCTCCTTTGAAGCACTTTTGCACATGCATGCAGGGATTCACTCTAAACACATGCTGATACCGAAGATTGCATTACAGTGATCATACCACACACACAAACCATCAGATTTTCGAGTATAAATCATATTTTTATCAACATATTGGCCTTTGATATGAACTATTATATTTTATATTATCTAGCATAAAATAATGTATTAAAGCTTTTTCTGCGAGATTTCTGACATAAACACACTGTCCCATCATTTTTCATGGAAACAAGGTGAAAGAACCATTTTCAAGCTTGTCAGATGTGTGCTTACATAAGGTTTCTCGAAAAACCATGAAAGGACGGCGCACTGAGACTGCCGCAAACGAGTTTTCAGCACCTTAGAAGCACTTTTGCACATGCATGCAGGGATTCACTCTAAACACATGCTGATACCTAAGATTGCATTACAGTGATCATACCACACACACAAACCATCAGATTTTCGAGTATAAATCATATTTTTATCAACATATTGGCCTATAATATGAACTATTATATTTTATATTATCTAGCATAAAATAATGTAAAAGAGCTTTTTACCGAGATTTCTGACATAAACACACTGTGTCCTACCATATAACATAGAAACAAGCTGAAAGAACCATTTTCAAGCTTTTCAGATGTGTGCTTACATAAGGTTTCTCGAAAAAACATGAAAGGACGGCGCACTGAGACTGCCGCAAACGAGTTTTCAGCGCCTTAGAAGCACTTTTGCACATGCATGCAGGGATTCACTCTAAACACATGCTGATACCTAAGATTGCATTACAGTGATCATACCACACACACAAACCATCAGATTTTCGAGTATAAATCATATTTTTATCAACATATTGGCCTTTGATATGAACTATTATATTTTATATTATCTAGCATAAAATAATGTAAAAGAGCTTTTTACCGAGATTTCTGACATAAACACACTGTGTCCTACCATATTTCATAGAAACAAGCTGAAAGAACCATTTTCAAGCTTTTCAGATGTGTGCTTACATAAGGTTTCTCGAAAAAACATGAAAGGACGGCGCACTGAGACTGCCGCAAACGAGTTTTCAGCGCCTTAGAAGCACTTTTGCACATGCATGCAGGGATTCACTCTAAACACATGCTGATACCTAAGATTGCATTACAGTGATCATACCACACACACAAACCATCAGATTTTCGAGTATAAATCATATTTTTATCAACATATTGGCCTTTGATATGAACTATTATATTTTATATTATCTAGCATAAAATAATGTAAAAGAGCTTTTTACCGAGATTTCTGACATAAACACACTGTGTCCTACCATATTTCATAGAAACAAGCTGAAAGAACCATTTTCAAGCTTTTCAGATGTGTGCTTACATAAGGTTTCTCGAAAAAACATGAAAGGACGGCGCACTGAGACTGCCGCAAACGAGTTTTCAGCGCCTTAGAAACACTTTTGCACATGCATGCAGGGATTCACTCTAAACACATGCTGATACCTAAGATTGCATTACAGTGATCATACCACACACACAAACCATCAGATTTTCGAGTATAAATCATATTTTTATCAACATATTGGCCTATAATATGAACTATTGTAATTTATGTTATCTAGCATAAAATAATGTAAAAAAAAGCTTTTTCTCCGAGATTTCTTTCAGAAACACACTGTGTCCTACCATATTTCATAGAAACAAGCTGAAAGAACCATTTTCAAGCTTGTCAGATGTGTGCTTACATAAGGTTTCTCGAAAAAACGGCGCACTGAGACTGCCGCAAACGAGTTTTCAGCTCCTTTGAAGCACTTTTGCACATGCATGCAGGGATTCACTCTAAACACATGCTGATACCTAAGATTGCATTACAGTGATCATACCACACACACAACCCATCAGATTTTCGAGTATAAATCATATTTTTATCAACATATTGGCCTTTGATATGAACTATTATATTTTATATTATCTAGCATAAAATAATGTATTAAAGCTTTTTCTGCGAGATTTCTGACATAAACACACTGTCCCATCATTTTTCATGGAAACAAGGTGAAAGAACCATTTTCAAGCTTGTCAGATGTGTGCTTACATAAGGTTTCTCGAAAAACCATGAAAGGACGGCGCACTGAGACTGCCGCAAACGAGTTTTCAGCACCTTAGAAGCACTTTTGCACATGCATGCAGGGATTCACTCTAAACACATGCTGATACCTAAGATTGCATTACAGTGATCATACCACACACACAAACCATCAGATTTTCGAGTATAAATCATATTTTTATCAACATATTGGCCTTTGATATGAACTATTATATTTTATATTATTTAGCATAAAATAATGTATTAAAGCTTTTTCTTCGAGATTTCTGACATAAACACACTGTCCTATCATTTTTCATGGAAACAAGGTGAAAGAACCATTTTCAAGCTTGTCAGATGTGTGCTTACATAAGGTTTCTCGAAAAACCATGAAAGGACGGCGCACTGAGACTGCCCAAACGAGTTTTCAGCGCCTTAGAAGCACTTTTGCACATGCATGCAGGGATTCACTCTAAACACATGCTGATACCTAAGATTGCATTACAGTGATCATACCACACACACAAACCATCAGATTTTCGAGTATAAATCATATTTTTATCAACATATTGGCCTATAATATGAACTATTGTAATTTATGTTATCTAGCATAAAATAATGTAAAAAAAAGCTTTTTCTCCGAGATTTCTTTCAGAAACACACTGTGTCCTACCATATTTCATAGAAACAAGCTGAAAGAACCATTTTCAAGCTTGTCAGATGTGTGCTTACATAAGGTTTCTCGAAAAAACGGCGCACTGAGACTGCCGCAAACGAGTTTTCAGCTCCTTTGAAGCACTTTTGCACATGCATGCAGGGATTCACTCTAAACACATGCTGATACCTAAGATTGCATTACAGTGATCATACCACACACACAAACCATCAGATTTTCGAGTATAAATCATATTTTTATCAACATATTGGCCTTTGATATGAACTATTATATTTTATATTATTTAGCATAAAATAATGTATTAAAGCTTTTTCTTCGAGATTTCTGACATAAACACACTGTCCTATCATTTTTCATGGAAACAAGGTGAAAGAACCATTTTCAAGCTTGTCAGATGTGTGCTTACATAAGGTTTCTCGAAAAAACATGAAAGGACGGCGCACTGAGACTGCCGCAAACGAGTTTTCAGCGCCTTAGAAGCACTTTTGCACATGCATGCAGGGATTCACTCTAAACACATGCTGATACCTAAGATTGCATTACAGTGATCATACCACACACACAAACCATCAGATTTTCGAGTATAAATCATATTTTTATCAACATATTGGCCTTTGATATGAACTATTATATTTTATATTATCTAGCATAAAATAATGTAAAAGAGCTTTTTACCGAGATTTCTGACATAAACACACTGTGTCCTACCATATAACAGAAACAAGCTGAAAGAACCATTTTCAAGCTTTTCAGATGTGTGCTTACATAAGGTTTCTCGAAAAAACATGAAAGGACGGCGCACTGAGACTGCCGCAAACGAGTTTTCAGCGCCTTAGAAGCACTTTTGCACATGCATGCAGGGATTCACTCTAAACACATGCTGATACCTAAGATTGCATTACAGTGATCATACCACACACACAAACCATCAGATTTTCGAGTATAAATCATATTTTTATCAACATATTGGCCTATAATATGAACTATTGTAATTTATGTTATCTAGCAAAAATTAATGTAAAAAAAAGCTTTTTCTCCGAGATTTCTTTCAGAAACACACTGTGTCCTACCATATTTCATAGAAACAAGCTGAAAGAACCATTTTCAAGCTTGTCAGATGTGTGCTTACATAAGGTTTCTCGAAAAAACGGCGCACTGAGACTGCCGCAAACGAGTTTTCAGCTCCTTTGAAGCACTTTTGCACATGCATGCAGGGATTCACTCTAAACACATGCTGATACCTAAGATTGCATTACAGTGATCATACCACACACACAAACCATCAGATTTTCGAGTATAAATCATATTTTTATCAACATATTGGCCTATAATATGAACTATTATATTTTATATTATCTAGCATAAAATAATGTAAAAGAGCTTTTTACCGAGATTTCTGACATAAACACACTGTGTCCTACCATATAACATAGAAACAAGCTGAAAGAACCATTTTCAAGCTTTTCAGATGTGTGCTTACATAAGGTTTCTCGAAAAAACATGAAAGGACGGCGCACTGAGACTGCCGCAAACGAGTTTTCAGCGCCTTAGAAGCACTTTTGCACATGCATGCAGGGATTCACTCTAAACACATGCTGATACCTAAGATTGCATTACAGTGATCATACCACACACACAAACCATCAGATTTTCGAGTATAAATCATATTTTTATCAACATATTGGCCTTTGATATGAACTATTATATTTTATATTATCTAGCATAAAATAATGTAAAAGAGCTTTTTACCGAGATTTCTGACATAAACACACTGTGTCCTACCATATTTCATAGAAACAAGCTGAAAGAACCATTTTCAAGCTTTTCAGATGTGTGCTTACATAAGGTTTCTCGAAAAAACATGAAAGGACGGCGCACTGAGACTGCCGCAAACGAGTTTTCAGCGCCTTAGAAGCACTTTTGCACATGCATGCAGGGATTCACTCTAAACACATGCTGATACCTAAGATTGCATTACAGTGATCATACCACACACACAAACCATCAGATTTTCGAGTATAAATCATATTTTTATCAACATATTGGCCTTTGATATGAACTATTATATTTTATATTATCTAGCATAAAATAATGTAAAAGAGCTTTTTACCGAGATTTCTGACATAAACACACTGTGTCCTACCATATTTCATAGAAACAAGCTGAAAGAACCATTTTCAAGCTTTTCAGATGTGTGCTTACATAAGGTTTCTCGAAAAAACATGAAAGGACGGCGCACTGAGACTGCCGCAAACGAGTTTTCAGCGCCTTAGAAACACTTTTGCACATGCATGCAGGGATTCACTCTAAACACATGCTGATACCTAAGATTGCATTACAGTGATCATACCACACACACAAACCATCAGATTTTCGAGTATAAATCATATTTTTATCAACATATTGGCCTATAATATGAACTATTGTAATTTATGTTATCTAGCATAAAATAATGTAAAAAAAAGCTTTTTCTCCGAGATTTCTTTCAGAAACACACTGTGTCCTACCATATTTCATAGAAACAAGCTGAAAGAACCATTTTCAAGCTTGTCAGATGTGTGCTTACATAAGGTTTCTCGAAAAAACGGCGCACTGAGACTGCCGCAAACGAGTTTTCAGCTCCTTTGAAGCACTTTTGCACATGCATGCAGGGATTCACTCTAAACACATGCTGATACCTAAGATTGCATTACAGTGATCATACCACACACACAACCCATCAGATTTTCGAGTATAAATCATATTTTTATCAACATATTGGCCTTTGATATGAACTATTATATTTTATATTATCTAGCATAAAATAATGTATTAAAGCTTTTTCTGCGAGATTTCTGACATAAACACACTGTCCCATCATTTTTCATGGAAACAAGGTGAAAGAACCATTTTCAAGCTTGTCAGATGTGTGCTTACATAAGGTTTCTCGAAAAACCATGAAAGGACGGCGCACTGAGACTGCCGCAAACGAGTTTTCAGCACCTTAGAAGCACTTTTGCACATGCATGCAGGGATTCACTCTAAACACATGCTGATACCTAAGATTGCATTACAGTGATCATACCACACACACAAACCATCAGATTTTCGAGTATAAATCATATTTTTATCAACATATTGGCCTTTGATATGAACTATTATATTTTATATTATTTAGCATAAAATAATGTATTAAAGCTTTTTCTTCGAGATTTCTGACATAAACACACTGTCCTATCATTTTTCATGGAAACAAGGTGAAAGAACCATTTTCAAGCTTGTCAGATGTGTGCTTACATAAGGTTTCTCGAAAAACCATGAAAGGACGGCGCACTGAGACTGCCCAAACGAGTTTTCAGCGCCTTAGAAGCACTTTTGCACATGCATGCAGGGATTCACTCTAAACACATGCTGATACCTAAGATTGCATTACAGTGATCATACCACACACACAAACCATCAGATTTTCGAGTATAAATCATATTTTTATCAACATATTGGCCTATAATATGAACTATTGTAATTTATGTTATCTAGCATAAAATAATGTAAAAAAAAGCTTTTTCTCCGAGATTTCTTTCAGAAACACACTGTGTCCTACCATATTTCATAGAAACAAGCTGAAAGAACCATTTTCAAGCTTGTCAGATGTGTGCTTACATAAGGTTTCTCGAAAAAACGGCGCACTGAGACTGCCGCAAACGAGTTTTCAGCTCCTTTGAAGCACTTTTGCACATGCATGCAGGGATTCACTCTAAACACATGCTGATACCTAAGATTGCATTACAGTGATCATACCACACACACAAACCATCAGATTTTCGAGTATAAATCATATTTTTATCAACATATTGGCCTTTGATATGAACTATTATATTTTATATTATTTAGCATAAAATAATGTATTAAAGCTTTTTCTTCGAGATTTCTGACATAAACACACTGTCCTATCATTTTTCATGGAAACAAGGTGAAAGAACCATTTTCAAGCTTGTCAGATGTGTGCTTACATAAGGTTTCTCGAAAAAACATGAAAGGACGGCGCACTGAGACTGCCGCAAACGAGTTTTCAGCGCCTTAGAAGCACTTTTGCACATGCATGCAGGGATTCACTCTAAACACATGCTGATACCTAAGATTGCATTACAGTGATCATACCACACACACAAACCATCAGATTTTCGAGTATAAATCATATTTTTATCAACATATTGGCCTTTGATATGAACTATTATATTTTATATTATCTAGCATAAAATAATGTAAAAGAGCTTTTTACCGAGATTTCTGACATAAACACACTGTGTCCTACCATATAACAGAAACAAGCTGAAAGAACCATTTTCAAGCTTTTCAGATGTGTGCTTACATAAGGTTTCTCGAAAAAACATGAAAGGACGGCGCACTGAGACTGCCGCAAACGAGTTTTCAGCGCCTTAGAAGCACTTTTGCACATGCATGCAGGGATTCACTCTAAACACATGCTGATACCTAAGATTGCATTACAGTGATCATACCACACACACAAACCATCAGATTTTCGAGTATAAATCATATTTTTATCAACATATTGGCCTATAATATGAACTATTGTAATTTATGTTATCTAGCAAAAATTAATGTAAAAAAAAGCTTTTTCTCCGAGATTTCTTTCAGAAACACACTGTGTCCTACCATATTTCATAGAAACAAGCTGAAAGAACCATTTTCAAGCTTGTCAGATGTGTGCTTACATAAGGTTTCTCGAAAAAACGGCGCACTGAGACTGCCGCAAACGAGTTTTCAGCTCCTTTGAAGCACTTTTGCACATGCATGCAGGGATTCACTCTAAACACATGCTGATACCTAAGATTGCATTACAGTGATCATACCACACACACAAACCATCAGATTTTCGAGTATAAATCATATTTTTATCAACATATTGGCCTTTGATATGAACTATTATATTTTATATTATCTAGCATAAAATAATGTATTAAAGCTTTTTCTGCGAGATTTCTGACATAAACACACTGTCCCATCATTTTTCATGGAAACAAGGTGAAAGAACCATTTTCAAGCTTGTCAGATGTGTGCTTACATAAGGTTTCTCGAAAAACCATGAAAGGACGGCGCACTGAGACTGCCGCAAACGAGTTTTCAGCACCTTAGAAGCACTTTTGCACATGCATGCAGGGATTCACTCTAAACACATGCTGATACCTAAGATTGCATTACAGTGATCATACCACACACACAAACCATCAGATTTTCGAGTATAAATCATATTTTTATCAACATATTGGCCTATAATATGAACTATTGTAATTTATGTTATCTAGCAAAAATTAATGTAAAAAAAAGCTTTTTCTCCGAGATTTCTTTCAGAAACACACTGTGTCCTACCATATTTCATAGAAACAAGCTGAAAGAACCATTTTCAAGCTTGTCAGATGTGTGCTTACATAAGGTTTCTCGAAAAAACGGCGCACTGAGACTGCCGCAAACGAGTTTTCAGCTCCTTTGAAGCACTTTTGCACATGCATGCAGGGATTCACTCTAAACACATGCTGATACCTAAGATTGCATTACAGTGATCATACCACACACACAAACCATCAGATTTTCGAGTATAAATCATATTTTTATCAACATATTGGCCTATAATATGAACTATTGTATTTTATATTATCTAGCATAAAATAATGTAAAAAAAAAAGCTTTCTGCGAGATTTCTGACATAAACACACTGTCCCATCATTTTTCATGGAAACAAGGTGAAAGAACCATTTTCAAGCTTGTCAGATGTGTGCTTACATAAGGTTTCTCGAAAAAACGGCGCACTGAGACTGCCGCAAACGAGTTTTCAGCGCCTTAGAAGCACTTTTGCACATGCATGCAGGGATTCACTCTAAACACATGCTGATACCTAAGATTGCATTACAGTGATCATACCACACACACAAACCATCAGATTTTCGAGTATAAATCATATTTTTATCAACATATTGGCCTTTGATATGAACTATTATATTTTATATTATTTAGCATAAAATAATGTATTAAAGCTTTTTCTTCGAGATTTCTGACATAAACACACTCTCCTATCATTTTTCATGGAAACAAGGTGAAAGAACCATTTTCAAGCTTGTCAGATGTGTGCTTACATAAGGTTTCTCGAAAAACCATGAAAGGACGGCGCACTGAGACTGCCGCAAACGAGTTTTCAGCGCCTTAGAAGCACTTTTGCACATGCATGCAGGGATTCACTCTAAACACATGCTGATACCTAAGATTGCATTACAGTGATCATACCACACACACAAACCATCAGATTTTCGAGTATAAATCATATTTTTATCAACATATTGGCCTATAATATGAACTATTGTATTTTATATTATCTAGCATAAAATAATGTAAAAAAAAAAGCTTTTTCTGCGAGATTTCTGACATAAACACACTGTCCCATCATTTTTCATGGAAACAAGGTGAAAGAACCATTTTCAAGCTTGTCAGATGTGTGCTTACATAAGGTTTCTCGAAAAAACGGCGCACTGAGACTGCCGCAAACGAGTTTTCAGCGCCTTAGAAGCACTTTTGCACATGCATGCAGGGATTCACTCTAAACACATGCTGATACCTAAGATTGCATTACAGTGATCATACCACACACACAAACCATCAGATTTTCGAGTATAAATCATATTTTTATCAACATATTGGCCTATAATATGAACTATTGTAATTTATGTTATCTAGCAAAAATTAATGTAAAAAAAAGCTTTTTCTCCGAGATTTCTTTCAGAAACACACTGTGTCCTACCATATTTCATAGAAACAAGCTGAAAGAACCATTTTCAAGCTTGTCAGATGTGTGCTTACATAAGGTTTCTCGAAAAAACGGCGCACTGAGACTGCCGCAAACGAGTTTTCAGCTCCTTTGAAGCACTTTTGCACATGCATGCAGGGATTCACTCTAAACACATGCTGATACCTAAGATTGCATTACAGTGATCATACCACACACACAAACCATCAGATTTTCGAGTATAAATCATATTTTTATCAACATATTGGCCTTTGATATGAACTATTATATTTTATATTATTTAGCATAAAATAATGTATTAAAGCTTTTTCTTCGAGATTTCTGACATAAACACACTGTCCTATCATTTTTCATGGAAACAAGGTGAAAGAACCATTTTCAAGCTTGTCAGATGTGTGCTTACATAAGGTTTCTCGAAAAAACATGAAAGGACGGCGCACTGAGACTGCCGCAAACGAGTTTTCAGCGCCTTAGAAGCACTTTTGCACATGCATGCAGGGATTCACTCTAAACACATGCTGATACCTAAGATTGCATTACAGTGATCATACCACACACACAAACCATCAGATTTTCGAGTATAAATCATATTTTTATCAACATATTGGCCTTTGATATGAACTATTATATTTTATATTATCTAGCATAAAATAATGTAAAAGAGCTTTTTACCGAGATTTCTGACATAAACACACTGTGTCCTACCATATAACAGAAACAAGCTGAAAGAACCATTTTCAAGCTTTTCAGATGTGTGCTTACATAAGGTTTCTCGAAAAAACATGAAAGGACGGCGCACTGAGACTGCCGCAAACGAGTTTTCAGCGCCTTAGAAGCACTTTTGCACATGCATGCAGGGATTCACTCTAAACACATGCTGATACCTAAGATTGCATTACAGTGATCATACCACACACACAAACCATCAGATTTTCGAGTATAAATCATATTTTTATCAACATATTGGCCTATAATATGAACTATTGTAATTTATGTTATCTAGCAAAAATTAATGTAAAAAAAAGCTTTTTCTCCGAGATTTCTTTCAGAAACACACTGTGTCCTACCATATTTCATAGAAACAAGCTGAAAGAACCATTTTCAAGCTTGTCAGATGTGTGCTTACATAAGGTTTCTCGAAAAAACGGCGCACTGAGACTGCCGCAAACGAGTTTTCAGCTCCTTTGAAGCACTTTTGCACATGCATGCAGGGATTCACTCTAAACACATGCTGATACCTAAGATTGCATTACAGTGATCATACCACACACACAAACCATCAGATTTTCGAGTATAAATCATATTTTTATCAACATATTGGCCTTTGATATGAACTATTATATTTTATATTATCTAGCATAAAATAATGTATTAAAGCTTTTTCTGCGAGATTTCTGACATAAACACACTGTCCCATCATTTTTCATGGAAACAAGGTGAAAGAACCATTTTCAAGCTTGTCAGATGTGTGCTTACATAAGGTTTCTCGAAAAACCATGAAAGGACGGCGCACTGAGACTGCCGCAAACGAGTTTTCAGCACCTTAGAAGCACTTTTGCACATGCATGCAGGGATTCACTCTAAACACATGCTGATACCTAAGATTGCATTACAGTGATCATACCACACACACAAACCATCAGATTTTCGAGTATAAATCATATTTTTATCAACATATTGGCCTATAATATGAACTATTGTATTTTATATTATCTAGCATAAAATAATGTAAAAAAAAGCTTTTTCTCCGAGATTTCTTTCAGAAACACACTGTGTCCTACCATATTTCATAGAAACAAGCTGAAAGAACCATTTTCAAGCTTGTCAGATGTGTGCTTACATAAGGTTTCTCGAAAAAACGGCGCACTGAGACTGCCGCAAACGAGTTTTCAGCTCCTTTGAAGCACTTTTGCACATGCATGCAGGGATTCACTC
Organism: Tachysurus fulvidraco; assembly: GCF_022655615.1. Classification (NCBI taxonomy): domain Eukaryota; kingdom Metazoa; phylum Chordata; class Actinopteri; order Siluriformes; family Bagridae; genus Tachysurus; species Tachysurus fulvidraco. The sequence continues at coordinate 27,024,274 of NC_062523.1, forward strand.
TAAACACATGCTGATACCTAAGATTGCATTACAGTGATCATACCACACACACAAACCATCAGATTTTCGAGTATAAATCATATTTTTATCAACATATTGGCCTTTGATATGAACTATTATATTATCTAGCATAAAATAATGTAAAAGAGCTTTTTACCGAGATTTCTGACATAAACACACTGTGTCCTACCATATAACATAGAAACAAGCTGAAAGAACCATTTTCAAGCTTTTCAGATGTGTGCTTACATAAGGTTTCTCGAAAAAACATGAAAGGACGGCGCACTGAGACTGCCGCAAACGAGTTTTCAGCGCCTTAGAAGCACTTTTGCACATGCATGCAGGGATTCACTCTAAACACATGCTGATACCTAAGATTGCATTACAGTGATCATACCACACACACAAACCATCAGATTTTCGAGTATAAATCATATTTTTATCAACATATTGGCCTTTGATATGAACTATTATATTTTATATTATCTAGCATAAAATAATGTAAAAGAGCTTTTTACCGAGATTTCTGACATAAACACACTGTGTCCTACCATATAACATAGAAACAAGCTGAAAGAACCATTTTCAAGCTTTTCAGATGTGTGCTTACATAAGGTTTCTCGAAAAAACATGAAAGGACGGCGCACTGAGACTGCCGCAAACGAGTTTTCAGCGCCTTAGAAGCACTTTTGCACATGCATGCAGGGATTCACTCTAAACACATGCTGATACCTAAGATTGCATTACAGTGATCATACCACACACACAAACCATCAGATTTTCGAGTATAAATCATATTTTTATCAACATATTGGCCTATAATATGAACTATTGTAATTTATGTTATCTAGCAAAAATTAATGTAAAAAAAAGCTTTTTCTCCGAGATTTCTTTCAGAAACACACTGTGTCCTACCATATTTCATAGAAACAAGCTGAAAGAACCATTTTCAAGCTTGTCAGATGTGTGCTTACATAAGGTTTCTCGAAAAAACGGCGCACTGAGACTGCCGCAAACGAGTTTTCAGCTCCTTTGAAGCACTTTTGCACATGCATGCAGGGATTCACTCTAAACACATGCTGATACCTAAGATTGCATTACAGTGATCATACCACACACACAAACCATCAGATTTTCGAGTATAAATCATATTTTTATCAACATATTGGCCTATAATATGAACTATTGTAATTTATGTTATCTAGCAAAAATTAATGTAAAAAAAAGCTTTTTCTCCGAGATTTCTTTCAGAAACAGACTGTGTCCTACCATATTTCATAGAAACAAGCTGAAAGAACCATTTTCAAGCTTGTCAGATGTGTGCTTACATAAGGTTTCTCGAAAAAACGGCGCACTGAGACTGCCGCAAACGAGTTTTCAGCTCCTTTGAAGCACTTTTGCACATGCATGCAGGGATTCACTCTAAACACATGCTGATACCTAAGATTGCATTACAGTGATCATACCACACACACAAACCATCAGATTTTCGAGTATAAATCATATTTTTATCAACATATTGGCCTTTGATATGAACTATTATATTTTATATTATCTAGCATAAAATAATGTATTAAAGCTTTTTCTGCGAGATTTCTGACATAAACACACTGTCCCATCATTTTTCATGGAAACAAGGTGAAAGAACCATTTTCAAGCTTGTCAGATGTGTGCTTACATAAGGTTTCTCGAAAAACCATGAAAGGACGGCGCACTGAGACTGCCGCAAACGAGTTTTCAGCACCTTAGAAGCACTTTTGCACATGCATGCAGGGATTCACTCTAAACACATGCTGATACCTAAGATTGCATTACAGTGATCATACCACACACACAAACCATCAGATTTTCGAGTATAAATCATATTTTTATCAACATATTGGCCTATAATATGAACTATTGTAATTTATGTTATCTAGCAAAAATTAATGTAAAAAAAAGCTTTTTCTCCGAGATTTCTTTCAGAAACACACTGTGTCCTACCATATTTCATAGAAACAAGCTGAAAGAACCATTTTCAAGCTTGTCAGATGTGTGCTTACATAAGGTTTCTCGAAAAAACGGCGCACTGAGACTGCCGCAAACGAGTTTTCAGCTCCTTTGAAGCACTTTTGCACATGCATGCAGGGATTCACTCTAAACACATGCTGATACCTAAGATTGCATTACAGTGATCATACCACACACACAAACCATCAGATTTTCGAGTATAAATCATATTTTTATCAACATATTGGCCTATAATATGAACTATTGTATTTTATATTATCTAGCATAAAATAATGTAAAAAAAAAGCTTTTCCTGCGAGATTTCTGACATAAACACACTGTCCCATCATTTTTCATGGAAACAAGGTGAAAGAACCATTTTCAAGCTTGTCAGATGTGTGCTTACATAAGGTTTCTCGAAAAAACGGCGCACTGAGACTGCCGCAAACGAGTTTTCAGCGCCTTAGAAGCACTTTTGCACATGCATGCAGGGATTCACTCTAAACACATGCTGATACCTAAGATTGCATTACAGTGATCATACCACACACACAAACCATCAGATTTTCGAGTATAAATCATATTTTTATCAACATATTGGCCTTTGATATGAACTATTATATTTTATATTATCTAGCATAAAATAATGTAAAAGAGCTTTTTACCGAGATTTCTGACATAAACACACTGTGTCCTACCATATTTCATAGAAACAAGCTGAAAGAACCATTTTCAAGCTTTTCAGATGTGTGCTTACATAAGGTTTCTCGAAAAAACATGAAAGGACGGCGCACTGAGACTGCCGCAAACGAGTTTTCAGCGCCTTAGAAGCACTTTTGCACATGCATGCAGGGATTCACTCTAAACACATGCTGATACCTAAGATTGCATTACAGTGATCATACCACACACACAAACCATCAGATTTTCGAGTATAAATCATATTTTTATCAAGATATTGGCCTATAATATGAACTATTGTAATTTATGTTATCTAGCATAAAATAATGTAAAAAAAAGCTTTTTCTCCGAGATTTCTTTCAGAAACACACTGTGTCCTACCATATTTCATAGAAACAAGCTGAAAGAACCATTTTCAAGCTTGTCAGATGTGTGCTTACATAAGGTTTCTCGAAAAAACGGCGCACTGAGACTGCCGCAAACGAGTTTTCAGCTCCTTTGAAGCACTTTTGCACATGCATGCAGGGATTCACTCTAAACACATGCTGATACCTAAGATTGCATTACAGTGATCATACCACACACACAAACCATCAGATTTTCGAGTATAAATCATATTTTTATCAACATATTGGCCTTTGATATGAACTATTATATTTTATATTATCTAGCATAAAATAATGTAAAAGAGCTTTTTACCGAGATTTCTGACATAAACACACTGTGTCCTACCATATTTCATAGAAACAAGCTGAAAGAACCATTTTCAAGCTTTTCAGATGTGTGCTTACATAAGGTTTCTCGAAAAACCATGAAAGGACGGCGCACTGAGACTGCCGCAAACGAGTTTTCAGCGCCTTAGAAGCACTTTTGCACATGCATGCAGGGATTCACTCTAAACACATGCTGATACCTAAGATTGCATTACAGTGATCATACCACACACACAAACCATCAGATTTTCGAGTATAAATCATATTTTTATCAACATATTGGCCTTTGATATGAACTATTATATTTTATATTATTTAGCATAAAATAATGTATTAAAGCTTTTTCTTCGAGATTTCTGACATAAACACACTGTCCCATCATTTTTCATGGAAACAAGGTGAAAGAACCATTTTCAAGCTTGTCAGATGTGTGCTTACATAAGGTTTCTCGAAAAACCATGAAAGGACGGCGCACTGAGACTGCCGCAAACGAGTTTTCAGCACCTTAGAAGCACTTTTGCACATGCATGCAGGGATTCACTCTAAACACATGCTGATACCTAAGATTGCATTACAGTGATCATACCACACACACAAACCATCAGATTTTCGAGTATAAATCATATTTTTATCAACATATTGGCCTTTGATATGAACTATTATATTTTATATTATTTAGCATAAAATAATGTATTAAAGCTTTTTCTTCGAGATTTCTGACATAAACACACTCTCCTATCATTTTTCATGGAAACAAGGTGAAAGAACCATTTTCAAGCTTGTCAGATGTGTGCTTACATAAGGTTTCTCGAAAAACCATGAAAGGACGGCGCACTGAGACTGCCGCAAACGAGTTTTCAGCGCCTTAGAAGCACTTTTGCACATGCATGCAGGGATTCACTCTAAACACATGCTGATACCTAAGATTGCATTACAGTGATCATACCACACACACAAACCATCAGATTTTCGAGTATAAATCATATTTTTATCAACATATTGGCCTATAATATGAACTATTGTAATTTATGTTATCTAGCATAAAATAATGTAAAAAAAAGCTTTTTCTCCGAGATTTCTTTCAGAAACACACTGTGTCCTACCATATTTCATAGAAACAAGCTGAAAGAACCATTTTCAAGCTTGTCAGATGTGTGCTTACATAAGGTTTCTCGAAAAAAACGGCGCACTGAGACTGCCGCAAACGAGTTTTCAGCTCCTTTGAAGCACTTTTGCACATGCATGCAGGGATTCACTCTAAACACATGCTGATACCTAAGATTGCATTACAGTGATCATACCACACACACAAACCATCAGATTTTCGAGTATAAATCATATTTTTATCAACATATTGGCCTATAATATGAACTATTGTATTTTATATTATCTAGCATAAAATAATGTATAAAGAGCTTTTTCTTCGAGATTTCTGACATAAACACACTGTGTCCTACCATATTTCATAGAAACAAGCTGAAAGAACCATTTTCAAGCTTGTCAGATGTGTGCTTACATAAGGTTTCTCGAAAAAACATGAAAGGACGGCGCACTGAGACTGCCGCAAACGAGTTTTCAGCGCCTTAGAAGCACTTTTGCACATGCATGCAGGGATTCACTCTAAACACATGCTGATACCTAAGATTGCATTACAGTGATCATACCACACACACAAACCATCAGATTTTCGAGTATAAATCATATTTTTATCAACATATTGGCCTTTGATATGAACTATTATATTTTATATTATCTAGCATAAAATAATGTAAAAGAGCTTTTTACCGAGATTTCTGACATAAACACACTGTGTCCTACCATATTTCATAGAAACAAGCTGAAAGAACCATTTTCAAGCTTTTCAGATGTGTGCTTACATAAGGTTTCTCGAAAAAACATGAAAGGACGGCGCACTGAGACTGCCGCAAACGAGTTTTCAGCGCCTTAGAAGCACTTTTGCACATGCATGCAGGGATTCACTCTAAACACATGCTGATACCTAAGATTGCATTACAGTGATCATACCACACACACAAACCATCAGATTTTCGAGTATAAATCATATTTTTATCAACATATTGGCCTTTGATATGAACTATTATATTTTATATTATCTAGCATAAAATAATGTAAGAGCGCTTTTTACCGAGATTTCTGACATAAACACACTGTGTCCTACCATATTTCATAGAAACAAGCTGAAAGAACCATTTTCAAGCTTGTCAGATGTGTGCTTACATAAGGTTTCTCGAAAAAACGGCGCACTGAGACTGCCGCAAACGAGTTTTCAGCTCCTTTGAAGCACTTTTGCACATGCATGCAGGGATTCACTCTAAACACATGCTGATACCTAAGATTGCATTACAGTGATCATACCACACACACAAACCATCAGATTTTCGAGTATAAATCATATTTTTATCAACATATTGGCCTATAATATGAACTATTGTAATTTATGTTATCTAGCATAAAATAATGTAAAAAAAAGCTTTTTCTCCGAGATTTCTTTCAGAAACACACTGTGTCCTACCATATTTCATAGAAACAAGCTGAAAGAACCATTTTCAAGCTTGTCAGATGTGTGCTTACATAAGGTTTCTCGAAAAAAACGGCGCACTGAGACTGCCGCAAACGAGTTTTCAGCTCCTTTGAAGCACTTTTGCACATGCATGCAGGGATTCACTCTAAACACATGCTGATACCTAAGATTGCATTACAGTGATCATACCACACACACAAACCATCAGATTTTCGAGTATAAATCATATTTTTATCAACATATTGGCCTTTGATATGAACTATTATATTTTATATTATCTAGCATAAAATAATGTATTAAAGCTTTTTCTGCGAGATTTCTGACATAAACACACTGTCCCATCATTTTTCATGGAAACAAGGTGAAAGAACCATTTTCAAGCTTGTCAGATGTGTGCTTACATAAGGTTTCTCGAAAAACCATGAAAGGACGGCGCACTGAGACTGCCGCAAACGAGTTTTCAGCGCCTTAGAAGCACTTTTGCACATGCATGCAGGGATTCACTCTAAACACATGCTGATACCTAAGATTGCATTACAGTGATCATACCACACACACAAACCATCAGATTTTCGAGTATAAATCATATTTTTATCAACATATTGGCCTTTGATATGAACTATTATATTTTATATTATCTAGCATAAAATAATGTAAAAGAGCTTTTTACCGAGATTTCTGACATAAACACACTGTGTCCTACCATATTTCATAGAAACAAGCTGAAAGAACCATTTTCAAGCTTTTCAGATGTGTGCTTACATAAGGTTTCTCGAAAAAACATGAAAGGACGGCGCACTGAGACTGCCGCAAACGAGTTTTCAGCGCCTTAGAAGCACTTTTGCACATGCATGCAGGGATTCACTCTAAACACATGCTGATACCTAAGATTGCATTACAGTGATCATACCACACACACAAACCATCAGATTTTCGAGTATAAATCATATTTTTATCAACATATTGGCCTATAATATGAACTATTGTAATTTATGTTATCTAGCAAAAATTAATGTAAAAAAAAGCTTTTTCTCCGAGATTTCTTTCAGAAACACACTGTGTCCTACCATATTTCATAGAAACAAGCTGAAAGAACCATTTTCAAGCTTGTCAGATGTGTGCTTACATAAGGTTTCTCGAAAAAAACGGCGCACTGAGACTGCCGCAAACGAGTTTTCAGCTCCTTTGAAGCACTTTTGCACATGCATGCAGGGATTCACTCTAAACACATGCTGATACCTAAGATTGCATTACAGTGATCATACCACACACACAAACCATCAGATTTTCGAGTATAAATCATATTTTTATCAACATATTGGCCTATGATATGAACTATTGTGATTTATATTATCTAGCATAAAATAATGTATTAAAGCTTTTTCTTCGAGATTTCTGACATAAACACACTGTCCTATCATTTTTCATGGAAACAAGGTGAAAGAACCATTTTCAAGCTTGTCAGATGTGTGCTTACATAAGGTTTCTCGAAAAAACATGAAAGGACGGCGCACTGAGACTGCCGCAAACGAGTTTTCAGCGCCTTAGAAGCACTTTTGCACATGCATGCAGGGATTCACTCTAAACACATGCTGATACCTAAGATTGCATTACAGTGATCATACCACACACACAAACCATCAGATTTTCGAGTATAAATCATATTTTTATCAACATATTGGCCTTTGATATGAACTATTATATTTTATATTATCTAGCATAAAATAATGTAAAAGAGCTTTTTACCGAGATTTCTGACATAAACACACTGTGTCCTACCATATAACAGAAACAAGCTGAAAGAACCATTTTCAAGCTTTTCAGATGTGTGCTTACATAAGGTTTCTCGAAAAAACATGAAAGGACGGCGCACTGAGACTGCCGCAAACGAGTTTTCAGCGCCTTAGAAGCACTTTTGCACATGCATGCAGGGATTCACTCTAAACACATGCTGATACCTAAGATTGCATTACAGTGATCATACCACACACACAAACCATCAGATTTTCGAGTATAAATCATATTTTTATCAACATATTGGCCTATAATATGAACTATTGTAATTTATGTTATCTAGCAAAAATTAATGTAAAAAAAAGCTTTTTCTCCGAGATTTCTTTCAGAAACACACTGTGTCCTACCATATTTCATAGAAACAAGCTGAAAGAACCATTTTCAAGCTTGTCAGATGTGTGCTTACATAAGGTTTCTCGAAAAAAACGGCGCACTGAGACTGCCGCAAACGAGTTTTCAGCTCCTTTGAAGCACTTTTGCACATGCATGCAGGGATTCACTCTAAACACATGCTGATACCTAAGATTGCATTACAGTGATCATACCACACACACAAACCATCAGATTTTCGAGTATAAATCATATTTTTATCAACATATTGGCCTTTGATATGAACTATTATATTTTATATTATCTAGCATAAAATAATGTAATAAAGCTTTTTCTTCGAGATTTCTGACATAAACACACTGTCCTATCATTTTCATGGAAACAAGGTGAAAGAACCATTTTCAAGCTTGTCAGATGTGTGCTTACATAAGGTTTCTCGAAAAACCATGAAAGGACGGCGCACTGAGACTGCCGCAAACGAGTTTTCAGCGCCTTAGAAGCACTTTTGCACATGCATGCAGGGATTCACTCTAAACACATGCTGATACCTAAGATTGCATTACAGTGATCATACCACACACACAAACCATCAGATTTTCGAGTATAAATCATATTTTTATCAACATATTGGCCTATAATATGAACTATTGTAATTTTATATTATCTAGCATAAAATAATGTAAAAAAAGCTTTTTCTCCGAGACTTCTGACATAAACACCCAGTGTCCGACCATATTTCATAGAAACAAGCTGAAAGAACCATTTTCAAGCTTGTCAGATGTGTGCTTACATAAGGTTTCTCGAAAAAACGGCGCACTGAGACTGCCGCAAACGAGTTTTCAGCGCCTTAGAAGCACTTTTGCACATGCATGCAGGGATTCACTCTAAACACATGCTGATACCTAAGATTGCATTACAGTGATCATACCACACACACAAACCATCAGATTTTCGAGTATAAATCATATTTTTATCAACATATTGGCCTATAATATGAACTATTGTATTTTATATTATCTAGCATAAAATAATGTAAAAAAAAAGCTTTTCCTGCGAGATTTCTTTCAGAAACCCACTGTGTCCTACCATATTTCATAGAAACAAGCTGAAAGAACCATTTTCAAGCTTGTCAGATGTGTGCTTACATAAGGTTTCTCGAAAAAACGGCGCACTGAGACTGCCGCAAACGAGTTTTCAGCGCCTTAGAAGCACTTTTGCACATGCATGCAGGGATTCACTCTAAACACATGCTGATACCTAAGATTGCATTACAGTGATCATACCACACACACAAACCATCAGATTTTCGAGTATAAATCATATTTTTATCAACATATTGGCCTTTGATATGAACTATTATATTTTATATTATCTAGCATAAAATAATGTATAAAATCTTTTTCTCCGAGATTTCTGACATAAACACACTGTGTCCTACCATATTTCATAGAAACAAGCTGAAAGAACCATTTTCAAGCTTGTCAGATGTGTGCTTACATAAGGTTTCTCGAAAAACATGAAAGGACGGCGCACTGAGACTGCCGCAAACGAGTTTTCAGCGCCTTAGAAGCACTTTTGCACATGCATGCAGGGATTCACTCTAAACACATGCTGATACCTAAGATTGCATTACAGTGATCATACCACACACACAAACCATCAGATTTTCGAGTATAAATCATATTTTTATCAACATATTGGCCTTTGATATGAACTATTATATTTTATATTATCTAGCATAAAATAATGTATAAAGAGCTTTTTACCGAGATTTCTGACATAAACACACTGTGTCCTACCATATTTCATAGAAACAAGGCTGAAAGAACCATTTTCAAGCTTGTCAGATGTGTGCTTACATAAGGTTTCTCGAAAAAACATGAAAGGACGGCGCACTGAGACTGCCGCAAACGAGTTTTCAGCGCCTTAGAAGCACTTTTGCACATGCATGCAGGGATTCACTCTAAACACATGCTGATACCTAAGATTGCATTACAGTGATCATACCACACACACAAACCATCAGATTTTCGAGTATAAATCATATTTTTATCAACATATTGGCCTATAATATGAACTATTGTAATTTATGTTATCTAGCATAAAATAATGTAAAAAAAGCTTTTTCTCCGAGATTTCTTTCAGAAACACACTGTGTCCTACCATATTTCATAGAAACAAGCTGAAAGAACCATTTTCAAGCTTGTCAGATGTGTGCTTACATAAGGTTTCTCGAAAAAAACGGCGCACTGAGACTGCCGCAAACGAGTTTTCAGCTCCTTTGAAGCACTTTTGCACATGCATGCAGGGATTCACTCTAAACACATGCTGATACCTAAGATTGCATTACAGTGATCATACCACACACACAAACCATCAGATTTTCGAGTATAAATCATATTTTTATCAACATATTGGCCTTTGATATGAACTATTATATTTTATATTATCTAGCATAAAATAATGTATAAAGAGCTTTTTACTCGAGATTTCTGACATAAACACACTGTCCTATCCATATTTCATAGGAAACAAGCTGAAAGAACCATTTTCAAGCTTGTCAGATGTGTGCTTACATAAGGTTTCTCGAAAAAACATGAAAGGACGGCGCACTGAGACTGCCGCAAACGAGTTTTCAGCGCCTTAGAAGCACTTTTGCACATGCATGCAGGGATTCACTCTAAACACATGCTGATACCTAAGATTGCATTACAGTGATCATACCACACACACAAACCATCAGATTTTCGAGTATAAATCATATTTTTATCAACATATTGGCCTTTGATATGAACTATTATATTTTATATTATCTAGCATAAAATAATGTAAAAGAGCTTTTTACCGAGATTTCTGACATAAACACACTGTGTCCTACCATATTACATAGAAACAAGCTGAAAGAACCATTTTCAAGCTTTTCAGATGTGTGCTTACATAAGGTTTCTCGAAAAAACATGAAAGGACGGCGCACTGAGACTGCCGCAAACGAGTTTTCAGCGCCTTAGAAGCACTTTTGCACATGCATGCAGGGATTCACTCTAAACACATGCTGATACCTAAGATTGCATTACAGTGATCATACCACACACACAAACCATCAGATTTTCGAGTATAAATCATATTTTTATCAACATATTGGCCTATAATATGAACTATTGTAATTTATGTTATCTAGCATAAAATTAATGTAAAAAAAAGCTTTTTCTCCGAGATTTCTTTCAGAAACACACTGTGTCCTACCATATTTCATAGAAACAAGCTGAAAGAACCATTTTCAAGCTTGTCAGATGTGTGCTTACATAAGGTTTCTCGAAAAAACGGCGCACTGAGACTGCCGCAAACGAGTTTTCAGCTCCTTTGAAGCACTTTTGCACATGCATGCAGGGATTCACTCTAAACACATGCTGATACCTAAGATTGCATTACAGTGATCATACCACACACACAAACCATCAGATTTTCGAGTATAAATCATATTTTTATCAACATATTGGCCTTTGATATGAACTATTATATTTTATATTATTTAGCATAAAATAATGTATTAAAGCTTTTTCTTCGAGATTTCTGACATAAACACACTGTCCCATCATTTTTCATGGAAACAAGGTGAAAGAACCATTTTCAAGCTTGTCAGATGTGTGCTTACATAAGGTTTCTCGAAAAACCATGAAAGGACGGCGCACTGAGACTGCCGCAAACGAGTTTTCAGCGCCTTAGAAGCACTTTTGCACATGCATGCAGGGATTCACTCTAAACACATGCTGATACCTAAGATTGCATTACAGTGATCATACCACACACACAAACCATCAGATTTTCGAGTATAAATCATATTTTTATCAACATATTGGCCTATAATATGAACTATTGTAATTTATGTTATCTAGCATAAAATAATGTAAAAAAAAGCTTTTTCTCCGAGATTTCTTTCAGAAACACACTGTGTCCTACCATATTTCATAGAAACAAGCTGAAAGAACCATTTTCAAGCTTGTCAGATGTGTGCTTACATAAGGTTTCTCGAAAAACCATGAAAGGACGGCGCACTGAGACTGCCGCAAACGAGTTTTCAGCGCCTTAGAAGCACTTTTGCACATGCATGCAAGGATTCACTCTAAACACATGCTGATACCTAAGATTGCATTACAGTGATCATACCACACACAAACCATTAGATTTTCGAGTATAAATCATATTTTTATCAAGATATTGGCCTATAATATGAACTATTGTATTTATATTATCTAGCATAAAATAATGTATTAAAGCTTTTTCTCCGAGATTTCTTTCAGAAACACACTGTGTCCTACCATATTTCATAGAAACAAGCTGAAAGAACCATTTTCAAGCTTGTCAGATGTGTGCTTACATAAGGTTTCTCGAAAAACCATGAAAGGACGGCGCACTGAGACTGCCGCAAACGAGTTTTCAGCGCCTTAGAAGCACTTTTGCACATGCATGCAAGGATTCACTCTAAACACATGCTGATACCTAAGATTGCATTACAGTGATCATACCACACACAAACCATTAGATTTTCGAGTATAAATCATATTTTTATCAACATATTGGCCTATAATATGAACTATTGTGATTTATATTATCTAGCATAAAATAGTGTATTAAAGCTTTTTCTGCGAGATTTCTGACATAAACACACTGTCCTATCATTTTTCATGGAAACAAGGTAAAAGAGCCCTTTTCAAGCTTGTCAGATGTGTGCTTACATAAGGTTTCACGAAAAACCATGAAAGGACGGCGCACTGAGACTGCCGCAAACGAGTTTTCAGCACCTTAGAAGCACTTTTGCACATGCATGCAAGGATTCACTCTAAACACATGCTGATACCTAAGATTGCATTACAGTGATCATACCACACACAAACCATCAGATTTTCGAGTATAAATCATATTTTTATCAACATATTGGCCTATAATATGAACTATTGTATTTTATATTATCTAGCATAAAATAATGTATTAAAGCTTTTTCTCCGAGATTTCTGACATAAACACACTGTCCTATCATTTTTCATGGAAACAAGGTGAAAGAACCATTTTCAAGCTTGTCAGATGTGTGCTTACATAAGGTTCCTCGAAAAACCATGAAAGGACGGCGCACTGAGACTGCCGCAAACGAGTTTTCAGCGCCTTTGAAGCACTTTTGCACATGCATGCAAGGATTCACTCTAAACACATGGTGATACCTAAGATTGCATTACAGTGATCATACCACACACACAAACCATCAGATTTTCGAGTATAAATCATATTTTTATCAACATATTGGCCTATAATATGAACTATTGTATTTTATATTATCTAGCATAAAATAATGTAAAAAAAAAGCTTTTTCTCCGAGATTTCTGACAAAAACACACTGTGTCCTATCATTTTTCATGGAAACAAGGTGAAAGAACCATTTTCAAGCTTGTCAGATGTGTGCTTACATAAGGTTTCTCGAAAAAACGGCGCACTGAGACTGCCGCAAACGAGTTTTCAGCGCCTTAGAAGCACTTTTGCACATGCATGCAGGGATTCACTCTAAACACATGCTGATACCTAAGATTGCATTACAGTGATCATACCACACACACAAACCATCAGATTTTCGAGTATAAATCATATTTTTATCAACATATTGGCCTATAATATGAACTATTGTATTTTATATTATCTAGCATAAAATAATGTAAAAAAAAAGCTTTTTCTCCGAGATTTCTGACAAAAACACACTGTGTCCTATCATTTTTCATGGAAACAAGGTGAAAGAACCATTTTCAAGCTTGTCAGATGTGTGCTTACATAAGGTTTCTCGAAAAAACGGCGCACTGAGACTGCCGCAAACGAGTTTTCAGCGCCTTAGAAGCACTTTTGCACATGCATGCAGGGATTCACTCTAAACACATGCTGATACCTAAGATTGCATTACAGTGATCATACCACACACACAAACCATCAGATTTTCGAGTATAAATCAAATTATCAACATATTGGCCTATAATATGAACTATTGTAATTTATGTTATCTAGCATAAAATAATGTAAAAAAAAGCTTTTTCTCCGAGATTTCTTTCAGAAACACACTGTGTCCTACCATATTTCATAGAAACAAGCTGAAAGAACCATTTTCAAGCTTGTCAGATGTGTGCTTACATAAGGTTTCTCGAAAAAACGGCGCACTGAGACTGCCGCAAACGAGTTTTCAGCTCCTTTGAAGCACTTTTGCACATGCATGCAGGGATTCACACAAAACACACTGACCCCTTGTAAATGTTACATGTTTTTATCTGGTTAATTTCACTGATTTTAATGTGTTATTTAATCCAACTTATTTTTTATTAGTAATTTTCAAACTGACTGCACTCGTTTAAAACAAGCTAATTTATTCAGTTAAAAATAACTAGAAAAAAATACGTTGGATTTAATTTCCATATACTGTCCTACACAAAAACACAAAAAGAACACATTTTGTTCTGAAGGCGCCAAGGCGGGGGGATTGTACCTGACGCACTCTTTTGAATGCTCCAGCTCTGCATTTTCGGTAAGCAAGCAATTTATTGGCGTGTTATATTTGTTACTTAAACAGGGTTCTGTTTACACTTTAAAACATTTGATAGAAATGTGTTTAGCTAATGCTAAGTTTGTGGGTATTTAAAAAAAATTACAAGGTTACAGCGACTAGCTTAACGTGAGTTGTGTAAGGTTAGTAAGTTATTTTAGCTTAAGTTGTACCTGGTGCACTCTTTTGAATGCTGTATCCATCCATCCATCCATCCACCCATCCATCCATCCATCCATCTCTTCTACCGCTTGCATTTTCGGTAAGAAAGCAATTTATAATCATTGGTGTGTTGTATTTGTTACGGGTCGCCGTGCCGTGCAGTCAAAGTGGCCACTAGGGGATGACCCAGAAACAAGCTTCAATTCAACTTTAAAGCATCAAATCCTCCAAAAACACGAAAAAACCTATTTACCTATTAAAGTTTATACTCTCAATAATTTTTAAGCCCACACACAAAGCACAATATGATTCACAGCCTTCATACAATTAGAAAAAAATTTGGACAAAACTGACCTAGGTGGCGCTATACCGGTTTTTCCCTTACCTTTAGACGCGTCTCTTTCTTCACTGGGGTAATATATTCCAACACAAATAATCCACAAAAATCCACACAGGTCCGAGGAATTGAGTGCGCCATCATCTGGTTTTGCCGCTCTAACTTCTCATTGGGATATTCAAAAATTCAAAGTCTACGTCATATTTATAGCCCAGGTCCTAACGAATCAAATAAGCCCTCATTTGAGCCAATCGGTGCTTGTATGGCAGAGATAGACGGCTGGGAAGCCAATGGTGGCATGACCTAATTTTTGGGAACCCGCGTTTGACTGACAATTACTCCCTCCAATAGCAATGAAATGGGCTGGGACCTATACAGCTGTTTAGCCAATAAGCAGACGATTCCAACGGTATGCGGCATGCCGTATGTTCTTTGCCTGTGTCTGCGTGAACTGGATGCGCAGAAGAATTCTTGCGTAATCCTTGACCTTTTGTCCCTCTCACAGCTCAGGGTGTCAAGTTACAGGCCTTTTTTCACACCAGAGTGATAGAGAGAGAGTCTAGGCTTATTTATGGCCTTTCAGACAGCATGCAGCCTTTTATTTCAAAGTTATATAGTAAACAAGTACACAAAAACGCTGCACCAGACGACCATGTCCGTAGAAAAATATTTTTATTGAAGCCATTTTTGGGTCTTTTGACTTGAATTTTTTTTTTGGTGAAAGCCAAGACATGTGGCTATGACCCTGCATGGTCCCTAGCATGTTCCAGAAAAATAAGATTAATCAGTTTATCAGGTAAACAACCCAGGCGGAAATGAAAACCTTCCATTCTAGCCCCTGTAACCTTGTGGCAGTTTGTGCCTAGAATCAATCTGAAACTAGTTTCTGAAACTAGAGAATCTCTTCTTTCCAATGAGATCAGACTCACCCCTGTGTGTCAAAGTATGTGGGAGCTGTACCACTTTTTGTTGGGTAGGTCATGTAGGCGAAAAACCTGCAGGGGGGGGGGGGGGGCGTGGCATAAAGGGGTTAGGGTTCTGTTTGTGGAAGCCGAATAAAAGCAAAACAGTTTTACGAACGTTAACGTCAATTGTAGCTTCACCTTCCTTGCTGTCTGGGGGCTTGCAAGTTAGACTGGCAAAGCCTAACGGTACATTAACGCAGGGACGTCGTTAGGCCTATTTTAGGGGGGTCTGAAGCTAACTTATCCCAAATGTTCCTAAGCCCTCCGAAATGATAACAAGCACAACATTGTTTAATGTAGGAGTTATTTAGCTCAGCTTTTTTTGAGTCCACTTAAGTTTGCTTTTATAAATTTGTCATTTTGTGGATAAAGCAACCAAATTTCAGAAGCTTTCCTGGCTCAAATTTTTGTTTTTGTTAAAAAAAATAGTATTTTTGTGATTATTGGACAATTACTTTTTTCCAACATGCTTACAATTTATCTTTTTAATTCCTGCTTATTTTTATTTCTGTTGCAGGTTATTCTCATATCTGATTGTCTTAGTGTGATGTAGACCCCAAACCTAATTCTTTGGGGAGCTCATATTGTTTTGGTAAGTGCATTTAACATACATCTTAACAGCTATACAGAGCATAGCTTTATGTAATCAAAGTTCATGCGGATCACCATGCCCCTGATGGGACTGTTATGACCATCACTTATGTTTGATTTTTGTCCCTCTTTCTCTCTTTGTGGTTTGTCTAGTTTTTTTTAACCAAGATTTCTGACATAAATACACTGTCCTATCATGTTTCATGGAAACAAGGTGAAAGAGCCCTTTTCAAGCTTGTCAGATGTGTGCTTACATAAGGTTTCACGAAAAACCATGAAAGGAAGGCGCTAGAGCGCGCTGCAAACGAGTTTTCAGCTCCTTAGAAGCACTTTTGCACATGCATGCAGGGATTCACTCAAAACACATGCTGATACCCAAGATTGCATTACAGTGATCATACCACACACAAACCATCAGATTTTCGAGTATAAATCATATTTTTATCAACATATTAGACAATAATATGAACTATTATATTTTATATTATCTAGCATAAAATAATGTAAAAGAGCTTTTTACCGAGATTTCTGACATAAATACACTGTCCTATCATGTTTCATGGAAACAAGGTGAAAGAGCCCTTTTCAAGCTTCACAGATGTTTGCCTACATAAGGTTTCACAAAAAACCATGAAAGAAAGGCGCTAGAGCGCTGAGACTGCGGCAAACGAGTTTTCAGCTCCTTAGAAGCACTTTTGCACATGCATGCAGGGATTCACTCAAAACACATGCTGATACCTAAGATTGCATTACAGTGATCATACCACACACAAGTCATCAGATTTTCGAGTATAAATCATATTTTTATCAACATATTGGCCTTTGATATGAACTATTGTATTTTATATTATTTAGCATAAAATAATGCAATAAAGCTTTTTCTCCGAGATTTCTGACATAAACACACTGTGTCCTACCATATTTCATGGAAACAAGGTGAAAGAGCCCTTTTCAAGCTTCACAGATGTGTGCTTACGTAAGGTTTCACGAAAAACCATGAAAGGAAGGCGATAGAGCGCTGAGACTGCGGCAAACAAGTTTTCAGCTCCGTAGTAGCACTTTTGCACATGAATGCATTGATTCAACAAGGTGAAAGAGATAAGCGTTAAGCTCGGCCCCTCAATCTACCCCTGCAACGATTCTGAACAGGACAGGAGTTTTCTGGTCGCCATTTTCTTTCAACTCTAACCCACAGGTAAGGTCTTTTATGTAACATACTAAAACACAATTTTAATATTTTATGTGAATAAATGTGCTAATAATACTGCATGGATTGTATTTTGATGCAATTTGTGTGGTTTTGTATATTTAATTTCGGAAATTCCGAATAGGTAACTTCGTGGCAAGTTAACTATGGGCTTAGAGATTGTTCAACGCTGCTCAAAGCTAATTTTTTATTATTTTATTTTTCTTAGTGTTTTCGGTATTATAGTTTTATGTTATTCCTGTTATACACACAATTAGCTGACATGAGCAGAGCGGTATATATTAGTGCTAGTATAAGTAGGTGTGAACTTCAAGCTGTTTGCAAGGAGTGATTGTGTTTAAACAAATTAACAATATAATAAAATGTACTTATGTCTAAATGTAACTTTATTTAATGCCTACATGGGTAATGATGATTGTCTGGCACTTAGAAATAATATATTGGGTCATTTTTTGTGTCTCTTCTTAGATTGAGCAAGACTTTGTTCTGATGTTTGGAGAAGGAGTGTCAGGCAAGCTACTGGAGAAGTGAACCACTGCATTCAAGAGAAAAGTGATTTCAGCTGTGCAAAAAGCTTCCAAGCACCAGTGATTTGGAAGAACTACTGCTAGCAGCTGAATCTCCTACTGGTGACTCAGAAGAGGGTGTTAATTTTGGTAAGATGTTTAAGATTAATTTTATACTTTAAATATTAATTAGAAATATTATCGAACAAATTATCTAATGATCACTTCCAGAACAAAAATTTACAGATAATGTACTCACCCCCTTGTCATCGAAGATGTTCATGTTTTTCTTCTTCGGTTGTAACGAAATAGTTTTTTGAGGATTTCAGAATTTCTGTCCATATAGTGGACTTCTTTGGTGCCCGTGACTTTGAACTTCCAAAATGTAGATTCAAAGGGCTCTAAATGATCCCAGCCAAGGAAGAAGGGTCCTTTACCTAGTGAAAGGATCGGTTATTTTTTTTAAAATGGACAATTTTATACTTTAAACCTCAAATGCTCGTCTTGTCTAGCTCTCCGTGTATTACAGTTCAGGACAGTTAGGGTATTTCGAAAAACTCCCATCTCATTTTCTTTTTTGATCTTCTTTGCATGTTCCCTTTGATGATTTTGAAGTTAAAGGAGAAAATGAGTTGGGAGTTTTTCGACATACCCTAACTGTCTTGAACTGGAATACACATAGTTGATCCAGAGCTAGACAAGATGAGCATTTGAGGTTAAATATTGAGTTCTATGAGTTCTAACTCAGGGCACCATAGAAGTCCACTATATGGACAGAAATCCTGAAAAGTTTTCCTTAAACATTTTCTTTACGACTGAAGAAAGAAAGACATGAAGATCTTGGATGACAAAGGGGGAGTAAATTATCAGTAAAACTTTGTTCTGGATGTGAACTTCTAATTTAAAGGTGAAATATTTAGTCCCCATACATTTTGTTATGTTCTTTGTGTTTATACAGGTTGGGATAGTGACCTCTCTTCTATAATACTTCTGCTGCATCTGATCCCACCTTCTGCCTAAGGCCAGAAAAGACCAGGAAAGGTGTCTGTGTCTCAAGCACAGAAGCACCTTGTTGTCTTCAAGAAGGTTTGTTTGTTGTTTGAATTTTTCTGTTTTACATTTAAGATATTGGTGATGGTTTTCTTCAATTTGCTTGGTTTTCTTAGAGTGGAACAAACATTGAGGAGCATTTTCGAGAAATCACAGCTATTGCTCAGCCCTATCTCCTGGCCGTGGGACCTCAGAAGAATTCCGTTCACCAGTACTTCAACGTTCTTGATCAGCATGCCATTCCATGCAAGTCAACCTCTTCTCTTGGTGCCTTTGATGAGTTGTTTAAGGCACACTTTGTTTTTGGCACCTGTTACAACATTATGCTACACAACATGTACACTTTCATTCAGACCACTGTGTACAACATAGATGTTGGCAAAGTGAAAGAGAGTCCTTGTGTTGCTGAGGTTAGAGCAAGGCTGCTTAGCTAGGTGCCTTCTGTCCTTATGGTGTTTTGTTTGTCAGGCTGAGTTACTTGGTTCAAAATTGCTTATTAGGCACTTCAGATTAGTTCATGGTTTTGTTCCTGGAAAGAATCTTTGCCTTAATTGTGTAGAGACAGGGTGTAGTTCTGTGTTTGGTACTTTTTCAGGTTTTAGAAAACATTTGAATACAAAATATGCCAAGTAAATTGACCAGAATTTTGACACCACTGACAACCATGAGACTGCTGAGGCAGAAGGACAAATTAGTGCTCAATCATTTGATCAGGCAGTGTTGGAGAGGTGGCCACAACGTCTGTATTATTAAAGTCAAATAAGAGCACTTTGGATATGTGTGCGTCTGCTGTTGCACAACTAAAAGTTGCTGGGTTAAGTCAGTCTGCTATAAGTGGTTTTGTTTCATCTATGGAGGAAGTTGTTTTTGAAGGATGCAGCTTTGCTCTGTCTGTCTCCAAATGACATTGCTACTAAAAGGAAAATAGAAAGTTCAATTGAACATTTGAAAAATCTGTTTACTTTGTTAAATTTGGAAGCCAAACGAAAGAGACATTTTTCAGAGAAATGGCTAACTGTTGAACCAACTCAAATTGTGCTCGGCACAAGGTTTGATAGCAGGAGCAATAAAACCTTGTGCTCGGCACAAGATTTGATAGCAGGAGCAATAAAACCACAGGAACATTCGATCAGGTTGTTGTAACAGATAAATTTGCTTATATTCCCATATTAGAAACACTAAAGTCAATTACAAAATCCGCATCTTATTGATTTGTTTAAACCCAGGCATGTTCCAAAGGAAGGTGTTTATGTTGACTTAAGTGATGCGGCACATTTTAAAAGTAAACCTTTATTTTACACAGAAAAAGATGCCTTACAAATTCAGTTATTTTATGACGATTTTGAGACCGCTAAGCCTTTGAGTTCAAAAAAAGCTTTACACAAATTGGGTGCTATATATTTTACATTAAGGAATTTCACCCCTATGTTTAACTCTTCATTGGATAATAAAAAGTCAACATAAACGCCTTCCTTTGGAACATTATGTGCCCTCTTTCATGCACAGGATATTAGACGGTATGGATTTAAATCTATAATTGAGCCTCTAGTAAATTATCTAAAAGTGCTTGAGATTGAGAGGGTTAAGAATCCAGTGTCTGGAAGTTGTGTTAGGGGTATGTTGTTCAAGTAACAGGGGATAACCTTGGCTTACATGGTTTATTAGGGTTTGTGGAGTCATTTGGGGCTCAATATTGCTGTTGTTTCTGTGTCCTTGAGAAAGATCACTTTCAGTTTGTGTGGTGCATGTGCTATGAAGCTAAACACAATTAAAGAGCTTCAAAAACATCACCAAAATGCTAGCCAAAAAGCACCAGAGTTGTATGGCAATGCACTGGGAGTATTTTAGCCAGTACAGATTGACTCTTGGTCCAGGGAAGATGGTGGAACTC
The DNA here is from genome assembly GCF_022655615.1 of Tachysurus fulvidraco. NCBI lineage: Eukaryota > Metazoa > Chordata > Actinopteri > Siluriformes > Bagridae > Tachysurus > Tachysurus fulvidraco. The sequence continues at coordinate 27,045,600 of NC_062523.1, forward strand.
AGTGGACTTAAAGGTGGCAGTGACATGGCTTCCAAACTAGGAGTGGAAATATCAGAACTTGTCTATTCTGTAACGTGGATCAAACATCATGGTACAGAGTATCGCCCTAGTTTTATTATCTGTACAGAAGTAGCATGTGAGATGCCAGTGCTTTGTAAGATAAAGACTATTGCTGTGAAGGATGATTATTATTATTATTATTAGACAAAAATTTATTTAAAAAAACACAGCCTAGGGCGTTCGAGCCACATGCACCAAATTCAGATATGTTGTAGACCCTGGTCTGAAGTTTGTTGCTTCTATTTTTCTAAGAGATCAGAATTCCGGCATTCCCGGTACGGAAGCTCAAATTGGCCTTTTTTCCCATAGACTTCCGTTATAAACTTTTGAGGTTTATAACTCGGCAAGTTTTCGAGCGATTTACACCGAACTCGGACAGGTTCTTTAGGACCTTACTCTGGACAAAGTTTTTATTTCGGACTTCCGACGATCGAACATCCCATAGACTTGAATGGGGAATTCCGAAAATTCCTCTAAGCTCTCACACAGGGCACGCAGAGCTCAGGCACGGCTTCTCTCTCTGTGATCCACGCAGTATAATAATAAGTAGAATCCCATAATGATAAGTTAACTCACAAGGGTTATTCCCATCCTAAAGAAACCTGCTCTGGATCCATCAGACATCAGTAACTACAGACCGGTATCACTTCTTTCAAAAATTCTTGAACGCATTGTCTATAATCAACTGTCTGTCTATCTCTCACAGAACAACCTCCAAGATCCCAAACAGTCTGGCTTTAAAGCAGCTCACTCTACAGAGACAGCCCTTTTGGATGTCTCTGAGAAGCTACATACTGCTAGATCAGCCAAACTATCAACCGTCCTTATCCTCCTTGACCTTTCAGCAGCGTTTGATACGGTCAACCACAAGACTCTCTTATCCTCCCTCAAGAGTCTTGGGATTTGCGGATCAGCTTGGGAATGGTTTGCCTCCTACCTGGAAGGACGCTCATATCAAGTAACATGGAGGGGAGTGACATCTGCTCCACGCAGACTCTCCACTGGCGTCCCACAGGGCTCAGTACTTGGTCCTCTTCTTTTCTCCTTGTATACTCACTCTCTTGGTGAAGTTATTTCATCACATGGGTTCTCTTACCACTGCTATGCTGATGATACACAACTCATCTTCTCTTTCCCACCCTCAGATGCCACAGCTTCTGACCAGATCTCAGCATGTCTGGCAGAAATTTCATCATGGATGGCTGCTCATCAGTTAAAGCTCAATCCTAGCAAAACTGAACTGCTGTTCATCCCAGGTGATTCATCCCCAGGTCATGATCTTGCTATATCCTTGCACAACGATCTGATCTCCCCTTCAGCCACTGCTCGCAACCTTGGGGTAACGATCGCTGCTGCGATCCCTCCACTGGCTTCCGGTAGCTGCACGCATCCGATTCAAAACACTGATGCTGGCCTACAAAGCCAAAAATGGACCAGCTCCCTCTTACCTCAAAGCCCTCATCATTCCTCGCACTGCACCCCGCAACCTCCGATCTACCAGCACTGCTCGACTGGTTCCACCATCTCTCAGGGTAAGAGGCAAGTATACTACAAGACTCTTCTCTGTACTGGCACCAAGGTGGTGGAATGAACTTCCCATAGAGGTCCGGACAGCTGAGCCACTGGCTATTTTCAAGCGGCGGTTGAAGACCTACTTATTCAGGAAGCATTTCAACTAGCACTTCTTTCCTTATCTTTTGCATTAAAAAAAAAACCTTTGACACTTTTTCATTGTAACTTTGAACAAATGTTTTAAACTCATGGTATCTTAAGTATGTAACCTAGTGAACCAGCATTAATGTATTCAGTGTTAGAGATTTAAGCACTTATGTACGTCGCTCTGGATAAGTAAACTGCCCCATGGGTATTCTGGTCACGTCACGTGTAGCCCCTCCCCCAAAACAAGCGAAATAAAAAATTTGCACAACATGGACATGTGACATATTAAAACACAGCACAATAAGGGGAACTACCTCACGGGTATTCGGATCACGTCACATGCTCATGTCTGCTCCCCTCCAAAAGTATTGGCACCCTAGCGGTCCAGTAGCTTTCACAATCTTTCTGTCCACTCGCCTCCAAAATGCACCGGCCTTTGCGACTACTTGCACCGTCAAAGCCAACATCAAAGTTTGTCGCGACGATCTTTACAAACCTAGTTTGCAACTCTTATTTGTCTGCCTTTCAATAGTTTACATTTACAAAAACAGGACAAAACTGATTTATTCAACTGATTTATTCATAAATTAATTTGTTCCCTCCCTCCCTCCCTCCCTCACTCACTCACTCACTCACTCACTCACGGAAAATAAAAAATAATAAAAACTGCCCTCAAAAGGGTCATGTGTGATGAATTCTCTGAGGCAAAGGATGACTTTATGTTTATTTTTCAATGTCAAGAGGACATGGAAACATTTTTGTCTACTGCATTGATAAAAAAGGCTTAAAGGTCAATGCCATGTTCAGTGAGTGAGTGAGTGAGTGGGAGGGAGGGAGGGAGGGAGGGAACAAATTAATTTATGAATAAATCAGTTGAATAAATCAGTTTAGTCCTGTGTTTTTGTAAATGTAAACACACACATCTGTATTTCCCAAATTATGTGTAACATATGTAAACTATAGTTAAATTTTACTACATTTCCTCATATGTTTTATTTTGTGTCACATATAACCTTAAAAATTTGATACATTATTTTAGTGATTGCTTAGGACAACAATACCATAAAAACAAGTTAGAGTAAGCAAACTTGCACACAAAACAGACATTAAACGAGCAATACAAATAAAGTGCTATGACAACGGTAAGGATAGCGTTAATTTCCGAAACTGCGGTCGGCGATGACAGTGACGTCATTTCGCACATGAGCCAATCGGTGCTTGTATTGCAGAGATAGACGGCTGAGAAGCCAATGAGGTCATGACATAATTTTTGGGAACCCTCCTTTGACTGACAATTACTCCTTCCAATAGCAATAAAATGGGCCGGGACCTCTACAGCTCTTTAGCCAATAAGGAGACGATTCCAACGGTATGCAACATGCCACGTCTCCGAGGCCTGATGCTGCGTGAAAAAGGTGCGCACTGGGTTTATTGCGCAATCCTCGACTTTCTCACACTCTCACAGCTCAGGGTGTCAGGTTACAGGCCTTTTTTCACAGCAGACTTGTAGACAGAGAGACTCTGTGTGTTTTAGGCCTTTTAAACTGAGCATGCAGTCTTTTAATTCAAAGTTATACAGTAAACAAGTAAACAAGAACACATGACCGGACGGACATGTCTGTAGAAAAATATTTTTATTGAAGCCATTTTTGTGTCTTTTGACTTGAATTTATTCTTGGTGAAAGCCAAGACATGTAGCTATGACCCTCAGTTGTTATTTGGTCCCTAACATGTTCCAGAGAAATAAGATTAATCAGTTTATCAGGTAAACAACTCAGGCGGAAATCAAAACCTTCCATTCTAGCCTCTGTAACTTTGTGCCAGTAAGGCCTAGAATCAAACTTGTATCTGAAACTAGAGAATCTCTTCTTTCCAATGAGACCAGGCTCACCCCTGTGTGTTAAAGGAGCTGAACCACTTTTTGTTGGGTAGGTCATGTAGGCGAAAAACCTGCAAAAAGGGGGCGAGGTCCTGAACAGGTGCTCTCCAGTTTATTGCCAGTTAATTATGGAGTCCCTCAAGGATCAGTCCTTGGACCCCTGCTCTTCTCGATATACTGTACATGCTTCCATAAAGCAAGAGTCTGGTTCCTCTCAAGCTTCTTCACCATTTAATTCTACAAAATGGTATCGATCAGACAGGTAGGATCTAAACCAACTTAAAGCCTGTCCATGAATACCTGTATAATTTTGTAAGCGATATAGAAGAATGTTGTGATCTGTAGTGTTGAATGCACTACAGTCTTGGTCCGAAGCTAAGAACAAATCATTTGTAACTTTAACAAGTGCAATTTCTGTGCTATCATGGGGCCTGAAACCTGACTGAAGCTCTTCAAAGATATTGTTCTCCTGTAAGAAAGGAGCTCATTTGAACAGACACAACCTTTTCTAGTGTTTTAGACATAAAAAGAAGATGTGAAATATGTCTGTAATTTGATAGTTCATTAGAATCTAGATTAATTTTCTTAATGAGTGGCTTACAAACTGCCAACTTGAAAGATTTAGGGACGTAACCTAAAGATAACGAAGAGTTAATAATATTAAGAAGAGGCTCACCAGCTTTATGTAACATAGCCTTTGTTTTGTTTCTTTTCCCACAGCAAGGTTTTTTGGTCTTCCTTATTTGGCAATATATACTGGGATTAAAACATGGAAAATACTGAATTAGTTTTGTGTCAACAATAAAATTAAGGAGGTGTCTTACAAAATTCTACATAGAATTTATCCTGTTAAACAGCTTAATATTTCATATTGCTTGCGAATATTGCCAGGAAAAAGAAACAATTTTGCATCTGTTTTATCATTGTATCTACTCAAGACTTTTTTGGAAAAATGTGGAAAATTATATTAGTAGAAAATTGGGTTGTGTGGTAGAAATTGGTGTATATGATGTGTTGTTTTTTTTTATTTTGAGAGAAATAATTTGGAAAGGAATGAACAATGTATTATACAGCTATTTATTGTATTAGGAAAGTACCATATACACAAAACAAAGTGGGCCCTTTATAAAAAAGATCTGTCCCATTTTATGAAGGATTTCAAGTTATACAGTACTCTTAGTAAAAGTAAAAAACAAAAAAGATCAGAAAACATGTAATATTTTAAAATAATTCAATTTTTTGTGATTTATTTATTTATCTTTTCCTTACTTCTCTGGTAACCTATGTGACTGATACCTTTTGTTCATGTGGCATTGAAAAAATGTGTATTATGTGTTTGATGTCGTTATGCAATGTCAGAAAAAAAAAGAGAGAGAGCCCTGACTGTGCATTGTGGCTGGTTACAGAAAGGCTTTTATTATAATTATAAGTGATAATAAATCGGTTTTATAAAAAGAAATTTAACCAATTTGTCAAAAAAGATGTTTTGGGACAGAACAGAAAATAAATTAAGTATAAATTGAGAAAATTGACAGCTGACGTAGACTTAACAACAGTCCTTTGTGTTCTGGACATTGCAGGAAGTGTGGACTGCAGTGAGCCTCACTGATTACTGATATCAACCTAAATGATCCACTTTTCTTGAGTGAGGTTGGAGTTTTGACCAAACGCCAAAAATGTAGATATGCATTAAAGATTGGTGGTAAAACTAAAATGTACAGTTTTGAATATAGATTTGTCCAGTGGTGTAGTCTAATTTTTTTGTAGTGAGTATACTGTGATCCCCTCCCCCAGCCTCATACGCACCCATCCTAGAGCGACACCCCATAGGCACTACCACACTCACTAATGCATAAAATATGCATCTACATGTAATTGAGAACATTATTAAAGACTGCTTATGTGTTATCAACATTCCAATTTATTATAAGCAACAAAAGACAGTCAGCTGATAAAACCTGTGCTCCAGGTCCCATATTCATAACACATTTAAGGCTAAATGTAATCAGACAGTTGGCAGCACCCATTGACTTTCACAGTAGGAAAATATATAGACTATGAAAGTCAGAGTGTGCTGCCAACTATCTGATTACCAACATTTTTCAAAATATTATCTTTTGTGTTAAACAGAAGAAAGAAACTCATACAGTTTTGGAACAAATTGAGGGTGAGGAAATAACACAATTTTCATTTTTGGGTGAACTTTATACCTTTAAAAGCTACATTTAGCCTTAAATGTTATATGAATAAGGACCCGGAGCACAGGTTTTACCAGCTGTCAGTTTCCAAAGTGTTCCAAAGTGTAAACAGTTTCCAGAGTGAACAATAAACATTTGTTCAGTTTTATCACCAACACTCTTTCATTGCAGAATATTATGAACTGAATGAACTGGTAGTTTACAAAGCTTTCCAAATACATTTCTACTCGGGCTGTGGGTGAAATGTCACCCGAAGCTGCTGTAGCTTTAGGCGCAGGCTTCCGAAAACACTCTGAGTGTAGTTTGGGACTGCTTTCGTTTCAGATCTTCTCTTACATTAATTAGTTAATTTCAAATTTGCGCCACAAAACACCGCCAAGCAACTGATTTTCCTCCTTGGTAGGTGACGTCAGATCAGGTCACAGGCCACGGAAGCCCCAATGGCCCAAAAACTTTAGTGATTCGCAATCGCAACCACAGTTTGTGTTCGCAACACAGACGGGGTGAATTTATGAATGAAAGTTCTGTCACAAAACGATATTGTTACGTATCCTCACGCTTTCTAAGTGGGTATACGGAAATCCTTGGCATTTCCTAGTGGGTATACGGCGTATACCTGCGTATCACGTAGACTACACCACTGGATTTGTCCCATTTATTAAATATGGCTTTTTCCAAACATTATAGAGGGCTCTTATGTACTATATTCTAGTAAAACTAATAATTATTACTGCTTAGAATTTGCATACGATATATTTTTGCATTTTACCTGAATAATAAGTAGTAAGAAGTCTAATTTTACTAGTCACAACTCATATTAAAGACACCTATTTGTATAATTTATGTATAATTAAATTCGAATTTTCTATTTTAATCGATTTTAAACAGATAGTTGGTATATTCTTTTGGTTGTATATGAAGGCTCATCTTTATAGTTATGCTTACTGTCGCCTTTTGGACATTGTCTGCATATTTGAGTTATTATTCTTAGAAGGAAAGAAAAAAGTATAAAGACTTTTAACGTATCAATAGAACAGCGCTATTTCCAAACGGAAACGCATCATAGCATTGAGTGCAGGTTACCGCTGCTGTTCACAACGCGCATGCGCAAATCGCAGACCTAGCAGCGCGGTGTGTTACTTGTAACTTGCTGGTCGTGTGTGAGAGATGGCATACACAGCTAAAATTGGGCCCTCGATTTTGAGTAGCGATCTTTCCCAGCTGGGGAGAGAATGTGAACGGATGATGGAGTGCGGCGCTGACTATTTACACCTGGACGTCATGGACGGGTGAGCTGTAATAGTTTGTCATCTTTCATAACAGTGCTTTTTAACCCCGTGATGATTTTTCAGCTGGGTGTAGTTCAGTTCAGCTGGGTGTAGTTCAATTCAGCTGGGTGTAGTTCAGTTCAGCTCGGTGTAGTTCAGTTCAGCTCGGTGTAGTTCAGCTCAGTGTAGTGTAGTGTAGCTCAGCTGGGTGTAGTGTGTAGTTCAGCTCAGCTGGGTGTAGTGTGTAGTTCAGCTCAGCTGGGTGTAGTGTGTAGTTCAGCTCAGCTGGGTGTAGTGTGTAGTTCAGCTCAGCTGGGTGTAGTGTGTAGTTCAGCTCAGCTCAGCTCAGCTCAGCTGGGTGTAGTGTGTAGTTCAGCTCAGCTCAGCTCAGCTCAGCTGGGTGTAGTGTGTAGTTCAGCTCAGCTCAGCTCAGCTCAGCTGGGTGTAGTGTGTAGTTCAGCTCAGCTCAGCTCAGCTGGGTGTAGTGTGTAGTTCAGCTCAGCTCAGCTCAGCTGGGTGTAGTGTGTAGTTCAGCTCAGCTGGGTGTAGTGTGTAGTTCAGCTCAGCTGGGTGTAGTGTGTAGTTCAGCTCAGCTGGGTGTAGTGTGTAGTTCAGCTCAGCTCAGCTGGGTGTAGTGTGTAGTTCAGCTCAGCTCAGCTGGGTGTAGTGTGTAGTTCAGCTCAGCTCAGCTGGGTGTAGTGTGTAGTTCAGCTCAGCTCAGCTGGGTGTAGTGTGTAGTTCAGCTCAGCTCAGCTGGGTGTAGTGTGGTGTAGCTCAGCTCAGCTGGGTGTAGTGTGGTGTGGTGTAGCTCAGCTCAGCTGGGTGTAGTGTGGTGTGGTGTAGCTCAGCTCAGCTGGGTGTAGTGTGGTGTGGTGTAGCTCAGCTCAGCTGGGTGTAGTGTGGTGTGGTGTAGCTCAGCTCAGCTGGGTGTAGTGTGGTGTAGTTCAGCTCAGCTCAGCTGGGTGTAGTGTGGTGTAGTTCAGCTCAGCTCAGCTGGGTGTAGTGTGGTGTAGTTCAGCTCAGCTCAGCTGGGTGTAGTGTGGTGTAGTTCAGCTCAGCTCAGCTGGGTGTAGTGTGGTGTAGTTCAGCTCAGCTCAGCTGGGTGTAGTGTGGTGTAGTTCAGCTCAGCTCAGCTGGGTGTAGTGTGGTGTAGTTCAGCTCAGCTCAGCTGGGTGTAGTGTGGTGTAGTTCAGCTCAGCTCAGCTGGGTGTAGTGTGGTGTAGTTCAGCTCAGCTCAGCTGGGTGTAGTGTGGTGTAGTTCAGCTCAGCTCAGCTGGGTGTAGTGTGGTGTAGTTCAGCTCAGCTCAGCTGGGTGTAGTTCAGCTCAGCTCAGCTGGGTGTAGTTCAGCTCAGCTCAGCTGGGTGTAGTTCAGCTCAGCTCAGCTGGGTGTAGTTCAGCTCAGCTCAGCTGGGTGTAGTTCAGCTCAGCTCAGCTGGGTGTAGTTCAGCTCAGCTCAGCTGGGTGTAGTTCAGCTCAGCTCAGCTGGGTGTAGTTCAGCTCAGCTCAGCTGGGTGTAGTGTGGTGTAGTTCAGCTCAGCTCAGCTGGGTGTAGTGTAGTGTGGTGTAGTTCAGCTCAGCTCGGTGCTGTTCAGCTCGGTGTGGTTCAGTTCAGCTCGGTTCAGCTCAGTGTAGTTCAGCTCAGTTCATACATAACGCGAGCAAGTTAAAAGCTTGGTGTGGTTCAGCTCAGCTGGTGAGGTTCAGCTCAGTTCATACATAATGCAAGCAAGTTATAAGCTTGGTGTGGTTCATCTCGGTGAGGTTCAGCTCATATATGTATATGTATATATGTATGTGTGTGTGTGTGTGTGAAGAGTGTAAAGACACCAATAACAGGGTTATTGACCAATATATTCAAAATTCAACTTTTGTAAAACTCAGTTAAGGACAAATGAAGTAAAATGGCATTACAAAAAGGTTCGAGATGATCCCAATATCTTAAAATAACTATGAGTTAAATCAACACCAAAATACATGTAAATATAAAATAAAAAATACAATAAACAGATTAAGTTTCTGCAAAAATCTCTTATCTACATACTAGATAGGCTCTGTGATTCACTTATTCCTCTTCTCCTTGACATATATTATCAGGTGGAAAAAACCTTTTAATCTACATAAAACCCTTTGGTATATCATTTAAACATTGTTGTGTGTTTTTATTAGTCCATTATTTAATTTTATTTATTGCCATTTAAGAATGTGCTATTTAACCCAAACCACAATTGTTTGATAAAATATTTCATAATTTTGAAAATAATTTCTTTCTGAAGATACTGTATCTACTGCATGATTTAAGCCATTTTAATGCCTGTTTTGTTGTAAATCTTATCTATATATGCATTGCAAATAATATATTGTACAGTATTTTATGGTGGTATATTGTAATATACTACTGCATAGTATATCAATTATGAAAATGATATACAGTAAACTTACCAAATACCCTTAGATCGCTTTTTCTGAGATTTATTTGGGCTCAAAATAAATTAGGACTTCAGCAAAGAAGTAAATAATCTAACAAGCAATTCTCCAACCTATCTGAAGGCATTTTGTTCCGAACATCACGTTTGGCCATCCGATGGTAGAATGCCTCCGGAAAGCTGTGGGTCCAAATCCTTTCTTTGGTAAGTTGTAGTTTGAGCATTAATCATTCAATTCTGTTGTGAAGTGTTGCAGTCAGTGTTAGTCAGATGTTGCAAATAGAGACCTCACTGATATTGACACATCCACCTTCCTGCAAACAAAATGTATGCTTTTGGTATTCTCTTGTTTTGTCCAGTGCTGTTAAAAGTGTTATTTCAATAAATGTGATAAAGCAACTGAAGTATGAAATGCATACAATAGCCATTATAATCAGGTAAACTAATCATATACAGTGGATATAAAATGTTTGTTAAAATGACAGGTTTTTGTAATGTGAAAAATGTATAATAGCCTGATGGCAAAAATGTGCACACCCTAAAAATACCACCTAGTTGAAGCACCTTTGGGACATTCTTGGCTTAGCAATATTTTGCGATTATATTTTCCCAGTTGTTTGGAGAAGAAGCCTGAGCCGTGTTGCTGCCGCTACCTATGAGCTGAATTTAGCCACTGAAACCACTTTTGAATAGCAAAGCTCTTCGAAATTTACTGAGATTACCAGGGAGTATTTATACAAAAGAAAGATTATAGGTAATATTCAGTGTTCTATATTGGTAAACAAAAGGGGTCAGCAGAAAAAGATGTGGTGATTTACACTGCTACTGATGATTTGATAAGTTCAGTACAAAGTGTATGTGCTTTGTGCAGAACAAAACATAAAGAAGGTCTAAGCCAAAGTAAAGGATATTGGTCATAAACAAATGTTATCCCGCAGTCAGCGCTGGGCAGAGTGTGCCATGATATATTCAGAATACATCATTACCATTATTCCTTTCAAAAGAGTTCTAACTCTGTGAGATCAGTTGGCCACCTTACAACTGGGCCCTCCTATAAATTTCCGATTGCAATTAGATATGAACCATTTCCAAATCCTTGATCTTGTTTTAGTGAAGCCATTCTTTTGTTTATGAGGAGGTTTGCGTCGGGTCATCAGGGTTTCAGTATGAGCACTGCATCTGCCATAGATGCACAGATTTCAAATCAACTAGTTTTACTAACCAAATCAACTAGTTTTACTAGCTTTATTGCCAAGTATGATTGTGCATACAAGGAATTTGTTTTAGAATCATACGCTTCCAGTACACAGAGACAACGAGAATACAAAAAAATACACATGTAAAAAATGTAAAAATAACTAAATAAATTGTATGTACAATTTATTTATTTATTTACAAGTTGTGCTATAGATGGTAAAATAGAATGAGATGTAGGATGGAGATGGTGGTAAATAAATGTAAGGTTATTGTACATTGTTATTGCATAATGGTGGGAACATTTAACTGTTAATAAGGTAGATTGCCTGCGAAAGAAACTGTTCTTCTGTCTGGTTGTGCTGGTATTTGGAGCTCTGTATCGCTGGCTAGATAGTAAAAGTTCAAAAAGTGGATGACTTGTATCATCTCCACTGTTTTGAGCGTATTAAACTCCAAGTTGTTGTGACTGCACCATACAGCCAGCTCTGTTGATGAAAATAAAAAATTATGAAAAGATGAAAATGTTCTTACATTGTTTAATATTGCTGAAGTCTGTTTTTACACAACACAAAAACTGACATTTTTAAAAGGGTGCATGAACTTTCCATATTTATTGTAAATGTGTGCACACCATTTTATAATGGGGCAAGTGACTGTGCTCAGAATTAATCTTGTTCAAAATTAATCATCTTGGACATTATCAATGAAGTGATTTTGATAAGCATAAAAACAGTCAGCTGCTTTTGTAGGATTTTTTTGAAAATCTGACCGCTGAAACCATGAACTGCCAAGAGCTTAGGAAGCATGAATCGGATCTCGGTGTTGAAAGATATCAGAAGAGGGGCGCACAATTTTTTCCAAAATATTAGATGTACCATGGAAGGCTGTGAAGGCCATCAACAAGTGGAGAAAATAGGATACCACCCTGAAAGACCAGAACAACACTCCAAATTAATGAAGGGACAACAAGAAAATTTACCAGAGAGACTGCCAAGAGACCTAAAACAACATTAAAGAAGGTGCAGTAATATCTGGAAAGTACTGGTCATTCCCTGCATGTGATGACAATTTTTCCTCCTTTTTGCATTTTACACAAACTGAAGTCCACTCCTAATCAGCTTTCGTTTCAAAGTACTCACACCTACGTACTTGACACATACCAACCAAAAAGTTTCTTTCATTATTGCAGAGTTTAAGCTCGATTTGTCTGCAGGCTAAATCTCCAGTAATGAAGGCCAGTCAGCAATCAGTGGCTATAAGGATCAGGATACATGATGGATCTACTGGAATTGTTCTTATCTTTGACTGTATAGAGAAGTCAAAAATAGAGGATCTCTATGCCTTTTGTAAAGTTTTAAAAAAACAAACAATAAAAATTCTACCCTTGTTGGGTAAATTTTATCAAAGGTACTAATATTTTTGCACTGATTTTCCAGGTTCTTACTTCAGTCTTTACAGTGTTGCATAAAAAGATTATTCGTATCAAATGTCATGTGGCACACAATCTTATTATGACAGATCTGTATTTGCAGCAGCCTGCATATTCATTATGCATGATTATTTCCCTTTAGAAGACACACAATACTGAATAAATTGACCATTACTTGAAGCCTGAGTATTACTCTGCTCTACTTTACTGAGTATTACTTCATTTATTCACAAATTCTTAATCTGAAAAGAAGAAACCAACAGTGTATCATGTATACAAAACTGTTAATTTATTATCTTGGAGTGCATCAGGTATCAACAGTGTGTAAATGAAAACTGGTAAATTGAGGAAAAAAATTATTTGGTCCCTTGCTAATTTCATATGTTTTCCCACTGATAAAGTTACGTATCCTAAAATAAGGAAATAATCCCTGTTCAAAAGAGACTTTCAGAAAAACACATTTCAAAAAAGTTATAAATTGATTCGCATTTTAATAAGTGAAATAAGTATTAGATCCCTATCAATTGGCAACATTTCATTATATAGGTACTGAGATTAGTGGCATTGCTAGTGCTCCTAATCTAAACTTGTTACTTTATATATGTATATATGACACCTATCCAAAGAAGCTATCATTCAATCAGATTCCAAACTCTCCACCATGGCAAAGACCAAAGAGCTGTCCAAGGACATCAGGGACATGATTGTAGACCTACACAAGGCTGGAATGGGCTACAAGCCCATCCCCAATCAACTTGGTAAGAAGGTGACAACAGATTGTGCAATTATTCACAAATGGAAGAAAAAACAATATGTCAGTCTGGGGCTCCATGCAACATCTAACCTCGTGGAGTTTCAATGACCATGAGCATGGTAAGGAATCAACACAGAACTATACAGAAGGATCTTGTCAATGATCTCAAGGCAGCTGGGACCATAGTCATCAAGAAAACAATTGGTAACACACCTGAAACCCTGCAGCACCTGCAATGTCACCCTGCTTAAGAAAGCACATGTACATGCACTTGTGACGTTTTCCAATGAACATCTAAATGATTCAGAGGAGAACTGGGTTAAAGTGTTGAGGTCAGATGAGACCAAAATAGAGCTCTTTGGCATCAAATCAAGTTGCCGTGCTTGGAGAAGATGGAACTGTCAGACATGGAGGTGCAAACATGCTTTGGGGATGTTTTTCTGCTAAGGGGACAGGACAACTTTGGCACATTTAAAGGGATGATGGATGGGGCTAAGTCTGTGGAGGGAGCTGAAGGTTTGAGTTGCCAATGTTAGATTACTTGGAGAGGATCTGCAAAGAGGTGTGTTACAAAATCCCTCCTGATATGTGTGCAAACCTGATGACCAACTACAAGAAATGTCTGACCTCTGTGATTGCGAACAAGGGTCTTGCCTCGTACTAAGTATTAAGTCATGACCAAGTACTAAGTAATGTTTTGCAAGGGGGCCAAATACTTATTTCACTCAGTAATCAGTTTGTATATATATTTTAAATATGTTTTCTGGATTTATTTTGTTATTCTGTCTCTTACTGTTAAAATAGTGATCAGTTCTTTGTCAGTGGGAAAACAAACAAAATCAGGGGATCAGATGTTTTTTCCCTAACTGTATATATTCTGCAAGATGATAAGTAAAAATACAACTGTGAACATTAATTTTAAGTGTACTTGATTTTTCAATATAATGTAAGAGAGCGCCTAAGCTGAGACAGACAGACCTGCCAACCATTCTCAGGTTTGCATATGAGTGTCACGTTTAAAAATTGTAGTATTATGTACGAGTTATTGCTCTAATATAAGAGCAGTCCCTGTTAACTCTAACAAATTAGACAAAGGTTAAATTAATACACTATGTGAATTGTAAGAGATTGGGGCATATTTAAAAAGAATAATCTGAGTGTGGGGAGAATTTTTGACTTTTAAACTGGGTCATTGTATTTGTAGTAGCAGTATTTGTCATATAGGGCCTTTTTACACCTGGTCACTTCATGTGTTTTCTCTGATCCGATAGCTATCTGATTTGTTAAAACGGTTCCATTTACATTAGGCCACATAAATGCGTCTTGGCGAATCGGATAATGATCCGATCCTTCTGCTCCTGCCCAAAATGCAATTATATTTTACCTCATTTCCGGGGTAATTGAAATGGAACACGCTTTGGTTTTCAGAATGCAATCAAAAAGAAGACGAAAAAACTTATGGTTATGCTACAAAAAACAGCATTCACTGTTTGCTGCATTTTCACTGGCGGCAGCAGTGCATTTTAAGACCCAGCAAGACACCTGAAATTAGAATTTAGACCTGGTCTTTTTACGATCGCATAGCTATCTGATCTCAGAAAACGCATGAAGTGACCAGGTGTTAGCCCCATAAACACTATGTAACCAATTGCTCTTATGTGCCCTTCCTGCTCAACAAAGAGTTAAAGCCGATTTTTTTTTATTTTATTTGTTTACTGCGGAACCATTTAAATTCAACTATCTAGTGAATATTTGTCCTGTTGGAGACTGGTTTAAATTTCTACCAGTCTTTTTTCAAGGGAAAGATTGAATGATTTATGCAGTATTTTAAAATGGGGGACTGAGAAACAGGACAAATAGATTAATCAAAGTAGAAGAAAACCAAAAACCATCAGCTGAATCAGATTTGAACTCAAGCTAACCTGAGAATGGTTGTTTACCAACATTATCTCTGTTCAGTCTGATAGCGCTTGAGCGAAATTGCTGAGAATAATGGACAAAAATATCAGCTTCTGGAAAAGCAAAGCTGACACATTCTGTCAATTGGAGTTTAGCATCTGATAAATTCCAGCGAACTGATATGACAGTTGTAAGGGTCACTCACAACAATGTTTTTTAGTATTGCTTTCTTTCTAAATGTACAGTGTTAATTATGTCTGTACTTTTGAGAGTCACAAACAGCTGGAACCAAATTCCTTGTGTGTGTAAACACACTTGGCCAATAAACCTGATTCTGATTCTTTTTTTCCCTTCATTTCCCTCTTGCTAATCCTGATGCAGTATATTAATCAGACAACAAAACATGTATGTAAAGTTTGTAAAATTGTGTGTAAAATTAAAGCGTAAATGTGGCTTGAAGACATATGATGAGGTAACTGCTTTTCTTGGTGCAAACTGTGCATCATGCGTATACAGTGGATTCAGAAAGTATTCAGACCCCTGCCTGATACTGAAATTTATTTTCTTCTCTTTAATGTACACTCAGTACCCCATAATGACTAAGTGAAAACAGAATTCTAGAAATGTATTTAAATTTATTAAAAAGGAAAAAATGAAATATCACATGTATATAAGTATTCAGTACTTAGATGAAGCACCTTTGGCATCAATTACAGCCTCGAGTCTTTTGGGTATGATGCTACAAGCTTTGCACACTTGGATTGGGGGATTTTCTGCCATTGTTCGTTGCAAATCCTCTCAAGCTCGGTCGGGTTGGATGATGACCATCAGTGGACAGCCATTTTTTTAGCTCTCTCCAGAGATGTTCAAAAGGGTTCAAATCAAGCAATGGCTGAGCCACTCTAGGGCATTCAAAGAGTTGTCCCTGGGCTACTCCTGTGTTGTCTTGGCTGTGTGCTTAGGGTCATTGCCATGTTGGAATTGAAACCTTCGTGCCAGAGGTCCTGAGGATTTTATTGAGGATATCTCTTTACCTTGCTCCCTTCAGCTTTCCCTCAACCCTGACCAATATCCCAGACCCAATCCCAATACTTTCCAAGTCCATGGTATGTGGTGCAGTGCATCTTCTGGCCATCAGGTGAATGCTGATTGGTTGCCACAAAAGTTTTTGATTTGCATACGTGAAAATGTTGTGATGGAATACTGACCTGTCTTTTGCAGGATTTATTACATTTTTTTTCAAATGCAGCCTGAGTTTTGTCAACACATTTTTAAATATAATCAGTAAAATATTCCCTTATAACATCCAGTACTTTTATTCTATGTGTTAGGAATGTGCTCCCCTTTTAATGTAGGTGCTACCTGCATAAAAGATCACACAAAAAAATCAATTGCAGTAGATTTGCATAAAGGAAATGGGGAGTTTACACTTGTCTGCTCACTCATTTTACTCGTGCTTTTATGCTTCCCAATGTACATTTTACTGTGCACCCTCTTGGATTTCTTGGACAAATAAGTAGTAGTTGTACCCTTCTCATTTCTTTTGCAAATATACAATTTAAATATAAAATTCTGTGATAGCTTATCACAGAACTATACACTGCTTTGTTCACGACATAAGATTGCAAGTAATAAAATTCATCTAGTGCGGGCATCACCAAATGCATCACCGAATTAAAATTCTAATATCATATTAAGCATCTCCTTATTATAATCTAATATTATAAGATTATATAAGCTCTTTGATATTAATAAAAAGATAAATATTAGCACTTTTATTCAAAAGATTCTGAATGTTTTACATTACTTGAAATATAGGCCCTAAGTTCAGGCTGCACAAAGCTGTGTTTGCACTTTTTATTTATTTTATTCAGAAGAAATTCAGTGTCTGTTGTCTGTTACTTGATATGTAGTAAAGACAACTACAGTATTGTTTTCCATACCATACAAGTTCAGACTTTAAACACTTGAAATTTAACAATAAATTATATGGAAATGTATCTGCGTTATTGATCTTATTAACATGAGGGTACACTATTTTAAGTGACAATATAAGATTCGGACCTATGGTGGGAGGAAATTTTAGTAACTGGACCTCTTTAAATTTTAATTGAATACCCCTGATCTAGTGTGTACTATTAGTTTAATCATTTGAAAGACATTATAATGTCCACATTTGCATAAAATGAAATATCTTTTTTTCCCCCCAGACATGCATATGATGGTTTCCAGACCAGAACAATGGGTGAAACCAATGGCAGCAGCAGGAGCCAACCAGTACACATTTCATTTGGAGGCCTCTACGAATCCTGGAAACCTCATCAAGGAAATACGTGAGAGTGGCATGAAGGTTTGGTCGTTTTTTAATATATATTTATATATAAAGTACTGAAATGGAACTAGATACCAGTGAGCAAAGCGCTTTTGTGCTTATCTGGCCCAAAGTTTTCATCACTTTTTTTAATACATACAGAGACATGTATAAAATGCCCTGTGAAAGTGGGAACTCTATTTAATGGCCAAGGGCCCCAGTTTCTACTGCTGCTTTAATTGAATGCTTTCCATGGGTTGGTATCAGGGTGAACTGTGTAACATTTTGGTTGAACTCTTCTAAATATACTTTTGTTAACCACTGACCTGCTGACCATGCAGAATTTCACAGAAGGGAATCTGCTAAGCAATCCTTTCTAAGCCCAATAGTACAGTACAGTTTGGATCAGACTTTGCTCTGATATGCCATTCCATTAGGAGCTTCTCCTCCTTATTTTAGGTAGGTTGATTTGCTTGATCCTTGACTTACAGTTGAGTAAAAGTTGGATTTTTTTTTGTTCTAAGTGATAACATTGGTGATTGCTGGCAATCATTTTGTAAGAATTTATAGTCAAAAAGCTAATCAGACAAGTGTCACCGGCTGCTAAACAAAAATGCAGTCTTGCATCATCTTAGTGAATTATTAGCAGAGTAGCAAATCATGGAAGTAATCAGTTGTTTAGGGAGCTTGTTGTGCAGAGTCAACAAATATAAATTAAGTATTTATATTTGCTATATATTTAATTTCCAGGGTTCTTGAATTATAAATATAATGCTTAAATATCAAAATGTATTGCATTAAGCTATAAACATGATAAGGTGGTCTGCTCAGTATGCACATTTGCACAGTATGCACAAGGTGTGGACCCATTTTCTTCACTGATTTTTTCTGTCTCACTGATTACAAGTGAGACACTGATAATCATGGGGGCATGTGTTAGCTTAGTGGTTAAGGCATTGGACTACTGATCGGAAGGTAATGAGTTCAAATCCCAGGTTTAGCAAGCTGCCACTGCTGGGCCCCTGAGCAAGGCCCATATCCCTCCATTGCTCAGTTGTATATATTCAAATAAAATGTAAGTCACTCTGGATAAGGGTGTCTGCTAAATGCCAGAAATGTAAGTGCACTTGGTCTGCAGTATACAATATCAAAATTTTGTTTTAAATTCTATTAAAAAAACAACTCTCTTTCTTCCAGTGGTTGTTATATATTACCAAGGGTGCAGTAATCACCAATGCAACAAAGTCTAACCATAACTGTAGTTCTTTACTACTGGTTTTGCCTGCCAGTCACAAATCTCTAAAATGGCTTCGTGGTATTAACCCTTATAATATATGTACATACAGTTGTGCTCAAAAGTCTGCATACCTTGGAAGAATTTGCAAGATGTGTACCTTTTTTCTTTTTTTTAAGAAAATGAGTGAGAAGGCAAAACAAGTTTATTTTATTTCTTATACGACTCAAGTTAATATGTAAGCCATGACAAAATGGCACAGTCATCAAACAAAACAAAACAAAAAAGAAAATAAGGAAATAATCCCTGTTCAAAAGTTTGCATACTTTTAGTTCTTAAAATTATGTATTGACCTCTTTAGCATCAATGATGGCATGCAGTCTTTTGAAATAAATGTGCACGAGGTCTTTAATTCTCAGGTGGTATGCCTCCAGTTGCAGTAAATACTTAGCCAATAGTGCACACACTGCATGTCTGAGATCTCCCCAAAGAGGGTCAATGATATTGAGGTCCAGGAGACTGTTATGGTTGCTCCAGAACCTTTAACTTTTTCTGTTGTAGCCATTGGAGGGTCAACCTTGCCTTGCACTTTGGATCATTGATGGAAATTTGATAACATGCTGCATTCATCTTGCCATCAATGTTTGCTAACTTCCCTGTGCCACTGTAGCTCACACAGCCCCAAAACAAACAACTATGTGATAATTAATAACGTCACATGACCTTAAATAAGAGAGAAATCTTTTGCATGATCAGTCACATTTTCCAAATAAATGGCAATGTTTAACAATTTCTTTCAGGGTATGCAACCTTTTGAGAACAACTGTATACCTGTGCCCATGTTAGCCACAGATTATTGTTCATGACTGACAGGAGTGTGGTCTTCTGTTCTTGTATTTCATCCACCCAAATGTTGAATGTAATTGCTCTAACATTGCTCTAATATTACATACAGTTTTAAAGAGTTCTTATATGACTCACAGTAGCCTTCCTTGCTTCTTATGTCTGTCACTATAATATATATATATATATATATATATATATATATATATATATATATATATATATATATATATATATATATATATATATATATATATGCACAAACACACATACAAATGTGTGAGATTAATGCATTACCAAATAGGGAATGTAGAAATAGGAAATTGCCTAAGAAACCATAAGTTCCCTTTTCATGTTCTGTGCTTATTTGTGATAATTGCAGACATAATAAATACATAATCCTTCCATTGTCCTGAAATACAGAGCAACCTCAATTATGTCATATTTGGTTTGCATTTTCCCCAATTGTAGGTACAGCTAAAACTAAAAATACGGGAAAACACCCTGTGACCATTAAACAGGGTCCTAAAGGACATTGGTTGTTTAATGTTCACATATACTGTATAGCCAGAATCAGATTTGAACATGAGAGTATAATATAGAGCAGATTAAAGCAGGGTGGAAAATACTCCATGTAATGAGGGAATATTCTACTGTTTACACAATGATGGTAATAATTATATATAATGTATTAACTTGTGCTTCATTTTTCCATTAAGGAAATCGAAAAAACGATGTGGAATTGTTTATACCACTGATTTAGTACTAAAGGTGAGGTAAATTTCCTACAAAGAGACTAAAAATGTCTTATTGCAACAGTTCAAAGATAGAATCACAAGACACACTGTTACATAAACTGCAACAGTATGACAAAAATGGCCATTTTAAAAACATGTTTACAGATCTTTCACTTATAGTCTGTTGTTTAGCATAGTATACATACAAACAATGATTTGTACATACCGTACATACCTTTAAATGTGCTTCTCGGGAAATTGGTTTCCTTTTCATGCTACAGTCTTTCTCAATAGATGATGCAAACGAATGCATTAGAAATTTCTGAGGATATCCACATCTAAATTTTGTATAGCTGACTTCCACTGTCTGACTGCCAGACTAAAAGTTACTGATCGAAGGCTCTGGCTATGCATGAAAAATATAGTATTTCTTTTTAAAAACTGTAGACAGAACGCTGGAGTTGATGATACAAGTAGAAGGTAAACATAGTTATGTATGTGAAGCACTAGCTTAATAATTTAAGGAAGCCTGTTTCATTTAGCCTAATTATGGTATTGTGTATACCACTTATTTAGTACAGGCTACTGATTTGGCAACAGGTCGTTACAAACATTGTCAGGTTACAAAAAAATGTAAATTCCCTAGTTTAAAAAAAGTGCACTATTATTAATACCTCCTTGCTCAGATAAAGGTCAAGGTTGAGAGTGTTAAGTGGTTTTAAAGGTCTAGGTCTTATTATCAGACTCATTACATCTGAATTAGGGCTGCATGATTTGGGGAAAATGTCATATTGCGATTATTGAGGTCAATATTGCGATTGCGATATGCGATTGTGATATAATAAACAAATGGTATCATGAGTCAACTTGCTTGGTTCTCAAGGAAAATGCACACACAGATTACTGATAATGCTGAAATTTGTATTTCTAGACTGAAACTAGCAACAACAACAAACAAATGCAAAACATTTTCAAATTAAAATATAAAATAACATTAATGCTGATTAATGAAAAGCCTAAGATCAAAATGTGTGTGTGTGTGTGTGTGTGTGTGTGTATGTGTGTGTATATATATATAATATATATATATATATATATATTACATACACACAAAGTAAATTACCAACTTAAATGCAAGTTATACATGGTATTGCACACACCTTTATTGATCATATTTGGAGCAATATTACATGTAATTATTAAACTTGATTCCCTTGCATATACATTTGCTTTTAAGCCTAATTATTAATTTTGATTATGATGTGATTGTGATAGGGGAGTTTTTTCTGTCACCACTTTTGAATAAGAAACAATATCAAGGCTATAAAACTTGTCAAAACTCCGCGAATCACAAAAGTATCAATGAGAAGTTGAGAACACTCGTTTAAACAGTGCATACACCCGAACTTACCGCACATCACATGTTTTAATTTATTGATGCTGCTTTTAATCGTAATGTAAAGACCGGTCATCGGGACATAAACTGTCATGTACAATAAAAGCACCTGCGCAGCGACAGGAAATATCATTTAACACAAAAAGCCGCCTAGACGGTGGACTTGCGCTCAGGACTTTTTTTTTTGAGCGGCGTGTGGACGAATTTTTTCTACGCACACACTAGATAACAGACCGCTGGCAACTATAACACACCGTTGAAATGTAAAATGGAGCGTTGCCATGGACACACATGGTTATAACTGTAGAGACGGAGCGCACTATGTTCTTTAGCGGAAGCAATACAATTAGGTGTATACAAACAGGCGTATGAGACCTGTAACGAGCAACAGCGCGAACTCGTTCTGAATATTTTAAAGGCGTAACAGCTGATGAAAAACCTGAGACAATTGTAGACGAAAATGACTTTTTATTTTATACAAAACATTTTCGTCTCGTCTTTTTTCGTCAACAATAATCCATGTTAATTTAGTCTTAGGCAGCATTTTGGACAGTGATGCAGTCTTGTCATCGTCTCGTCTTATGAAAAAAGGTTGTTGAACATATTTCGTCTCGTCTGACGAAATTAACACTACATATAGTAGTACACAGAGGTAGCATTTTTTCTGGCCACCAGTTTAGTGTCCGTCTGCTCGGCATCCATCTTCACCCGTTCCGCGCTGCACACCGGAAAAAGTCACATGACCATACGTGCCACTGCCTAACACTAGAAGGCCCAGAGATTTGTAACCCTCCTTTAGCCAAGTGGATGCTAACTGGCTAATCTTTTGGCTATCATTAGCATCAATTCATGTGTAAATATGGTCATTACCTGAGCAATCTGCAGGGGGGTTGGGTGTGTGTGTGTGAATGGTTGCTGGTGGCCTGTTTGTATGTGTGTGGGAGGGAGGGCTGCTAATTCCTTTTGTGCTGAGGTCCTGGTCTACATATCACCGTTGATGAACAGCTTTTCCCGTCAAAGACTTGCTGCTGTTTCCTGTAGTATATTGCAACTAAACCTGACAAGTTTGGGATCAAGTTTTGGGTGGCTTGCAACCTAAAATCCAAGTACATTTGTAATGTCCTCCCATATCTTGGTCCCAGTGGAGAGAGACTGTCTGAAAATGTAGTGATGAGGCTGATGGAACCATTCCTAGACAAGGGCAGAAATGTTACCACAGACAATTTCTTCACATCGCTGTCACCTGCGCATAAACTTCTTAGCCGGAAAACCACCATCCTCGGCACAGTCAACAAGATTCTCCGGGAAATCCCTCAATCCGCTAGACACACAGATCGCAATGAATTCACCACTCAGGTTTGTTGCAGGTCTTTTGTGGTTCTATGTTTGTGTTTCTAATTTTTAGAATCAACACTGCCTAGTGTGTCATTGTGTGTAAAAGTGCTATGAAAATAACAATTTATCTTATTTATTAGGTGTTTTCAACCACTGCTGCTACGCTGACGGCGTATGCGCCCAAACGGAAGAAGACCGTCTACATTCTTAGCAGCATGCACAGCGTGATTCAGACTGATAATACCACCAAAAGGAAGCCAAACACTGTCACCCTTTACAACACCTCAAAGTGCGGCGTGGATGTGATGGACCAGATGGTGCGGGAGTACACTGTCCGCACAGGGACACGGCGCTGGCCAGTTGCCGTGTTCTATAACATGATTGACATGGCAGCACTGAATGCACATGTGCTGTATCAAGCATGCACCAGAAGGCAGGAAAGACGGGTGGACTTCCTGGTGGAGCTTGCAAGAGAGTTGGCTAACTCTCATATGTGTGCGAAGAAGGCAAGAAAAGAACAATTGCTTCGGACACAACCCTCCACACCTAGCCCTGGAAAAAGAGCCATGTGTCAGGTCAAACACCAATGCAAGAACAATCATGCCACTGTGCGATGTGTTCACTGCTACAGATACACATGTGGTAAATGCAGACGGGAGATACCATGGCAGTGCCAGGATTGTGAGTGATTGCTGGAATGTACTCACTCACTTTTTAATATTATTTGTAAATATGTATACAAATGGTTGGTTTCTTTATTTTATTTTGTACTATTTTTATCAATAAATCTCAGCAACAAAGGAAAAAAAAACGTGTGTTGATTTCTCCCTAAGAAAAGTTTCCTTGAAGTGGCTCAGCATGGCCCCACATTGTTTACATAACAAAAGCAACTGTTCACAGCTGATTAAGGATATTAGCCTAAAGCCTTCCAGCCCATCGGCTGTCCTGCGGGTTTTATAGGTAGAAAAGCCAAATGGCTGCTCTCTGGGACTTCTAGTGCTAAACTGAAACTCACTAGTTTAGCGGATAGCGGATAGCGGTGTAGTGGATGAAATCGGCAAACAGCTTTCAGAGAGAATGGGTTGTCATGTCCACACGACAATCCATTTACAGTTTTTTCTGATTGCTTAAGCACATTTTTTATAACTATTGGCTAATTTTGCAAAACTCTACACACAAATAAGAAAACCTTTCATCCAATTATCAAAACATTGTAGTTCTCTTGCAAAAGCGAACACAGCTAGATAAACTCTTCACACCTTCATAAAAATTGTGTTTTTATATCAAACATTAAACACAAGCCATCATCTACTAAGCACACTGTGCCAACTACACACTGATGGTATGAATACAAAACACATCTGGCTTTTGCTTTCTCTGTGTACAGATGTCAAATTGAGGTCATACTTTTGTCATAGTGTCCTGTAAACATACAAGGATCCAAACTTCAAGTATTGTTGTTTATTCACACTCATCAAAACCAAGACAAAGTCAGAACACAAAATAGTAATTTCACCAAAAAAAACAACAATCATCAGCCTACATCATGTCGTCTTTCTGGGTCCGGCCACAAAATTTCGTCCACATCGCATGTGATATCCTCCAGTCCAAGGCACCAGGGAAAATATCTCCTTGAATGCCATATCCAGGCCTCACATGATGCCTGATCAATATCTCCACATGCCTCCTCCATTGCCTGTAAAAGGGCTACCTGTTGATGAGGATGACGGTCGTACACTTTCCAGCGGCAGGCAGAGAAGAACTCCTCGATGGGATTTATGAATGGAGAGTATGGAGGGAGGTTGAGTGCCATGAAGAATGGGTGGTCTGTAAACCAGTTGCGGACCAAAGCAGCCCTATGGAAACTAACATTGTCCCATATGATGACATAGTGGGTATGCTCTGGTCTCTGAACAGTGAGCATGTCATGTAAGGTGTCCAGGAATGCAATAATGTGTGCAGTGTTGTATGGGCCTATGGTTGCATGATGGTGAACAACACCATTGTGGCTTAAAGCTGCACACATGGTTATGTTACCACCACGTTGTCCTGGGACATCGATGATGGCACGGTGTCCAATAATGTTCCTGCCACGTCTCCTGGTTTTACTGAGGTTAAAAAAGGCCTCATCTACAAAAAGTAACTCATGTCCCATGGCATCTGCTTCTAGTTCCATCACTCTCTGGACAAGACAAAACAAATGCAACACATCAGGCCCACTACAGTATGCACTTCCAAATTCAGAACCAATGACACTATAGCTTACATGCACATAGTCATATCGCAGTTGCTTTACACGTTCTGTGTTTCTCTCAAAAGGAACTCTGTAAATTTGCGTCTTTCTTATTCTGTGGCGCGCAAGTACACGACTTAGTGCAGAAATGCTTACACCGTGTATATTTTGAAAGATGGTGTCATTATCAATTATGCGCTGCTGTATTTCACGCAGTCTTATTGCATTATTGGCAATCACCATGTTCACTATATGGGTCTCTTGCTCTGGAGTGAACATTCTTCCTCTGCCCCCAGCATCTGGATGTCTAGCAATTCTGTAAAGTAACAGTTTCAGTATTTTTGCATGTATGGTACTGTTGTGTTTCTCATTAGAGTATGACAGGGCCACAAAGCCGATTCTCATTTCGAAATGTCCTAATGATGCTTGCCACAGTGTAGTGGCTCAAATTAGGCTGAACACGTTGGCCAGCTTCCCTCCGGGTCATCCCATGGTTGATGACATGGTCCACTATTGTAGCTCTGATGTCATCAGTTATTCCATTTCTTACTCTTCTACCCTTCCTCTTTCCCCTCGTCCTCTTCTTGCTCCTCCTTGTCCTCTTCCTCTAACTTCCTCTAACCTTCTTTCTTCTTCAACTCCATGTCCTCTTCCTCCTACTTCTACACCTCCACGTCCTCTTCCTCCTCCTCTTCCTCCTACTTCTTCACCTCCGCCTCCTCTTCCTCATCTTCCTCCTCTTTCTTTACCTCCACGTCCTCTTCCTCCTCTTTCTTCACCTCCATGTCCTCTCCCTCGGCCTCCTCTGATTCTCACTCTTACTGCTCCTTTCATCGTACTCCACACAGACAGCTTACCTGTGGCTTATTTACAGTGAGGAAAATAAGTATTTGAACACCCTGCTATTTTGCAAGTTCTCCCACTTGGAAATCATGGAGGGGTCCGAAATTGTCATTGTAGGCGCATGTCCACTGTGAGAGGCATAATCTAAAAAAAAAAAATCCAGAAATCACAATATATGATTTTTTAACTATTTATTTGTATGATACAGCTGCAAATAAGTATTTGAACACCTGTCTATCAGCTAGAATTCTGACCCTCAAAGACCTGTTAGTCTGCCTTTAAAATGTCCACCTCCACTCCATTTATTATCCTAAAGTAGAAGCCCCTGTTTGAGGTCATTAGCTGCATAAAAACACCTGTCCACCCCATACAATCGGTAAGAATCCAACTACTAACATGGCCAAGACCAAAGAGCTGTCCAAAGACACTAGAGACACAATTGTACACCTCCACAAGGCTGGAAAGGGCTATGGGGAAATTGCCAAGCAGCTTGGTCCACTGTTGGAGCAATCATTAGAAAATGGAAGAAGCTAAACATGACTGTCAATCTCCCTCGGACTGTGGCTCCATGCAAGATCTCACCTCGTGGGGTCTCAATGATCCTAAGAAAGATGAGAAATCAGCCCAGAACTACACGGGAGGAGCTGGTCAATGACCTGAAAAGAGCTGGGACCACCGTTTCCAAGGTTACTGTTGGTTATACACTAAGATGTCATGGTTTGAAATCGTGCATGGCACAGAAGGTTCCCCCGCTTAAACCAGCACATGTCCAGGCCCGTCTTAAGTTTGCCAATGACCATTTGAATGATCCAGAGGAGTCATGGGAGAAAGTCATGTGGTCAGATGAGACCAAAATAGAAGTTTTTGGTCATAATTCGAATAAAAGTGTGTGGAGGAAGAAGAATGATGAGTACCATCCCAAGAACACCATCCCTACTGTGAAGCATGGGGGTGGTAGCATCATGCTTTGGGGGTGTTTTTCTGCACATGGGACAGGGCGTCTGCACTGTATTAAGGAGACGATGACCGGAGCCATGTATTGCGAGATTTTGGGGAACAACATCCTTCCCTCAGTTAGAGCATTGAAGATGGGTCGAAGCTGGGTCTTCCAACATGACAATGACACGAAGCACACAGCCAGGATAACCAAGGAGTGGCTCTGTAAGAAGCATATCAAGGTTCTGCCGTAACCTAGCCAGTCTCCAGACCTAAACCCAATAGAGAATCTTTGGAGGGAGCTCAAACTCTGTGTTTCTCAGCAACAGGCCAGAAATCTGACTGATCTAGAGAAGATCTGTGTAGAGGAGTGGGCCAAAATCCCTCCTGCAGTGTGTGCAACCCTGGTGAAAAACTACAGGAAACGTTTGACCTCTGTAATTGCAAACAAAGGCTACTGTACCAAATATTAACATTGATTTTCTCAGGTGTTCAAATACTTATTTGCAGCTGTATCATACAAATAAATAGTTAAAAAAAAATCATACATTGTGATTTCTGGATTTTTTTTTTTAGATTATGTCTCTCACAGTGGACATGCACCTACCATGACAATTTCAGACTCCTCCATGATTTCTAAGTGGGAGAACTTGCAAAATGGCAGGGTGTTCAAATACTTATTTTCCTCACTGTATAGTGCTTAGGCTGATTGCAAAGTGAACTAATTATCGTTTTAGATAATTAGTTCACTTTGCAATCAGCCTAAGCACTATACAGTGAGGAAAATAAGTTTTCACATGTGAAAGTGTGCCAGACAGTTGGCAAAATAGTGTTAATGATAGCCATACATGTGTATAATTTTGCTAGGAGTGTGTTGGAAATTTGGTAATTGAGTGTAAGCAGTGAGTTGTGTTTAAAGTTCTGCAAAAAGAGTGTTGTGCAGTGAATTGTGCCTACAGTTTCGCAAAGTGTGTGTTACAAAATTGCAAACTGACTGCAAAGCAGTGTTTGTGTTTTTAGTTATATGATTAATCGTGCAGCACTAATCTGAATTTATCTTTCTTGCCAAATGTAACAAGTCTGTAGTCTTTGAGTCTCTCATGCCAACAACCCTACCGTGCTTAAAGTTACAGAGATCACACTTTTTATGATGTTTGATGTGAAGAACAACTGAAGCCAATGCTCTGTGATTGCATTTTTTATTTATTTTTTGCTGTGACCACATGATTAGATTATTGAATATGTGTACAGGTGAGCAGGTGTACAGCTGTTCCTATTAATGTGGATGGTGAGTGTACATATGAGCGAGAGAAAGAGGGAAAGACTTGTTTTTTTGTTTGTTTTTTTCTTCTACAAACTCTGGCCTTCCTTGTTTTAAGCATTTAAGTTTTTATGGCTGTAGCATTCCTATGTGGCAATAAATAAAACACCTTTTGCAGGTTGGTCTGGCTATTAAACCTGGAACCACAGTTGACGAATTAGCACCATGGGCAGGGCAAATTGACATGGCCCTTGTTATGACTGTGGAGCCGGGATTTGGAGGGCAGAAGTTTATGGAGGACATGATGCCAAAGGTGTGTGCACACTTTTTTCTATCAATTACAATTACACTGAATACAGGGCATATAGGGCATTTCTTTCTTTCTTTTACAAGCACATTGGGTTGGAATGCTCTATATAAAAAGCTATAGATATTTGATTGAATTATTCGTGGACTGAAGGATTCTGCAGTGATTGTGAGCTATATTTGATTTCATTGTTCCATACCTTGCTCTTCCAAATTCATAAAAAACGAAGTGTAAATTAAGTAAACCATTCTTATTTTACGTATGGTCCAACAAAAAAAAATCTTTTGACAAATTCTCACAGAACACTTTCCATTCCATATATATTCCCCCTTTATTGTTATAATCTCCACTGTTCTGGGAAGGATTTCCACTAGATCAGCAGTGTCCAATCTTATCCACAAAGGGCTGGTGTGGGTGCAGGTTTTCGTTCCAACCAAGCAGAAGCCACATCTGATTCCACCTGTTTAATCAGTTGTTCTTGGCTTTTAGCAGACTCTGTTGTGGCTTCTGCTTGGTTGGAATGAAAACCTGCACCCACACCAGCCCTTTCCGGATAAGATTGGACACCGCTGCACTAGATGTTTGAGCATTAAATTTCAGCAAGCTCTGAAATTAAATTGAAACTATATGAAGATAAGAACTGGTGTCAGCTAAATCACAGTACTCTGGAATGAACACTGGCAAACTGAGTAAAAATAAAGTAATTAAAAATGTTGAACATCTTTAACATACATGTTCATCCTCAACAGAAATACTGGAATGTCAAGATCAATTCTTTAGTTTTTGTTATATACTGAAAATAATGATTTTCTGTTAATTCATGTCTAGATATATTAAACAAATTAACAGAAAAGTCTTAAAGTGATCTTAAACTAATGAATGTTATATACTGTATCCCTTGCTTTCTTGAAATAACTGTGTCAAGCCAGAGATCCATTTACAACAGACTGTCACATCCATTTCTGATTGTTTTCACGGCTTGTAGTAGCCTAACTTCTTTAAGTTGTTGTGTGTTTCAAGGGGTTTCTTGCTTTAGTCTCCTCTTCAGGAGTTTACTTGCTGCTCAGTCCAAAATGCTGTTCAGTCCATTTCGCATGTTATTCCTAACGCTTGTGCAAAGGCTCTGGCTTTTTCAACCTGTAAATTGTTTAAACTGTCTAAGAGGGCACATTTGGGCAACAAACAAGAAAGGCATCATGTTCTTGGTTGTTAAACTTGAGATGTAATGATCATGAAACAAAAGCTGAATTTTTAGCAATCTATTGTTTCGTGTCATATGTCAGCAAAAAAGAAAAAGAAAAACAATTGGCCTTGTAATTCCAATCAATTCCAAGAGGGCTGTCTATTCTATATAATATTATTCCATTCCCCTCAGGTGAGTTGGCTAAGAAGTCAGTTCCCTTCCCTAGATATTGAGGTAGATGGAGGAGTTGGACCAGACACTATTCATCGATGTGCTGAGGTAAATTATGATGAATATTTTGCCATAATATGAATCTCACACAAGAAAATTATCTAATGAAATACCTATAAGTTTTGCTTAGCATTTGGAAGTAGCAACTTTACTTGTTAACTTTACTGTTAGTGTGACTTCTCACCATAGACCTGTTGCCACTGAGGATAACTTTTGCAACATACTGTACCTCTAATTTCACAGCTGACATGTGTGATGTGTATGTTTCGGTCAAAAACCAATACGCTTGCTATGTTTCTCTTTATTATCGGCTGTAAGTTATATACTGCTGAACTTAACAGAATCTTAACCCTGTATGTTCTGAAAATGTCTCCATTGACCACTTGTTTCTAAATAAGTTATAAATTATGATTTAATTTTAAATGGACTATTATTTCCTGATTGTAATTGCAGTTCACTTTTTAATTGAGTGATACTTCTAAAAGTAGTTTTAAATATCTGCCAGTAGACATATGGTTTATATTTGCACATTATATACCAGTGAAAGAAAATTAAAACTAAGATCACAGGCCTGGGCTGATATAATTTCTCGCTGTGCTAGACACTAGTAGGTCTTGTTGACATGCTCTATGGAAGTGGCAGGCTAACTAATTATTCATAATTTTTTTGTTTTGGTTAACTGTCATTAGTCAGAATTTTATTGTTTAGATGTAAAACAGTAATGTGTTAAACGCACTATATGAGAATGTTTTAGATAGAATAAATACAAACAATAATAATAATAAAAACATAAATAGAAAACACAAATATCTTGAGACCACTGATCGAGCAGGAGCCACATCAGAATGCTAAAGTTATACAGGCAATCTATCACATGACTAGATCATCTTTGATGACCACCAGTTATTATTGAACACTCAACCTTGTATTCTTTTGTTATTCTGAAACTTGGTCAGAAAGTGCAATATTGAGATACGATTTGGCTGAAGTTCTGTTGTTCTAGCTTTAACCTTTGATCCCTGCTTTTTCTTTTTCAGGCAGGTGCTAACATGATTGTGTCAGGCAGTGCTGTAGTGAGCAGTGTGGACCCTCGATCTGTAATTGCCCTTCTCAAAGATGTTGTACTGGAAGCCATTCAGAAACGATCTCTAGACCGCTAATAATGCCAGCTGGGTTTTTTCCCTAGCTTTCTTTGAATGAGTGTAAGCGAATTGAGCTTGTTGATTGCCTTGGATGTCAAGAGATTTGTCTTTTGAAAAAACCAACAGAGCCTTTATGAACTTATAGTTAATGCTTGCCTCACTAGCAATATTGTTCTTTAAGTCTTTGTTTTATAATGGTAGATGAGCACCCCTAGAACAAACTGCTCTACTGTTATACCACTAAATATAAATTTTTAAATATTTAGGAATACAATAGCCATTAATTAGCTTGCACATTCCATTTATTTTTCCTTTAAGAAAATGTGAAACCAAATTAATGTAAATAAAAGCTAAGGTACACGATTGTGTATATAAGTGCTTTTTTTAAAACCGGATAGTTCATCAGTTGCCTTGTTCTAACCATATCAGATAAAATTACATCAGTGAAAAAGTAATCTTGCAGTCAATAATTTAATATTGCATTCAGAATAAAGAATGTTGATACAATATCAAATGTGGCTTTGAAAACTGGCCATGTGTTACAGTTCTTGCAGACCATGGAAGTCCAACACACAGAGGAGAATAACGATAGATTCAGGAGGTAGACTAATCTCTCTTCATATTTTGTTCTCGCCAATCTTCACAAGGCAATGTTTGATGCTGCGCTGAAGAATCAAAAATAACAAGAAGAAAACATTAGGATACAGATGGTTCTCTGGGTGTTTTTCGTATCCTGCCCAAAAAATCAGGGAATCTAAAACTAAACTATAAACATCTATAGAAAATACCAATTTATTATCTTTTTCTTTATTTATTTAAGACCAAATTATTAAATTTGTAATGTACTTGAATTCATGGTGGAAGCAGAATGTAAGGGAAAAAAGCACTGATTATTAAAAGTTACTACTTATGTTTACTACTTATGTTTTCATAGGTTTACTTATATAATCCAGTTGAGTGCTGTGCGTTAAAAAGTACCCTCAATCTGAATAAACTGAAGCAATGGTGTAATGAGTAGTGGGACAAATTTTCTGTAAAACAATGTAAAAGATTACATGCTGAATAAATCTTTAGAGGAACCAAACATACACACTGTACTATATTGTCAAAAAGTGCAATTGTGTAACTAAGAACTAACATATGAGCAACTTATGTGTGAGCAATTGATGATGAGACTCCAACCAAAAGTTGATCAGGGTAGAAGGTTTCAGGAACACTCACATAATACCTAAGCCAGGAGAAGTCCATTCCCTTATCTCCAACACTTTCAAGTCTTTTTTAATTATGATCTATGGTGTCAAACACTGCACTAAAATCAAGCACAAGCAAGACCGTCCCATCAAACATCAGAATCAAGAAAATGAAGTCTGATCTCTGTGACTATAAACATCAGAACCAAAAAAAAAAAAAGCGTGACAACTCTGTGTGGAAACACCTTATTGATAAATGAGGTCAGAGGCAAATGGCCAGATTAGTTTGAGCTGACATGAAGCATACTGTCATACTGTGTTGAGCAGAAAAGCATCTCCGCATGCACAAAACAATTAACCTTGAGGTGACTGAGCTACAAGAGCAGGAGAGTTCTGTTCCATACATGTCAGCCTAGAACAGAAATCTGAGGCTCACCCAAACTGGACAGTTTCTAGTCTTTTTCCACTCTTTAAATGTGCAAGTTGTGAATTTAACTCTGCCCAATTATAATTTTATCTAATTCGCAAAATATATGAACTATACCTATATAACTTGTCATAGTTTTTGTCCTTTCTTTACTGTTTTGGTGTCAAACTATTAGTTTATTTCTCAAACCCCCAATTATCAAAAACATGATGCATGTAAACAACATGGACAGCAAATATCAATCACTTCTAATGAGGTGGACCTGAATTCTTTAACTCTAAATTCTCCAACTGAACATAACATGACATTTTGCATGGATTTGCACAAAACTTGAACCCTATATGCTGCACCTGGAATCTGATTAAAGAACAATAAAAGGAAGGCTGTTATATAACTAGGTTGCTTTGTAAGAGACAGCTCTCTCCCCTGCCCTTTAATTATTTCAGGTCCCAAAAACAATTTTGTCAAATTTAAACATTTACAGGATTTGTGTTCTATCTCATTTTGACAGACAGCCAGAAAAGTGAATGAATTGTGTGAACTACTTGAGGAAATTCGAGATCTTCTACCAGTCCATGGTGGCAAGCACCATATAATGTTTTTGGTCTGCTGGGGGCAGCATCAGTACCAGGGATGGCAGAAAGATTAACAAGCTAATTCACAAAGCTGGATCTCACAAAAACTGGAGATGTTTTGAGTCAGTGAGGAACAGGTCGTCACTGAACAAACTTCTCTCCATCATGGGGAATCCTTCTCACCTACTCTACAGCACAATAGAGTCAGCTGAGCTTATTCTCCGAAAGACTCATTCAGATATGTTGTCACAGAGAATGTTACAGGAGGTCATTCTTACCATTCGCAGTAACAGTACAACAGCTCACCTGTGTGTGACAGGGCATAACACTTTCACATTGCACTACTACAATGAACATAATTATATTCTAGGCTCTTAAGGTTCTCAATATTCATTATCTACTGCCAGTTTGCACATGTGCACGTTGATGTAAATACTGATGTAAATGTAAAGGTTCTACAACTGTGTTTCATATCTGCTCTACCACATTTAATTTTACTTATTGTATTCTACATTGAAGGTTTTTTTTTAGTTCTTAGTCTTATATTGTGTGCATGTTGTATTTTGTGTGTATATATATATCTATATATATGTGTGTGTGTGTGTGTGTATGCACACAATATAAGACTAAGAACTAAAAAAAATACATTTTATATATATATATATATATATATATATATATATATATATATATATATATATATATATATATATATATATATATATATATATATATATATATACAGCTTTTCCCCAATATTAAAAAGCCACAGTTGTTAGATAGAGTTTCAACCAGAGCCGATCGGCAAATTACGCAAGGCCCCGCCTCCCCCTGCCTCGCTGTAAAGTGAACAATCGCGTGAATAAACGCCCAAGGGCAACGGTGTTTATAAACGGCAGCTCGATAACCGCGCCGCGCGTGAACATGCGTTCATATGCGCATGCAATCGTGCACAAAATGACACGCGTGCTTTCCAGCAGCAACATCTGTGTGGGGACCATTACAAAAAGTAGCCTGATTGCACTCCTAAATGACAATGTTTATATTTCAATCAAGGTTACAACAACGTTAATGCAATATGGAAACCATTGGATTTACATTGGAATGGGCATAATGCTAGGTATTTTTGATATCAAGAATTCAGTTTTAATACTAAAAATGTAAATATTAAGAGTGATTTCTAGTAGTAACCATATTTTTGATATCAGGAATTACATTTTACACTAGAAAAAATAATTTCTGATATCTGCTATTGCATATTCACCAGAGCCAAGTCATATTATAAATAATATTTTATATTTGAAAATGGATAAAGAGAAATCTGAGAGAGGCAGTTTAAGTGGGGCCTAATGCAGCTTAGTAGAGGAGATGCTGTCAAGTGTGAATGTGTGGCAAATGGTTTACATGGCTCACGGTCAGGTAGGCGGGCCCCTTAGCAGAATTTTGCTTAGGGCCCCAGGTCTGGATCGGCTCTGGTTTCAACTAATAAGAAAGTACCATTCCATACAAATCCAAAGCTTCATCCATGTTGAGTCACAAAGTCTAGTAGCAGATACCTACCGAAAGCTGCAAGAAATATCCAGGCTTACCAGCAGACTTGCTTGAACGTTTCTGCTCAGCATTAGGTGATCGATTTGATGATTCAGTTTTGTCCTAAACGTTTTCTCATGGTTGCATTTTAGTGCACGTTTCACTTTCCCACTAGATGTCAGGAGGCACCGGGGTGAGGGAGTCATTTTAGTGACTTTAAGTCATTTTAGTGACTTAATTCAATATCATTCTAACATTTAAAAAACAAAAACGTGAACGTACACAACCTGCACCAACCTGATATGGGAAATGTTGGCTGGTTAAACTTGTAAAGAACATTTAAAAATAACCTTTAACATTAATGCTCGCCATGTTTTTGCCATGTTTTAATGTTATATAAGCGACGGGCATGTGACCATGAGAAGAGTCATGATAAGGTGGTTGTTTTAAGCCCTCAACTCTCGCCATCAAAAGTTTTGTGTGTGTGTGTGTGTGTGAGTGAGTGAGTGGGGGAGGGAGTGTTAATGGAGGGGATTCTGGGATACAACTTGCTTTGCTGTTATAGTGGAAGGAAACTGACGTAACTGAATGTCGCAAACTAATGTAGCTTCATAGTTAGACTCCAAGTTACATTAACGAATGAAACTGGTTGACACGTTGACCTGGTAGCGCTACTGTTCGTTTTAAACTTATTTTGTGCTTAATTATTTGTCGGTGTTCATTTTTGACAAATAGCACAGAAAAGGAAGCGCGAGTAAAGCGGATACACGCGCGACTCTTCCGCACCGGAAACTCTCGAAAACTTCTACATTTTTGGAGATTTGTCTTACACGAGAAGTATCTGCGGTTTGGAGATGCTGCAGTTCTCATGAAGGAACAACCGCTTTTCACTGTTAAACTGAGTATAAAATAAAAAGAACCGCCGTCCAATGGCTTCTCAGGGGCCGGGACGCAGAAGAACTCCGAACAGAACCGCAGTGACTCCAGAGCAAGATGCGCTGAATGTAATCGCACGAGAGGTGAATATTTATGTATTTATGGATGTAATTAGAGTTTTTATATAAGACACATACAGCTGCTTGTATCTTGACTGTTTCTGTGGCCACACGGTATAACGTTAGGACACCTACATTTACACGTGTTGGTCATTTGAATAGCTGTAAGTGTAAAGTTAAAAGTAGATTTTCTGTCTTATTTTATTTCTCACGTCGCTAATACTCAAGTCTGACCCCTAATCACAGTTGGTTTAGTAGCAAACCTTGCATTAGGTCATTTACAAGCCAGCTGTATTTTGTAATACATTTATTGTGTTGGATGTATTGAACATAAGAGATGAGAAAGTTGTTATTTTTAATGCGAACTGTGAGGATCCTAATAGAGCCACAGGTCAGCACAAAGTTGACATACAGTCACAGGTGCAGTGTAACGCACTGTAACACACAATCTGGGCTTAAACAATTTAACATTAAATACTCCTTTCACTAAGGTGTAGAAAATTCATTGCATAAAATATATTACAAGATCTTAAAGAGCATAGTTGATTTTCATTCTAGTAATTTATTTTTGTAAAGGCTACTGTATAAATTCTTAGTTTTATTCTTAAAAAAATCATATTATTGATAAACTTATTTGTTATTGATATAATGTCTATTGACTGAACTAACTGACTGAATCCACTGTAAATTTCTATTTTATGGAATGTTATTTACTGTTATTTTGTTTCAGCAGATATTAAACAGATATAATGTATTAATTGTTTACAAAAATACAGTATTTTTAAGTACGCCATTTGGAAGTAAAGAGTTTTAGTCCTTTTATAATGGAATGTATAAAATCTATTATAGATATTGAATACCCAGATGAATGTCCAGATGATAATCATGCCATATAAAAGTAAACATTGTATATACATCTTACTCTTTGAGCTATGAACTGAACATGTGCTCATGAAGAGATGGTCACAATACTAATTAGAAATAGCATATTAATCATTACTACATAATACATTATGGTGGTAATATATTATCAGTTTTATATAGCATTTCTTGGTTCTAATGTTAGTTAACCTCTTTTAAGTGCATACCATATGATGAAATCTATATTTGCATGTTTACACAAAGCTGTCTACTTTAAAATAGGTTTGCTGTATGAAGTTTTATATTTCAGTCTTGACAGTAGGATAGTATATAAAGTTTTACTTTTCTAAAAGATTCTACATAATTTAAATGTGACTAAAATGTGTTTGGGGGATAGGTTGAGATCAAGGCTGCCATTAAGTGCTTGGAGTCCTGCACTGATTCTCTATAACAAGAGTTGTAAAAATAGAAGGCCCTTACCGTGTCAGCTGTC
Source organism: Tachysurus fulvidraco (assembly GCF_022655615.1). NCBI lineage: Eukaryota > Metazoa > Chordata > Actinopteri > Siluriformes > Bagridae > Tachysurus > Tachysurus fulvidraco. The sequence goes on from NC_062523.1 coordinate 27,082,430, forward strand.
AGCACTGGCAGCTGTGATATGAGGCTCAGCACAAGGCCTAGAATTTCAGCATAACATTTACATTCTTAGGGTCATATGTATATCTCCTTTTGACCATTTTCCAAAGATTTTGTGTTAAAATTTAGTCTGATTTCAGAATCAAGCGATAAACATCTAAAAGGTACACTTTTAGGGAACCCCAGCTGAAAGGCTGCACAGTGAGTTGTGAAAGGACTCCAGGATTAAGAAAAAAATTGAGAATCCACCTTAACCGAAGTGGTGATAAAAGATTATTTTAGGTTCTACTGTTTCATCTAAGATGGAAGGTTTTTATAGTGCATAGAGCTGAGAAAGGTTTAAATGTCATACGAAGTCAAAGTAATTTGTTTGGATCTCAGTGAAAATGTCCAAATAAGGATAATCAGCAGCAGCTAGTTTTCCAGCCAAAGAAGAAACTGACTAAAAACAAAGCACCATCGAAAAACACGTTTAGTTAAATTCTTCAGCAATTTTGTTCACCCAACTGTTTCAGATAATCTGCTTTGCATTTGTGAGGTTTCCTTGTCTTGATGTTTGCTTCCCTGATTTTAGGAGAACACTGATAATATATTTTCATAATGTTTAACTGTGTGGAGCATTCACATGGTGTCTTTGATTTGTCATTGTAATCATTTGCCCAATAATCATAGATGGACTAAATTATCTAAATTAATACAAATGATCTTTTGAATGGAAATAAATTACTGAAGCTGTAATGATGGGGGGAAATATTTATAAGATTGTGTAATACAAAGCTAAAGAAGATTTATAGATTTATATAGCAGTTTTTTTAAACTTTCTTTTTTCATCTCAGGAGGAAAACCTTAAATGGATGAGATTAATTCTCATTTGTCTTAGTGGTAAATTTTTATTTCCTGGCTATTTTTGCATCTCTCTCTCTCACTCTAAGTGTACATTTTAAAGGTAGGGTCTCCGATGTTTGAAAGCCAATGTTGCATTTGAAATCACCACAACAAACACGCCCCTAACCCAAATGGGTTCCACCCCTGTATTGATAGCTCCGCCCACACATGCATACGTAACCCAGGCAACTAATGGAAAGAAATGTTTCTTTATCATAGCTGAAGGGAAGCATAATATGATTGCAGATAAACAAACAAGCAAAAATGACAAAAGCATAATCATGCAAAGGACGGCATATATTAGTTCTGTGAAACAAAGCAAAACCTGAGATTCCCGAGTCAATAACTCCTGAGCTAAATGCTGTTACTAGCAAAACGTGGCGGCCAACTTCCTGCTCCTTCAGTTCTCTCCAGCGCTGGAAAGCTGATCCTATATTAACACGTCCTACTTCTTGCCTTATCCTAAGCCTTTCTTCGCTTTCTTTCTATGTTTTTATCCTCCATGTCAATGTTAAAACCGCTTTCTGCTAATGTCACACATGCGCACTGAACACTCTCTCCGCCCATATTGACAAGACTCGCCCCTTTCTGCTCATTGGCTACACGTTTGTTTTGATTTTTGTTTAGTTTGTTGGCCCAACGCAGTTTTCTGAAGCATTTATCAAACATCGGAGACCCCACCTTTAATTTTTAATTTTGTAGTTTCATTTACTACATATATAGCAGAGGCCAAACGTGTATATAGATATAGGCATTCAATTCACAGCTTCACAGTTTTCATGTAGTTAGGTTAATTAGACATCTGCTATATTTCCATTTTAAAACTTTTAAATGCAATTAAAAGTTAATAGATGAATAAAAGATGTTTAGTGGGTCAAAGGTTTACATACTTTTTGTTAGTGTTTTGTGGTGTTGCCTTTGTATTTATTAAAATGTAATGTTGGATATAATATTTGATTCTCATCCTAAATGTGTGTAAATTTCCACATTAAAAGACTAACCAGTGTACACAATTTAATTGATTGATTTGGTTTTAAATCATAATTTGCAATGGTTCTGAAATTTTATTTACTGATTCTGGTGTCATGGTGTCTGGTGTCTACTTATTTATTCATTTCCATTTGCAGGATTTAGCAAATGCTCTTACTGATAGTTAATAGAGTTACGTGAATGCTCTTAGTACTTATAATATTTGCAATATCATTAAAGTATTAATAATACAAGTAATATTATTAATTAAAGAACATAAAAAAGAAAGACAACACAAACACATAAATTAAGACCAACATAACTAGTCATTTATTTATGACAAAAGAATTTTGCTCTATAAACAGAGGACAGTCCAGTATTTATAATACTGATTATATTATTAAAAATATATTCACTTGCTTTTATGAGTCAAATGGGGTTCATTGCCGCATACTATGTTTTGTGTATATGTATTGAGTGTATATGTGTGTTTTAATGGTAATTCTATATGAAACAGAGTAGTGATTGGGGTCTTGTTACAACTCATTTTCTATGAATAGTACAGGAAGGGTGTGATAAATGACTCAGCTATCTAACTTCCTGTTATGGTAAAATGAGTTCACTAATTTGTTGTGTGTAGTTCCTTGTTTTTTCCCACAATATAAAAAAATCTAGAAAGGAAAAAGCATTATCAGTTTTTCATGATTTTTCAATGTTTTTTATGGCTCCAGCTTTTTATGGAGGGAGATGGAAGCATTATATTATCAGGTTGTCCTTCTGTCTGTCCATCCACCTTTCTGGGATTCTCATGAGCATGATCTCTCTAAAACAAGTGTTTTTATTTATTTTTATATTTTGAATGTTATTTTCATTAAACTGGCAAACTAACTGATACGATTATGGACTCAACCCTCCCATTTTATCGAGGCTTGGGACTGGCACTGAAAGTTAACTGAGTTAACCTCTCAGTGGCTGAGTCAATGTGAGAGCACAGGATCTTGCAACTGGGCCACTCTTTTCATCATACATGGTTTTATTTTTTAACCTCAAAATGGCAGTCAGTGACAAACAACACCCTCCACAGGGTAGAGTGTAGGTCTTACAGTCCACTGTTCAATTAAGACTTTAAGAGACTTTAAAATAGAAGCTATACCACATAAGGCAAACCTCTCATCAGCAGTCAGAATCAGAATTGGAATTCACTAAAAAATAAAGACATGAACAACAAATTCTCTGATAGAAAGTCCAAAGTGTAGAGAGGAAAAAAGGATATGATCAATATCCAGAACTCATGGGTCAAGCATGGTGGTGGTAGTGCATTGGCTTGAGCTTTCATGGCTGCCACATTCTCTAATTTGTATTGATGATGGAGCTCTTGATGATATCAACAGAATGAATTTGTAAAAAGAAAAAAATTTACAAAAAAATTCCTCATCCTCAAAATTATCATCTTGCTGCATGATGAAGTTCCTTCCAATTAGATGCAAGGAACTTCATCATGCAGCAAGATGATAATCCAAAACACACTGCCAACTCACTGCCAAGGACTTCAGCAGGGCAAAAAAGTTTTAGACTTGACAAAACCCTACCCAGAACTTAACCCAACTGTGCCACATTTCACTTCCTGATCTGAACTTTTTGTCTTTATTTACATGCCAGCCCTATTCCTCTGAGGTCAGTCTTTTTGGTTGTGGTATTTTGTAGTTTTCTATAGATTGTATTTTCACAGAATTGTGTATGTAAATATGAAATATATTTACTGAGATATGTCAATATTTTTGTTTTGTTTTAAGGTGGGAATAGAACACAAGTGTTAACAAGTTCTAATAAAACTATAAAACTTTCTCCTTCAGGCAGAGGCCCGACTTGCAGCTAAGAGGGCTGCAAGGGCAGAGGCTCGTGAAATCCGCATGAAGGAGCTGGAGAGACAACAAAAAGAGGTAAAAACTGGTTTCTAATTAAAACTCATACAATCAGCAGTATAATATCCAGTTACTGTTAATTTTCACTTACAAATCATAATAACGTTTTAATGTGGATTTTGCACTTCTGAGGATGAGAGATGCAGCTTTGACATCTGGTATCTCTGAAAAAAAAACTCAGCACAGCACTATAGTATATGTGTATAACAGCTTTGTTGGATCAGTTTAATAAATGGCAACATTTTTTGTACAGGAAATTAAATTCCCCTCTCATGTTAATCCCACTATATTTTGTATCAAGTATCAGATTAGAAGTACTAATCTAAGTTAATTTTCAGTTTTAAATATTAGCCTTAGCCTAGAATAAGTTTCAAGTAATTCGAAGACCTTGATGCAGCCAACCATTTGGAATTTGGTGGATTTTACATTGGCTGACTGTATGGCCAACCTCTTATTCTAATTTATTTTAGTTTATTTCTAGAGCACACTGCTGTGAATTGGAATTGGCACATCAACATTACAGCAAAGGACAGGGTGACCAGACACACTAAAATATAATAAAAGCTACAAAGTATGACATGAACATATGGACAAATGGACATATGGTGTAAAATATTAAGGATTAAACACAGTCAAATGCCAAGGAGAAAAAAAAGTCGTAAGGCAATATTTTAATTTGTCAGTAGTTAATGTATTCCACAGGTAACATATTCCACAGTTTGCAGGCAGCAACAAAGCATGCATGCTCACACTTTGTTTTATTCATGAAATGGAATGGTTGGCAGTAAAGTATTAGTAGATTAAGGTGTGTTGTCTGAAGTATAAGGACTAGACATTTTAAAATTGATTCTATACTTGACTGGGCCAGTATATAGATGTCTATACTATACAGTATATAACTGTTAATGACTTTAGGTTTTCTGGTTCTCAGTGGAGCTATGGATTTAAGGATATCTGTGCAAGTGTAATTGCATATGTTAACTTCTTCAGATTCTTGCAAGTCAAGTTAAGTATGCAGTGAAATGCTTTAAGTTTTCGCATATCCAGGTTTTTATGAGCCTGGGGTCAGAGCCCAGGGTCAGCCATAGGAGCAGGTGAGGTTAAGGGCCTTGCTCAAGGACCCAACGTTGATGTCTCCATGTGGGTTTGAACCCCGACCTTCTGATCAGTAACCCAAAGCCAAGAAGCAGCAATAATAACTACATTTCAAAGGAAAAAATTATCTTACAGTTCACTAAGGTAAACTCACAGTCCAATGAGGGCTGAAACCCATAATCCCCCCCATTGCAGATGTGCAATCTCACCATAGTATGCTGGGTCCTGGCCATTTCCCAGGTTGTGATTAGAAAATGCACTTTTAAATGTGGACACAACTCAGAACCTAATTATTGTCTCCTTGTTTACTGTGTATCCCGTGGTGTTTCTATGTGTGAATGGTGCATTGGCAAAGCCTTAAAACACCAGCAAGTAATGGCAGAAAGAACCAGGGATGGCTAAGACCCTGTCGTCCAAATTTCAGGATGTAAATCTGCAATGGAGGTCTGTACATCAAGGGGAGTTTGGTTGTCATAAGTTAGTATACTGTAGATAATTTGGTAGGTGAAGAAAGCAGGTGCCTGCTGAGAAGCGCATCCAGCTTCCCACAAATGAAGATTTTCATCATACTGTTGAATTCTGCAAACAAAGTATTCCATTTAGCACAATACAAGAATATTTAGTAACATTCAACAGCATACAGGAATAAATTATATAAAAGTGAAAGAACAACTGATTCTTCCAATCAGCTACATGGTAGTGTAACAAATGAGTTATTAAGCTGCAGGTCTTCTGGTATAAGTCAACTTTGAACATCTGGATTCCTCCCATTCCAGATTGCATGGAGACTGAACAGGAATTTTAAGTCATTTTGCCCTCAATCCTGACCAGGTTCCTCAGCCATGCTTTACTTTGAGGATGTTGTTGTGAGGGTTATTAGAAGTGTTGGGTTTTCATCAAACATTTCATGACAAGGCCAAAAGTTATATTTTTGATTCATTAGACCAGGAATTCTCTTCCACTTTTGCTGAGATGTCTAAGAATATAGATTTTATTCAGTATTAGTTTTCTTCTTCCCGGTGTTCCATAATCCCTTCTTTGTTGGACTGTGTGGCCTGTTGTTTTCCTGTGAGTAGCTGTGGATTTCACTGGCTCCTCAAGATATAAGCAAAATACTAGGTGGTGGAGGCATTATGTCTCTGTCTTGTCTGTCCAAAAATCCATCCCTCCAAATGTCTATTTAAGGTCCAGGAGTTATTGGGGTTGACAGTTTAGGTCTGTTTAAATACTCTGCATGTTCCAAGATCTTGTTTTATAGCAAATTTAATTAATCTACTGTGGGTAAAATAAGTATTGAACACATCAACATTTTTCTCAGTAATTTTATTTCTAAAGGTGCTATTGACATGAAATTTTCACCAGATGTTGGTAACCACCAGTGTTGTATAATGTATTAGAAAGCAATACTTGAGTAAAAGTACAAGTGTCGTACTAGAAAAAGACTTTGGTAGAAGTGAAAGTCACCTTTTAGAATATTACTCAAGTAAAAGTCTTAAAGTACCTGATATATACTGTACTTAAGTATCAAAAGTAATTTTCTGATATTAAAGGATTTAATCTTTAGGGGGTTTTAGCCCTCAGTGAGAATTAAAAGCAAGAAGAGTTTATTATATATTATATGACTACAAAGTTATGGTATTTTTAAATGGCAAAAGTGGACACCAACATTTTATGCATGATGTAATGATGCCAGTCTTGAATCAAATCAGTTCATGTATGTGTGCATTCTCTACAAACAGTGTGTCCAATGAATGCAGTCATTAATAAAAAAAAATATTCACAAGACAAAGACCAAATCAATAAACGTTATTTTTATTTAGTATTGTATGGATTGTTTGCATTAATATTTTGTTTGTGCTACAACTCTGGTAATAAGAATAGTGAAATGTCACTGCTTTTGGTTGCCGTCTTTGCAGCTTTCAGCCAATTAACATTATAGATAGATGCCTCCAGCTCTCCATAGAGCGTGTGGACATGCAGTGATTCGTGCGGACGTGCGTAATGCAATCTAGGAGCAGTGATTCGCCAAACCTCCCTTATTCGCACACATTTTCTTCTGATTTTATTTTGTAGTAATGAGTAACGAAGATGCTTAGTGGAAATATAACTGAGTAAAAGTATACATTTTATCTAGGAAATGTAGTGGAGTAAAAGTGAAAGTTGACATAAATTTAAATAGCGAAGTTAAGTACAGATACGTGAAGTTTCTACTTACAGTAAGTACAGTAAGGAAGTATTTGTACTTCGATACATTACAACACTGGTAACAACCCATTCAATCCACACATGCAAAGAAATCAAACCATAGATGTCCATAAATTAAGTTATAAATTAAGTTTATAATGTTGAATAAAACAGGGGAAAAAGTATTGAACACATGAAGAAAGGGAGGTGCAAAAAGGCATGGAAAGCCAAGACAATCAGTAATTAGAAAGCAATCCTGCCCCTTGTCAATGCAAATGAATATAAACTGGTTCTGTCCACACTGATGGCCTATAAAAAGGTCTCGTTACCAAGGTATCACACAAGAAACATCTCATGATGGGTAAAAGCAAATAACTCTCTCAAGACCTTCGCAACCTTATTGTTGCAAAACATTCTGATGGCATTGGTTACAGAAGGATTTCAAAACTTCTGAATGTTCCAGTGAGCACTGTTGGGGCCATAATCCGTAAGTGGAAAAAACATCATTTCACCATAAACAGGCCAAGACCAGGTGCTCCTTGCAAGATTTCTGACAGAGGACTGAAAAGAATTATCATAAGTGTTGTCCAAGAGCCAAGGATCACTTGTGGACAGCTTCAGAAAGACCTGGAATCAGCAGGTACAGTTGTTTCAAAGAAAACAATACTGTAAGTAATGCATTCAACCGCCATGGCCTGTATGCACTCTCACCACGCAAGACTCCACTGCTGAAGAAAAGCCATGTTGAAGCTCGTTTAAAGTTTGCTGCACAACATTTGGACAAGCCTGTGCATATAGTCTGGTCAAATGAGACCAAAATTGAACTCTGGATGCCATAATACACATGTTTGGAGGAGAAATGGCACTGCACATCACCCCAAAAACACCATACTAACAGTAAAGTTTGGAGGTGGGAACATCATGGTGTGGGGCTGTTTTTCAGCATATGGTACTGGCAAACTTCATTTAATTGAAGGAAAGATGAATGGGAAAATGTACAGAGTAGGGTTGGGAATCGAGAACTGGTTCTGTTTTTTTAACAGGAACCGGAACCGTGTGGAATGTTTAAGTTTCGGTTCTGATGCGATGACGGGCAAAGCGCTGGGAGCGGTCACTTTATATATCATCAAATGTGTTACCTCATGAATATTAACTGTTTACACTGTTTACAGTCATGCAACCAAATTAACGCAGCTTACCACATAAATCAGTCACTCGTGCTGCTGTGCTGAGGTACGCTTTGTGGTAAACATGTCTAAAAAGAAAGTCTAATGCGTGGATTAATTTCCAAAGCTACAACAATGAAGCAAATCTACCCCCTTGGGTTTTCTCCACAGCTGGAGATACAATAAGCCAGGAAAGGTCTCGGGTTCTCCCAGAGAAAGCAGACGTTAATTTTTCTTCAGAAAAATTGCTGTTTTGCTCAGTTGTAATTCTGGATGTTAAATTTGATGTTGGATTTAGGCCATCCTTATATATGGATGTCTCTGTGTGTGTGTGTGTGTGTGTGTGTGTGTGTGTGTGTGTGTGTGTGTGTGTGTGTGTGTGTGTGTGTGTGTATGTTTATATATATATATATATATATATATATATATATATATATATATATATATATATATTAGGTAGGTCTATATTTTTTTTTCCTTCAAGTTTCAATGTTACAATTTTGGTGATGGTGTTTATGTAGGTATGACATTAAACAAATTAGCATATCGTCATATGGGTCTTCAACCCGTGCCTTCGGGCGCATCATTGCAAACCTTATTTTGATGCTGGGCACAGTTTTTCCAGACCTTTGTGCCAAGTTAAAGTGATGTCAAGCTGTTTTAATGAATTTTTTTAGATGTATTATGGTGGATGTATTAACTTGGCAGAGTGATTAATTAATTAAATTAATTAAAGAGTGATTAATAAAAACAAATGGAATTGTTTAAGTACTGTGCATAATTTTTCTCATTTCTTTAATTATGGAATTGGAATCAGAACCGGCAATCATAAGGCAGAACTGGAACCGTAATCGGAACCGGAAAATTTCTTTTGATACCCAACCCTAGTACAGAGACATTCTTGATAAAATTCTGTTGCCATCGACCAGGATGATGATGATGAAACGAGGGTGGACATTTCAGCAAGACAGTGATCCCAAACATACAGCCAAGGAAACTCTCAATTGGTTTCAGAGAAAGAAAATAAAGCTGCTAGAATGGCCCAGCCAATCACCTGACTTGAATCCAAATGAAAATCTATGGAAATAACTAAAGATCAGAGTTCATAGAAGAGGCCCACGGAACCTTCAAGATTTGAAGACTGTTTGTGTGGAAGAATTTGCCAAAATCACATTTCAGCAATGCATGCAACTCGTTTCTCCATACAGGAGGCGTCTTGAAGCTGTCATTATCAACAAAGGCTTTTGTACAAAGTATTAAATATGTTACAGTTTCTTCAGTTTCATGTTTGTTTCAGACATCCATGGTTTGATTTCTTTGCATGTGTGGATGGTGTACTGTAAATTTCATGTCAATAGCACCTTTAGAAATAAATTTACTGAGAAAAATGGTGACGTGTTCAATACTTATTTTACCCGCTGTAAATGTGACTTCCCTTTCTTGTCCCCGATTATTTGAGTAGGTATCAGGTCTTGGGTTTGGTTTTGAAATTTATTTGGGCTGGAAATGTAGAATTGAACATTGTATCTTACATGGTTTGTGATATTAGCTCTTCTGTGTGTGTCTCACTGGTGATGGGTAACACATTTGCTATGTTGAAGACAGTAGAACAAAGGTAATTATAAACCCACTCAAATGGTCTGCTAGACTCTACACTGGATGGTCTTGATTACCAACTGAATATTACATTACTCATAATGTTGCAATTGGTCAGAAGGTTATCTCCTTTAAATTATGCAATAGGTTACTATATAGCAAATTTTACATCTGCCACATAAAATTTTGTGGTCACTGCTACAGACTGATCAGGTCAACTGAAGTCATCCTATTAAGGTTTGCATTATTTTGAAAATAACTTGTTTTTAGACTTAATTTCAAAATTTTGTTTGATATTTACATTTCTGTTTAAACAAAATGCCTCTTGTAAAAAAAAATTTGTTTTCTTCTCTGTCTCATTGATTTGGCTTTCCTGCTCACCTTCCATTCGTGCTTTTCTGATGTTCCTTCTGTCCATCTGTCCTGTAGATATTTCAGGTCCAGAAGGTAGGACCCTTGCTTGTCCATATGGGCCAACTCTAGATATATTGGCACCCTTTATGGAAATGAATACAAATTTTAAACATTTAGTGTCATAAATTATTCTAATAGAAGATTTGGATTTTTGTGTGTTTTATATAATTTGTTGTTTATACTCTTGCAAGGTGCCAATAAATCAGAAGTTGACTGTAGATCTGCATCTGTAACAACATGATTTTTTATATATCGCCAGTATTATCTGTGCACACTTTATAAATATCACAGATAGTCATTGGAAAAAAATTGTACACGGCTCTGAAATCTGTCAAGGCCTAAATAACAATTGCGTGGTCCTCACAAACTTCTACTAACAGACAAATGAATTAATTGTATGAATTTTTCCCCAAAAAGTAAACTACCATTAAAAAATGATGTATTATATAATGATATATTTATTTATGATGTAATGTCATTAACATTACAAAATCCAGAGGGAAAAATAAATGCACCTTATAATTCAGTACCATGTAGAACTACATGTAGCAGATTCTTTCTTTCAGTTTAGCAGTCTCTCACATACTTTTGTAAAAACTTTGGCCCACTCTTCTTTACAACATTGCATCAAGTCAAGTGGCTTTATTATTATTTCAATCCTGTACATCTGGTACGGTACACAGTGAGACAAAACAACATCCCTCCTGACCATGAAGCTGCAAAAAAAAACAAAAAACGTATCACCTTCATATGTCATCTGAGGTTATTTTCATGTTTAAAGAAGTTGACGAGGACTAGACAAATGTCATTTTAGCCCTGATAAATAGAAAGATTGAACTGAAGGAGGGTGTATCTTTTTTTTCTCATGAATGTAAAAAACAACATTTAAAAGCCTTCACTTTGCATTAGAAACAAGGGTTTTTTTCTATCTTAATGTTCCCCCCCCTTTTTTGTTTTGTTCTGCCCTTTGTTTCCATGTGCAATCCTTCCTCAGAAGTACTATGGTCTGGAAAACCTGGAAAACAAATGGGGGGACATTGAGCAGTGGATGGTATTGCTAGATATTTTTTTGTGGAGAACATCTCTGGTAGCTAATTTCTCTCTCTCTCTTTCTTTCTTTCTCTCTCTCTCTCTCTCTCTCTCTCTCTCTCTCTCTCTCTCTCTCTCTCTCTCTCTATATATATATATATATATATATCTATATATATATATATATATCTATATATATATATATATCTATAATATCTTTGTGTATGTGTTTCAAAAAATTAGGTTTCAATTTGACTGAATTGCAGTACTTTCATCAAAATGCTGTAGTGTATGGCATTATAAGATCCATTAGCAAGAGTGAGCACTTTTTATACCTTTATTGATTTATATTGATACAATATTGTATTGCAATATTGTTTTAATGACTGATCAGAGTAAGAATAGAAAGTTTGTATAGGAGGGTATTTATATCATGTGTTAATGGTTAACTGTTTCTGTGCTACATTTTAAATGAAGTGAAATCACATCAGCTAATTTTTAAAAAATATTGAGCAAATGGTATAGGACACATCATTGTTAGCGGATATTGTTAGGATATATAATTGACATTTATGCTGAACAGTAGAGTTTATTCAACCCACTACTCCATTTAAGGAATTAAAGGCACAGTGCCCCATTGGTTTTTTTTTCTTCAAATCTCTTCTTTATTGATATTGAAATATTTATGGACCTGACAGTATGCATGTACAAAAAAAAAAAATTCTGTGAATCGGGTTATATTCTCTTTGTATTTCCTTTACTTTTTGCTTTTCTCCCTCTATTTTTTTCTTCCTTTTTTTGGTCCTAACAGGAGGACAGTGAGCGGTATACACGCCACTCAGAGAGACATGTTTCGGTTTGTATATCCTTCTCTTCTTTTCCTTCACCTGCTGATTCTTAATTGTGCTTTCTGTCTTTTTTTTTATCTTACCCTGGCTCATTGCAGGTTGTTGAATCCTTTAGCATACGTGCATAAAAATATGCAACCCTTACTGCAGCAGCACAAACTAATATCTGTTTTAATAAATCTGTTGTGTAAAGATGTCATGTAGCTTTCAATCATTATGAATAATAATAGGCTCCTGTGCTCATGCCACATAATGCAGATTTTTTTTAGCATCATTAACATTTTACATGAGCATGAGTTCATGAACTCAGAGTAGTTCTGGCAGTACCATGCAGTGTATCTTGATGTTATAAAAAATACTAAAACTCGTAAAAAAACTAATAAGTTGTGATTCAGCTTGTTCGGCTCAGCTATATAACATGCGAAAAAACCTCAAAATGTTGGAAACGGCTTGTCTAAATTTATAATCTGATCTTTTTTGTTTTTTTTTGATCTACGTGTCTTTACAGGTGTCAGATGATGAAGATTGTATGTCATTGGGGAGCAGGACCAGTGTGCGGGTGAGTGGACAGTAATTTATATTTATTTCTTTATTTCTCAGTAACACAAGAGAAACACACACTGTATAGATGGTTGAGCTTCCACTGCAAGTGTTAAATTCACCTGTATCAATTTATACACCGATTATAAGTGTGTGCATTGCCATTCTGTCCTGCCAGATTAGAAATACCATCATATGAATGGAATAACACCTATTTTTGCATGAGCAAATTGTTTAAAAATATGATCATATGATTAAAAGTAATTTTCTTCATGTTATGGACCTGTCGTTTTTATGAGGAATTTGAGTTATCATTAGGGATGCACCGATACCACTTTTTCTCTTACGATCTGATTTCGATACCAGAGTTTGCCAGTCTCGGCCGATACAGATCCAATCCGATATCTATGTTCTTTTATACCTTTAAAACTAATAGAATGTATACAACTCGCTTAGTTATTAAGATTTATTTGTTTCAAAGAAATACAAAAATGCCCATTACTGGATGAAAAATGAAAACACAAGAAACCTTAAAATGCAGTAGCAAACAGTACTTTTAACAGTTAGTGGTATAACAATCTAAACCACATATAATGCAATTATTAAATTAAATTCTTTTCTGAAGAAAAGGCAACATTTTAAAGTGAATCTTAAATTAGAACTCTTGAAACATAATGCAAAATGTATTAAACAGTAAACCTTGCTCTCATCAAAAAAAAAAGTGCAATGCAACATTGCAACAACAAATGGAACAACCATGTCTACGTATGTAGACGTCACGACATAAACCTGTTTCAGGATTCGCCCCGACTTCTCCGCTTACCTTCCGGGGCCACGGGCGACACTCACCTCCACGCCCTCTCCCCTGTCCCCCTTTGTCCTGCACCCGGTTCTCCCCCTCTCGGGGGGGTTTTCCGGTGGGGACGGGGCATCCGTTAGGGTCATCTGCTTTGACGGATCATCCTTTTTCCGCTTAACTTGTGCGACCTCCGTGTTTTCTTGCATGATGCTTCTGAAGATGCTTGATTAAATTTGTCGTATTGTAAATCTTGAAACTTTGGCTTTACAGACATTACAGTTTGCAGTGCTACACTCTGCAGAATCAAGTATAAAATACTTCCTAATGAGCGGCATGTTTAATGCGCTGAGGTAAATGGAAAGGGTGCCTGCTAAACGTGCCTGTCTGTCGCAGGCAGTTGTGCAACATATTTCCTATAAAATGTATTATATATTAAATTGCATTAATGAAAATAAATGTGTATTTTTCTTATAAGTTTAAGCAATAGTCTATGATGTTTGAAGTTCATTAATTAAGCACCATGGGTATCGGATTTGGATCGGTCACGCACCACCGATACCCGATTCACTCAAAATGCTTGGATCGGCGTCGATGCCGACCCAAAATATCGGATCAGTGCATCCCTAGTTATTGTTTGACGTTTTTAAGTTTAGCCATAAACTTGGTCCTGTTTCTTTGTATAGTTGGATTTGGAGTCAGTTGATTCACAGATTGGGGTAAGAATTATGCAAATGCTTTTTGAGAATGAGGATTTTATCAGTAACTGAATGACTGCCTGATGTAAATCAGTGGTTCTCAACTGTAGCCCTTCCTATTTTTCCTTACTCTAACTCTAACACACCTATTATAACTAAAAAGCTCAATTCCAGGTCGTTCTTACATTAATTTTGGTGTTTTTAGGGATAACACAAAAAAATATGTTCACAGCTACTCTGTGATCAGGGCTCCTGTGTTACAGTCTGATGGTGACTTTAGCTACATGTTTTAAAATTGAACATTTTGTAGAATGGGGAATTGGTTTCTTTTGCGTTTCTTCTTTGTTTTTTGTGCTTTGTTTTTTTGTTCTTTTTTTAGTAAACTATTATACAAGGTTCTTATTCTGGTACTATGAAGAATACTAAACTGTTGTAACTTCAGAGCATAAGCATTGATCTGGTCTGGCAAACAACCATCTTGTATAAACACAAATACCTGAGCTGTGGACTTTATTTGTAGCTCTAATTATAAACAGCCTGAGAAAATGGGAAAAGAGAGTCACACTTTCTTCAGTTCATAACACTGGTGTGGTCCTCAATAACTTGTATAAACAAACAACCAACAATCAAAAAAAAAAAAAGAAATTACAGGTGTAGTAATTTTTCCAGAAAAATAAAACCACATTCAGAAACCAGGTGGGAAATATAAAATTCACCCTATTTAATAATTTATGACTTTTAAGAACAATAACTTGAAATAAATGTTTTTTTTTGTAAGAGTTTATCAGTCTTTCCTGTGGAGAGAAATGTTGATGCACTTTTTTTTTTTTTTTTTTTTTTTTACACAACATTGCTTCAGTACACTGTTTGATTTATTGTTTGTATACAGCTTTCTGAAGATCCCATCGCAGCATCTCACTGGGGTTGAGCTCTGGATTTTTCTTGGCTTACATTTGTCTTAAGAAAATTCTGGTATACAATTATATAAACTTTCCCAGGTCCTGTGGCTACAAAACAAGGCCATATCTCCACACCTCCAGCACAGTGCGTGACATGAGTTGCTTTGCATTATACAGTCAGACCTTGGGATTAATCTGCCAGGACATTGAGTTTCCACTTGTCTTGAAGGCTCCTCATTTGTACACAATCTTTCTTGTTGTTCATTGGTGACAACTGACAGTCACACTTCTTGAAGATTAACTAATCCTGTGCATTTATTTAGTAATACATTGCTGCTATTTCCTCTCTTTAAAAAAATAACATGTACTTATTTTTACCACCTTTTTGAAAGTTGTTTTTTAGGGACAATAGCTACGTATCAAAATCTTAAATGTTGCATTACCAAAAATGGTGAGGACCATACAATCTTTGATTATTCTTCTACTTCTCTAACTCATTATTGTATTTCTATACAATGATGAGAATACTGCATGACTTCCTAGCATTTTACTGTTTGGCTTTTAGTGAATTTGGCATATTAAACCAGGTCTTCAACACAGTTGTAACCTGGATTGAACAACAGTTTGCCTTATTCTAATATATTTCTATGTTTTCCCCCCCACAATCCATCAAACATAGCTATCCCATACATCTTTATTTAATTCTCACCAGAGCACAAAGAAGAAGAAAAAGAAGATGAAGATCTCTTCTGATATTGTATGTCAACCACATTGAAGAGACAGTGTCTCAAAGTTTTTTAAGCACATATTTGCCTATTTCACTGGTGGAAAAAGCATTAATGTCGCATGTCCCTTTGTACCATTATTTTTCCCCCAACAGAGTAACGGCTACGACAATGATTACAGAACAAATTCCAGTCGGGTTAGTATCACCACTAACCATGTGCCGAAAGGTCTTTTGTATGCTTTAGAAAATCACACTGTTATTTAAGTAATTTTCAGCATGACTTTTATTTGATGAATATATTTCATGAAGCATGAACTCACATTCAGCAATTTCTTCACTAGAAGATGTTCTGTTGCAAAACTGGAGTGAAATACATAGGTTGTCTCAGAAGGAGGCTAATAATCATGTACGTTGTATTATAGATGACACTGCGAGTGTTGGGTTCTAACTGTGGACACATTGTCATGGGAATCACTTAGCTCATGTATTCTGAAAAGGGTAGATGGTGTCTCCTCCAAGCTTCAGCTTCTCAGTTATGTTGCATTAGCAAGGGGGGGAGGGTGTGTCGGTTGAGACTTAGGTAGTATCAGTTTGTCAGAGTCAGTTATCCAATGCAGTTGGATTTGAAATAATTAATTATAGATTAATTATGCACCAAAGCTTAACCTTTATCATCTTTTGACAACCTAAACACTGAAATGAAGTCAAATTTTCAAACATGTGCCTTTAATGAGTTTGAAGAGATGCTTGTATAGCAGCATCTTGGTTGACAGCTCCATGCAGAACAATTTTTTTTTTCTTAGGTTTGTGCATGTTGATTTTCCTCCTCTGGACACTTAAGACCACATACAGTGAGGGAATAAATGATTAGATCCCCTGATGATTTTGTATGTTTGCTCAGTGAAAAAGAAATGATCAGTCTATAATTTTAATGCTTTTAATGGTATACTCAGTGAGAGACAGAATAAATCCAGAACAACACATTTCAAAAAAGTTATAAATTGATTTGGATTTTATTGAGTGTGAAAAATATTTGACCCCATTGCAAAACATGACTTAGTACTTAGTACAAAACCCTTTTTGGCAATCACAGAGGTCACAGACATTTTTTGTATTTGGCACCAGGTTTGCACACATTTTTGTCCCACAAAATTTTGGATTTTGTCCCACTCCTTGAAGGTAGAGTCTCCGATATTTGAGAAATGCTTCTGAAAACTTAGGCCACCAAACAAAACAAAAATCAAAACAATCGTGTATCCAATGAGCAGTAAGGGGCGGGTCTTGTCAATATGGGCGGAGAGAGTGTTCAGTGCGCATGTGCGCACATATTCACAGATTCGAAATTTCGAATTTCCCGAGTCAATAGCTCCTGTTACTAGCAAAACGTGGTTGTAGCTGCCTCTACATTACTACGATAGAAAAGAGGTGTTACTTGTGTAGTAACAGCGTTTAGCTCAGGAGTTATTGACTCGGGAAACTGTGAATACGCGGCCAACTTCTTGCTCCTTCAGTTCTCTCCAGCGCTGGAAAGCTGCTCCTATATTAACACGGTCCTACTTCTTGCCTTATCGTAAGCCTTTCTTCGCTTTCTTTCTTTGTTTTTATCCTCCATGTCAATGTTAAAATCGATTTCTGCTAATGTCACACATGTGCACTGAACGCCCATATTGACAAGACACGCTCCTTTCTGCTCATTGGCTACAAGTTTGTTTTGATTTTTGTTTAGTTTGTCGTCTCGACTCCGTTTTCTGAAGCATTTCTCAAATATCGGAGATTTTCTCAAATTAAAGGTTTAAGGTTTTGAAGCTGATGTTTGGCAGCTCGAACCTTCAGCTCCCTCCACAGATTTTCGATGGGATTAAGGTCTGGAGACTGTCTAAGCCACTCCGGACCTTAATGTGCTTCTTCTTGAGCTACTCCTTTGTTGCCTTGGTTGTGTTTTTTGGCTCATTTAGATTTAGATTTAAAACATGTATTGTCATATGCACAGTAAGGAAACAAGTTTCCCAAGAAAATCTTTGTTTTCCGTTCACAGTGAATGCCCAACAAGTAAAAAAAAACTATGTAAAAAAAGTAAAATTAAGTAAAAATCAAACACGCACACAAATACAAACACAAACATAATCTTTTTAAAAAGAAACTATGCAGAAGATAGACTATGTAAACATGTACAGACAGATGCCAGTCTATATATTTCTAAGTGTACAATTTTTCCTTGTGAGATGCGACGCAGTCATGCGTGAACAATATATAGAGGATGGGACTGAAAACACATACCTATGGGGTGCCAATGATTGTTGTGATGGTGGCTGAGGTTCTTTTTCCAATTCTGCTAGTCAGGAAGTTCAGAAGCCATTTGCAGAGTTAGGGGTGTAGTCCTAGTGCAGACAGTTTGTGGGTGAGTTTTTGGAGGATGACCGTGTTGAGGGCGGAACTGTAGTCAGTAAAGAGCATCCTGATGTAGGTGTTCTTGTCTTCCAGTTATGAGTGGCATTTGAGGAGGGCCTGTTCTCTCTCAAAATACTTCATGATGATTGGAGTGAGTGCTACTGGTCTGTAATCATTCAGACAGGTGAAGGGGCATTTCTTGGGAAGGGGGAAGATGTTTGTGGTCTTGTAGCAGGTGAGTACAGTTCTCTGACTGAAGGAGAAGTTGAAGATAAAGGTGAGTACATCAGCCAGCTCCGTAGCACAAGCTCTGAGGGCCCCCCCAGGGATATCGTCTGGCCCCCTCTGCCTTATTGGGGTCGATCTTCCACACAGTGTTTTGTGTACCATAGCTGATGATACAGTAGGAGGGGAGAATGGGGGTTGTTGAGAGGTCTTGAAGCAAGCGCAGACGTTGTTGAGGTCATCTGACAGGCTGTCTTAGGGGCTGATAGTATGGCTTGCGCTGGATCTGTAGTCTGTGATGTGCTACAGGAATCAGCATTAGAATAGAAACTAAACAGCTTCTCTCTGTCTCTTGGCCACTGTAACAGCATTTTCAGTCCTTACACAGAAGTGAATGCAAATGATTGAGCACGTAGCATGAGCCCGTAGCACGAGGAGTACCTGACTGTTAATCCAGGGCCTTTGATTCGGGAACCTCCTGACTTGTATGGTGGGTACGATGTTATCAACACAAGCATTAATGTACCCAGTCACATACATAGAAAAGTCCTTCTGAGTTGCTGCAGCTTAAAACACATCCCAGTCAGAGCAAATCAGTCCTGCAAGATGCCTGTCGGTTCCAGATCTTAATCTGTTTGGTGACAGGGTTTGTTCTTTGAGTCTTTGGCTGTAAGCTGGGTCCTGTATTCACCAGGAGTGTTACTGTAAACATTGTCCAGCATGTTCTTATTGCAGGTGGGAATGTCCACATGTTGGTCATACTTGGAAAGCACAGTTCGTAAATTGCACTGATTAAAGTCACCAGCGACGATAAAAACAGCATTAGGATAACCAATCTCTGAAGTGCTAAAAACATTGTGTTTACATCATTGCCTGTGGAGTTGGCTCGTGAAGGAATGTAAACAGTAAATTTACTTGGTAGATAGTAGGGTATGGCATTTCAGCAATAAAAACTCCAGATCTGGTGAACAGTGCTTTTAAACAGTCTGTATCTCCCCACCATGAGTTGTTGATAAACACACACACTTACCCCTTTAGTGTTACCCGGAAGCTGCAGTTTTGTAACCATGGTGTATTGAGTGAGTCTGCAACTAAACAGAGAAAACACGTCTACCTCGGGGATTCCATGAAGAGATGCTGGAATACCCATCCAAAACCCATTTTCAATGCCATGGCTGAGGGAAGGTGGTGTTCTCACAAAATTTGAGGGTACATGGCCCTGCCCTTTGATGTGGTGAAGTTGTCTTTTCCCCTTATCAGGAAAACACCTCAAATCATAATGTTTCCACCTCAATGTTTGACAGTGGGGATGGTGTTCTTGGGGACATAGGCAGCATTCCTTGTCCTCCAAACACAACAAGCTGAGTTGATGCCAAAGAGCTCGAATTTGGTCTCACCTGAACACAACACTTTCACCCAGTTCTCCCCTAAATCATTCAGATGTTCATTGGCAAACTTCAAATGGGCCTGTACATGTGCTTTCTTGAGCAGAGGGACCTTGTGGGTGTTGCAGGATTTCAATCCTTTACGGCAAAGTGGGTTACCAATTGTTTTCTTCGTGACTATGGTCTCAGCTGCCATGAGATCATTGACAAGATCCTCCTGTGCAGTTCTGGGCTGATTTCTCACCATTCTCATGATCATTCAAACTCCATGAGGTGAGATGTTGCATGGACCCCAGAACGAGGGAGATTGACAGATTTAGTTTTTCTATCATTTGCAAATAATTGCACCAACTGTTGTCACCTTCTTACCAGGTTGCTTGACGATGGGCTTTGTAGCCAATTCAGGCCTTGTGTAGTCTAAATTTGTGTCCCTGATATCCTTGGACAGCTCTTTGGTCTTGGCCATGGTGGAGCATTTGGAATCTGATTGATTGATTGCTTCTGTTACCTGTAAAAAAGACATCTTGGAGCCAGAAATCATGCCAATTGATACCGGATCAAATACTTCTTTCACTGATTAAGGTGCAAATAATTTTTTTGAAATGTGTTTTCTGGATTTTTTTTTGTTATACTGTCTCTCACTGTTAAAATAAACCTACCATTAAAATTATAGACTGGTCATTTCTTTGTCAGCAGGCAAACATACAAAATCAGCAGAGTATCAAATACTTTTTTCCCCTCACTGTATTTTTAGTAAGGTTCAATTCCAGAGACTAGAATTAGAGAAGATGGATATAATGTGGAGTAAAGATTCTTACATGTGCATATAACTGTTTGTACAGATCCATGTACACAGACCAGTAGTTGTTCAAAAGCAGTAGTTTGTGGTGGACCTGCGGTACCAATCTGTGACTTTCTGGCAGTCCAGCTTTTAAACTCACCACCTTATTATCATCAGCTCAGAAACTTAACCACTGAGTCTCCACAGCCCGATAGTTAAATACATTTATTTTATATATTAAACTATGTACTTCTACACTGGTATATATGTTTACTGTCAACTTTAAGTGGATACCAGTACACATACTTATTTATGCAGTTATCCAATTAGCGAATCATGTAGCAGCAGGACCATGTGTACTGGCATGTAGATACAGCTTTAGAGCTCTACAGCTCAGACTATTATGGACGTAGGCTCACCCAGACTGGACAGTGTTTACTACAGACTTCCTGTCAGCTCAGACCAGTCTGTTCATTCTTTTCTGATCTTCTCATCAACAATGTGCTTTAGCATGCAGATCCTCCACACAGTGAGCTTTTTGTTTTTTGCACCAATCTGTGTAAACTTTTTTTGTAAAAGTCTATTGTGTATGAAAATGTCAGGAGATCAGCGGCTTCTGAAATACTCAAACCAGCTCATTTGCTACTAACAACCATGACAAAAGTAGAAGAAATCAGATTTTTTCTTCATTCTGGAGTTTGATGTGAATATTAACTGAAGCTGTTGAGCTGCATCTCCATGGTTTTATGCATTGTGCTGCTGTCTTGTGGTTGGCTGATTGAATAACTGAATAAATAGATGGTGAGTGTACATAAAGCCTTTACGCTTCACCAGTTTTCAAACACAGCGTTTGAGTAAATGCTATGAAAATCCAGTGGAATCATGCAGGTGGCATTGCACTTGACATTTATAGCTGTCCTGTTGTAAAATTAAATGGAAACACAATGATCTTTTGAAAGCAGCAGTAGGTGTCCTTAATGAAAGTTAAAAAGACGGTTAGAAATATATATGCAGCTCACAGGAACATTTTGTGATGTGTCTGCTGTGTACATAACTATAATGATGATTTATATTAGTATTAGTTCTCTACCAAAAATACTTTCAAATCTGGTTAATGTTAACTAACAATTATTTATGATGACTTACCTGGGCAGTATGGTGTCACAGTGTGTGTGTTGCTACAGTACCTTGCAGTTCCCTGGTCCCTGATTCAATGATTTAGTAGAATATTGCAGGTTCTCACTGTGTTCATGTGGATTTCCTTTCCTTCTACCTCCCAGAAACATGCCTAAATGTGAATGAGGGTACATAAATTGGGAATAACTTTGAATATGTTAACGAACCAAAGAGTATGTTTGTGTATGTTCTCTCTCTGTTCACTCTGTCTTGTTTCTTTCATGCTTATTAGGGATCTTTATATGAAAACAGTCTCAGCGGTACATCTCTGCGCTCCAGTAGTCATACTGTAAGAAAGATGTCTGACGTTTTCTTACGTGGAAACTAACTGTGCTTGCTTTGCAAAAACATCATTTTTGCATCCATTAACATATAGGAAATAAAACACTTGGGGGCAGGCTTTTATAGGTAATTATCCACAATTGGGTATGGTGATATGACCTCAATTTGGTCTGACCTCCCTGAAGTGGATTATTTCCTGTTACATCGCATTTCATCACCTTATTCCTCTTAGACCCTGGTGATTTGTCACTGAATACAATTTTAATTTTAATGCTATTGCATGTCCACAGTTTGTATCATCACTTATGGCTATAAACAGCCATTCATAGCTATTCTCACACTCTGCATCTCTTTCAAAGGTGGTAAAACAAAACAGAAATGTGTAGCCACAAAATTCTGTCATGAAGAATCTCAAATGGCAGAAAACGTACTGGTACAAGTTGCTGACATTTGAGATTCCTTGATTATGATTATATGTTTTTGCTCTTTGAATTACGAATTGTTCTTTTATAGGCACCATCTGATTTGAGAATTCAACAGTATGTTATGAATAAAAATCAGGAATTCAACACAACATATTCGACATAAAATAATTCTGTGTTCAACACTATATGGCCAAAGGTTTGTGGACTCCTGACACCAATACATGGTTTTCCCTGAATGGTTAGATGCACACAAGATTCTTGTGTGTTCCATTTGCACTTTTCCCATGTGATCCTTCACTGGAACTGACAGTCAACAGTGTCTAACTAATGCTCCTGTAGCTGAATAAACACAAATCACCACATACATGCTCCAACATCTAGTGGAAATAAGGGTGGACCTCATTATACCAGTGAAGGGAATAAATGTGGAATGAGATGTTCAACATGGACATGTGAGTGTGATGGTCATGGGTGTCAAACTTTTGGCATGTGTGCATTTTTGCAACTGCAATTTTGCACAAATAATGTCAGCATGTGCAACAGTCAATGTGCTGTCAATTTTGTTACTATTGTAGACTTGCATTTTGCACCTTTTTATTCTCCAATGCTGAGAGTAAGAATCAGCTGTTTGGCTGATATATGATATTGTCTGACAGCTTCTATCCATGATCTGGCAATATGACAATATAGCAGCAATATTAGAATATGCTCTCGGAGATATCACTGGTATAGTGATATCTTTTGTGAATGTCTTCTGACTTACAATTTTTAACACTGATTGGACTTATTTTAACACTGGACTTATTGTATGGATTGTTGGGAGAATTCCCTATTTGCCAGAATGCCATCCCAAATAACCCCAGCCCCATTTTTTGTTTTAGTAAAAGAAGTGTGTGTGTGTGTGTGTGTGTGTGTGTGTGTGTGTGTGTGTGTGTGTGTGTTTGCTCGTTCATCACATTTCCCTAGTTGTCAGAGTATAGTGGCCTTTTGGGCTCAAGCACCAGAGCATCATCCAGAGCGAGTTCCAGATGTGCTAGCCCAGTGGTGAGCCTCCCTTTCAGCACCATTTCGCATAAGGGTTTATGGTGAAACTTAATCTAGTGTTTATTGTGATGTCACATTGTACAGCTTCTGCCATGTTGAGAGCTGAATAGGATAGTATTAATTAAATGCTGTCTATTTGTTATGATACTGGTAGCAATAAGAACTAAGTGATTACATTTTTTTAATCATTACAAGTAGATTGGTGCCACACAGATGCACCACTGGACCACAACAGAACACTACTGAGTGTAGTGCTTCACTTTAGATAAGCCCTCAAGTTAATGTTGTCCTGCATTAGCTGTAGTTATTACTTTAAGAAGTGCACTGACATTAGCTGTGTGTGTTTCTGTATATATTTTTGGTGTCTCCTGGTGGTTTCCAGGAAAATAGCAGCAGTTCAGTGGCCAGTTTTTTACGAAAGGCAGGTAGCAGCAGTGGCCTCAGAGACTTGGATCATGTGACCGTTCCTGATCTGCCAAATGTGAGTGGCAAACAGCACAGCGTGTGATTAGAATGTTTTTAATGGTGTGAAATAAACAAAAATGTTTGGTATGGCATGATCTTGCTGAAACAAGACCTGCATGGTATTGTTGTGTTTGTGTCTTTGATGCTGCATGAAACACTTGTGATTTGTCTGTTTAAATGCTTAACAGCCATTGTGAAAGACTTCATCTCTCTGCAATTATTGATGAAACGGTCATTTATCTGTCAAATATCATGGTGTCTGCAGCTTAAATATTTACGTGAAATTCTGTTGTATATTGTAGCATTTGCTTCCCATTAGCCATATTTAAATCTTGTTGTCCAGCTTGATAACAGGGCAACTAAACACTGTTCTCTGATGCATTTTGGTGTCCACTTGTGCATGCTGAAGATGCCATGCTGGCTTTCCATGCATGCTTCTCACACAACATATATTGGGATTTAATTTAGAAAATTAAACATGATTATCAGTTTACTACTGTATCTTCTGCTGTCAGTTGGCGAGAGTTTGAGGGCATGATAGATAGAATAGTGGTACAATGGGTATAGAAAAGAAAGACCCGCTTTCAAAATGATCAGCCTGAAATTTAAAAAAAAATAATTTTTTAAGCATTTATGAAATATATATTAATAATAATAATTAAAAATTCATCTTCATTGCGCACTACGGTTACAGGCTTCCACCACACGTTTAATTATTTTGTTTATTTCAGAATAAAAGGAGATATTCCTTGTGCAATGAAGCACTTGGTTGTGTTGTTTAAAGCCTTTTTCCATCCCTGGTATAGCACAGTCCATAATTCTGATGTGCAAGTTTGCTAACACCAAGTCTCACTTAATTAGATGGCAGTGCAAGGTGGAAACTGCTGAGAGAGGCTACCTCTGAAGAAGTTACAAGACTTTAGATTAGTCATTGTTACATGTGACAATATTACAAATGCTCCGAGAAAATGATTTATAAGTGAAGGTTCCAAAAAACAAGCCACTACTTAATATAAGCAAGATTAAGTCTCATTTGAGCTTTGCAAAAAGCAACTCGATTTTGAGGTCACGTGGGAGATAGTATAATGGTCAGATAAGAATAAATATAAAATTTTGGCAATGATACTAAACATCTGGCAGAAAGTCCATGCAGTTTACCGTGCCTACTGTAAAGTGTGGCAGTATAGTGTCCTGTTGTGGGAGTGTTTCTCTTCAGTAGGAAGAATGTTTGGATAGATGGGAAAATGGATGGAGTATATCCTGCTGGACTCTGCAAAAATGGTGAGGGTGTGAAGATTCACATTTCAACATCACCTGAAGTGCACCATTAAACTGACCATACGGTGACTAAAAGAGGAACAGGGAAATACAGTATGCTGCCATGCTTTATTCAGAGCACAGACTTTACTCTACTGAAAATCTATGGAATGACTTGATAAATTATAAATCCTGTTTTGTTGTGGTTTCATTTGAGGCTGTAATACAACAAAATGTAAATAATTTGAAAGTAAATAATTTTATAATTCTTTTCGTTAACTGTAATTCTTTTCTATACCCACAGTATAGTGCACACATCTCATAAGCCTAGAGTTTAGATGTTTTTTATACCTTTATTGTCATTCACTTATGTTAGCAAGCTGTTTTATG
This sequence comes from Tachysurus fulvidraco, assembly GCF_022655615.1. NCBI lineage: Eukaryota > Metazoa > Chordata > Actinopteri > Siluriformes > Bagridae > Tachysurus > Tachysurus fulvidraco. Next base: position 27,108,012 of record NC_062523.1, read on the forward strand.
TGCGTACTTCTGTGTGCATTTGTTGTGTGAAATGCAATAAAACGTAAAATAGAAAAAAAAGCACAACTGCAGTTTCTCTCTTTTTCAAATCTTTTGCTTACAGTTGGATGATGGATTGGACAGAGATTTTTTTGAAAAGGTTAGCAACAATACTTTTTCTTCTATTAAACTTTCTGTTGAAAGGGTGGTAATAACATCTGTTATTGACAGATGTAATCCATTCATTTTCTTTTGAGGGCTCCTCTCGAGCATCTACTCTATCCACTGCTACTCTGACTTCACTGGGCGGGGCTTCCTCACGCAAAGGAAGTGGCAGTTCATCTGTCACTGCAGATACTGAGACATCCTTGCAGGATATTAAGGTACCTTCTGTGTTACTAGTTTATCCACCACTGCCCTCAACCTCTTTTATTAAGTCTTTCAAGACTTTAGTTATATAGTCACTTCCAAAAGTATTGGTGGATGAGTACACATGTGTTAAACATTTTCCAAGGATCACATTTGTGTTGCTTGTATATCATACTTTATTTTACCAGACTTTTCAATTCATAGTTTCAGTGGAGTATAGAATTGCAAAGTACTGCCTCTATTCTTGATTGAGGATAAGAATCACTCAAAATTCAAATGATGTATTTTCAGCAGCATTCAGACTGTAAATGTGATGTGAATGTTATGATGGTGTGGGAACATTGTCACCTGCAAGAGGAGATCAGATGATGAGTTTATTAACATAGTGTGGTGAACAATATCCGTAACAGACAAATTTACCACTTTATCTTGCTGTACATAGTTCTGGCCAGTAACAATCTCCCTCTCTTTCTTTATATTTGTGTTTTTATTGGTTCATGTGGCAATTTGTAAAAATCATTTAACTGGTAAATCAATGTTTTTTTGTGGATGTTTTTGTGTTATTTATGTACTTCAGACTGTCAATCTATACCTTGCTTCTGTGCTTCTGTGCAGACTTATAACCTAGAGATGATTGTAGTCAACTCCAAACATCAAGACAGTGCTCATGGCTTATCCTCAGTGTTTTACATAAACAGAGAACATGCATCTTCACTCACCTATTAAAACATACATACTACTGTGCTGTAGTTCAGCTCCATGATGTCAAAATGATGGTCTGCTGTACCACAGTTTATCTCGGCAAGCTAATCCAGTGGGTCTTTGGGTTGCAGCCATCAAACACATGACAGTGTAATAAGGGCTTTTCTGTAGGTAGTTCAACTCCCTTTCTCTTCCACACCTTGAGGCTCAGGAATGCTGTGAGACAGGGCTGCATGTACTGCTCAGTTAAATTTGCCTGATAGTTAGGCAGTTTTTAAGGTAATTATTTCATTGTATACCACCTTAGAGTTCGATAACAACAATTAAGGTTGTCAAAAATATGGCAGCACTAACGGCACAGACTTTTCTGAAACTTGTTTTCCTCCATTCATTTACCTAAGTTTTTTCTACAGTGGGTTAGACTTTGATAATAAGATAAACTGAGATGCTCAGCCTTGTCTTGTCTGTGGCCCACATGCTTTGAACATGCAGAGAATGGATTTTAATTTCTCTACACAAAAAATTATTTGAAATATTCATTGACGCTGTATGATTTCAAAAGGATCTCGTTAATCCAATGAGATTTTGAAGCTTATATAGCTTATATACTCAGTGGTATGAATTTGTAGTTATCAGATTGTTAACCCATTGCTATACAAATACATTTATGTGGGAGTAAATAAAACCAATCAAGCTTTCACGACAGCTAACACATGCACTCCTATCTCCTTGTAATGATTGTGCTGTGCACGTGTCATGATTGATGTCTCCCTTTTTCCTGTAGAGAATGTATTGTAGAAGCAGAACACTGGAACATAATCATTTGTAGTTCACAGTAAATTCTGCAATGAGTTAATCTGTTTTGCAGTACTTGTGTAAAAAAAAATGTATTACATTTTTTACAAATGATTGTTTGCTACTTGTCTCATCACTGCTGTCTCATGTCAAACTCATTTCTTCATTCTCTTTTTGCTCTTCCATGGTGTTTATTTAGGAGATTCATGAACTTAAGGATCAGATCCAGGATGTTGAGGCCAAGTACATGCAGAGCCTCAAGGAACTCAAGGTACAACACACAGTCAAAGCATTGTGGAAACTCTGATGTCAAAAAAAAATCTAAAAATAATTATTAGTTTATGGTTTTCCAGTTTTTATGCTTCAGGCTTTTACAAGACGCACCACTACAAAATCTGTTTGCTTAGATAGAAAACAAATTAATACAACCAGAACCAAAAATATTTGGACACTTACAAGGTTATAGTCCCTATCCCAAACAATAACTTTATAGATCAAGGTCCCATGTGATGTCTAATGTTGAGGTCATGTAATTAAATTAAATAACTTTTTTCTTGTCAATTCAATGTTCTAATTATATGATGCCAATGTCTGTGGGATTCACTGTTATGCTAGCAGCAATTTATAAATATGTTTATTTACCATGTTTGAGCAACAGGATATGGTAAACTGTTGCTCAAACATGGTAAATACTTTGAAAACAATTAATATCATTTTTTAAATGATTTTTTCCTACAAAAAATTGTTCAGGCTTTTTAGCAGGTTTTACACTGACTTGTTTTTTGCTGTCATATTTATGGCCTTAAACACACACTGCAGATCTCCGCTCACGCCTTCCACTACACCAGTGTGTATTTGAATTTTGTTCGAATATTTGTGTATTCGAATGCGTGTGCTTGTGCCTACACGGTGCTCATGTGTTTTTTTTTATCACTTTTAGGATTCTCTGGCAGAGATGGAGGAGAAATATCGCAAGGCCATGGTGTCCAATGCGCAGTTCGATAATGAGAAATCTAATCTGATGTATGAGGTGGACACTTTGAAAGACTCGCTGATAGAGCTGGAAGAGCTTCTGGCTGAGACCAGGCGAGAGTGTGAGGAGAAGAGCAAGGTATGCTTAATTGAGAGTTAGGCCTGAAAGATGAATGCCATTTTTATGTTGAATGTTCTGTGGAAAAAAAACTGTGATTTAATTATTGTTCAGAATAAACATTGGATCAGTCTTTTACTAGGCTATAATTAGGGCTGTAATGTGCACACAGCCCTATGACCGCATGCTGTGATGGTGTCTGGGCATGTACTGTAAAGTTCAGGGTTTCAAACACAAATGCTAGCAAATAAAAAATTATACTCATACAAAGTGTTTATTTTTATTCTGTCAGAAATTGTAGGGTGCTTATATTAGCTAAAACCTTTGTAATCTTATAATTGTTAAAAGTGCTATACAAATAAATGTAATTGAATTTGTTAATATGAAGGCTGAAATTGTCCTTAAAAGGGTGTGTGTATAAGCAGACAGCACTCTTGTACTGCTTGTATCCCAATTTGGAGTGCAAAGAAGTAAAATGAAAGTCACTTGTTGAACCAAACAAGAAATCTCAATATTATTTATATAAAAAACTTCTTAGTCTTAATTCGGTTACTCATCATATGGACATTCAATCATTCATTTTCTACCGCTTATCCAAACTTCTCGGGTCATGGGGAGCCTGTGCCTATCTCAGGCGTCATCGGGCATCGAGGCAGGATACACCCTGGACGGAGTGCCAACCCATCACAGGGCACACACACACTCATATTCACTCACGCAATCACACATTACAGACAATTTTTCCAGAGAAGCCAATCAACCTACCATGCATGTCTTTGGACCGGGGAGGAAACCGGAGGAAACCCCCGGGGCACGGGGAGAACATGCAAACTCCACACACAAAAGGCGGAGGAGGGAATCGAACCCCCAACCCTGGAGGTGTGAGGCGAATATGCTAACCACTAATCCACCGATCATATGGACAGTGTCACCCTAATAAGAGTACTGCCAATAGCATTCAATATATAAATTAGAAGAAATAAGCCACAGCTACGCTAGCCATAGCTTTTTAATGCACCTCTTTTCAACTGTTGATCATCCTTTCAGGATTTGGAGCGAGAGAAGCATGCCCACAGTATATTGCAGTTTCAGTTCAACGAGCAAAAGGAAACACTGAAGCAAAGTGAAGAGCTTCTGACTGTGAGTACTGTTTATGCTTGTCCTGAAACCGTTCTTTTAAACTCATTGCCTTTATTATCTTTTGCATCCTTACATCTTTTTCTTTGCTTCTTTCTCTCCTTACCCCTTGGGTTCTGTATTGCTTCATACTGCTGCCAGGAAATCCGTCAATTACACTTCAAACAAGACAGCTTTGTTAGGGAGATTTCTGACCTACAGGAAACTATTGAATGGAAGGATAAAAAAATTGGGGTATGCTGCATGAAGCTGTTCAGAATTCTCACAGAGCACAGTATAGTTTGAACAGGCTGTAGTAAATAACTGTGTGTGTGTGTGTGTGTGTGTGTGTGTGTGTGTGTGTCTGTGTGTGTGTGTGTGTGTCTGTGTGTGTGTCTGTGTGTGTCTGTGTGTGTCTGTGTGTGTGTGTGTGTGTGTGTGTCTGTGTGTGTCTGTGTGTGTGTGTGTGTGTGTGCATTCAACTATTGGGTTCCTCAGGCCTTAGAGAAACAGAAAGTGTATTCTGATGCTATTCGAAATGAGCGGGATGAGCTCAGGGAGGAGGTGGTTCAACTCAAAGACATTTTAAAGGTAAATGTAAATGCAAACCTACCCCTCTCAAGCTCCTCACATACCCCTTTCATATTCCTTGTACACCGCTCACTCTATCACCTACCTTCATGTACCTTACCATAACTCTATCATGAGCATTAAGCTAAACATGTGGACTAGAACACTCATTTAACCCTAAAACCTTCTGTACAGAAACATGGCATTGTCCTTGGACCAGACCTGTGCACCAGTGGGGAAGTAGATGGAAATGTGAGTGGTGGATCTGCTAGCAGTGAACTGCAACATGGGAGCGGTGTATTAGGTAAGCTTTAGTTGACCAAATACAAGTAGATAGTTATATTTTTGCTCTTGCATTGTGCTAGCTTAAAAGCTAACAGATGCTTTTGGCATTATGCACATTCTGGGCTTTTGGCATGTTGACAGTGATTTCTAAATATTAAGTCTAACAGCTTGATTTCCCTTTTGTTATTCTAAAATGCACTTTAATTTCCATACTGCATTTTGAGTGTTAATGTTGAAAATATGATACTTGAAATGCTGCATCCTGTTCCTGATGGCAAAAGCAGTTTTTTTAATGAACTTTGGATTCTTCAATATCTTTCCTGACAAGTTTATAAGCTTACAGTATGTTCCATCACCATTCCCATGGTGATTTATGACCAGTTTTTATACATGCAGATGCATCTCAAATATTAGAATGTTGGGGAAAAGTTAATTTATTTCAGTATTTAACTTAAAAAGTGAAACTTGTGTATTATATAAATCAAGTACACACAGTCTGAAGTAGTTTAAATCTTTTGGTTCTTTTAATTGTGATTATTTTGGCTCACATTTTGCTTGACAAGCTTCTTAAGGCTGCGTTTCTCTCGGTCGGTTGTAAAAATATTTTCTTCCACACTTAACATGCTTGGATACAGCAATGTGTGAACAGCCAGATTCTTTGGCAATGAAAGTTTGTGGCTTATCTTCCTTGTGAATTGTGTCATTGATTGTCTTCTGGACAACTGTCAGATCACAGTCTTCCCCATGATTGTTTAGCCTAGTGAACCGAATTGAGAAACCATTTTAATAGATCAGGAAACCTTTGCAGGTGTTTTGAGTTGATTAGCTGATTGACATGTCACCATATTCAAATTGTTTGAGACAGTAAATTGGTGGGTTTTTGTTAAATGTGAGACAAAATCATCACAATTAAAAGTAGCAAAGACTTAAACTACTTCGGTCTGTGTGTACTGAATGTATATAATACACAAGTTTCACTATTTGAGTTAAATTACTGAACTAATTGAACTTTTCCATGACATTATAATTTATTGAGATGCACCTGTACATTCCCATTTGGTCAAAGGCAACAGCCCTTATGTGGAGCCCTAAAATCACTGTGAAGCTGATTTTAGATTAGACAGATTAGACATGTTGGTGCTCTTAATTATTCATGTTTGGTCAGTAGCTGTGCATTGGAGTAGCTATGCTTTGAAGCCTATCCTCTCTTATTCTTCTTTTTTCATTTTAATTATAAAATTGTGTATTTTAAAGAACAGACATTTTTCTTATTTCCTTTACCACTGATTCCTGAATCTGCCAGGCACTCAGGAGTTGCAGCTGTTTAGAGATGAAAATATAGGGAGCCCCAGAGGTGGCCAGTTCCAACACCCACAGGATTTTGACTATGAAGTTCAAGAGAATCACCTGCCTCCATCTTCCTCTGCCAGTTCTTCTGAATCTCCTGTAGTAGCACAATACATGGATGGGGGTCTTGTAAATGATATAAATGACAGCATAGAGAAAATTCAAAAAAACATTGAAAAACCCCAGACTGTGTTTGAGGCTGAAGCAGGGGAACAAGTTGGGGGGTGTATTATGGAAGATATGAGGACAGATCAGCAAGAGATCCCACTGTATAATAAAATAAATGAGACTATAAAAGAGGGAAATCATGATTCCACAGAAAAATACCCAACTGAGACATCAGAAAAAGATATAGGCCACCTAGATGAAACCATGATTGGAGATTCTCAGATTAAAACAGTTCCTGACAGTTCATCATCAGCAAAAATAGATACAAATAATAGTTCCAAAAGTGCCAGTGTTTCAGGAAAAAGAAAGAAGAAGAAAAAGAAAAATAAACAGAAACAAAAGCAGATCTCTGATGAAAAAGCAGTACACTCAGAAATGGGGGATGAGATTGACAATCAGCTCACAGAGAGTAGTTACGTTCAGACAGTAGAGGAAAACACTGTCTATTCAGAGGAAGCAACAATAAATGAGAAAGTACCAGATAGTGTGAATGTTGATGAAAAGATAGGCCTTATGTGCAAAGGAGCAGAGTCTGAAGAACTACAAAGCCCTAATACTGGCCCTGGAAACATTTTAGGACCAATCATTAATCAGACTGATGGCACTGATTCCATCCGAACTGTAGACTCCAAAACAGAAATTAAGATTGATGTCCCTACTTATGATGGTCCATTGGACATAACTACTGGAGAGTTTAATGCTTCTGTTGGCAAATACAAAATCTTAAGCAACACTGATGACACTGAGCTGAAAGACATTGTTGCCGTCTGTGCTGATTTCCCTAAATCTGGTTGGGAGTTTAAAAATGAGAAAGAGGAAATTGAACCTATTTCAGATGTAATAAAAATGGAAGCAGATGAAGAGATTATTCCTTTTGAAGAAACAAGCACCCTTGCAGAAACATCGACAGACACACAGCTGGGTGATGCTGTAGTTACAGTTGATGCACCTGAAAAGAAGGAGGAAACATGTTCAGACATGCAACTGGATGATGCTGTAGTTACAGATAAAGTACCTGAAAACAAGGAGGAAGAAACATTTTCAGACACACAGCTGGATGGCTCTGTAATTACAGCTGATGTACACGAAAAGAAGAAAGAAACCTCTACAGACACACAACTAGATGATGCTGTAGTTATACCTGAAGTACTCAAAAAGGAACAAGTAACATATAAAGACACACACCAGGATGATGCTTTAGTTACAGAAGTAGTATCTGAAAAGGAGCAAGAAACATCCACAGACACACAGCTGAATAATGCTGTAGCTACAGATGAAGCAGCTGAAGAGACACAAAAATCATCCAAAGAAACACAGCTGGGTGGTGCTTTAGTTACAGAAGAAGTAGCTGAAAAGGAGCAAAAATCATCCAAAGAAACACAGCTGGATGGTGCTTTAGTTACAGTAGAAGTAGCTGAAAAGGAGCAAGAAACATCCACAGACACACAGCTGAATAATGCTTTAGCTACAGATGAAGTAGTTGAAGAGACGCAGAAATCATCCACAGATACACAGCTGGGTGGTGCTTTAGTTAAAGTAGAAGTAGCTGAAAAGGAGCAAGAAACATCCACAGACACACAGCTGGGCGGTGCTTTAGTTACAGTAGAAGTAGCTGAAAAGGAGCATGAATCACAGGAGCCAACACACTTGGGTCAGGAATTCAAAGTAGAACCGGATGAAGCTGAGGTTAAGTATTTAGAATCTTTTGAGTTAAACATAGATATTATGAGGTCCGAAGAAAATTTGCTTAGAGATCCTGAGTGTCATCAAGAACACAACATTATTCCTGGGTGTGCAGCCCAGAATCGTACAACCAGTAAACCACAAGCGCTTTCAGAAGATGGACATGAAGACTGCAAGCTACAGACAGATGAACAGAATATCTCAACAGAGAGAGACGAGCGTGTGACTGTGGAGCATACTGCCCCAACAGGGGGCAATCATAACAAAAGTCAGCAACAGTCTTTAACAGGATATGAAGAACAAGGATTTGAAGGTCATGAAGAAATGGTACCTTTTGACCACAGTGAACGAGACAAGCAGGAAACAAGTCCAGCAATTGTTGGGCAGGTCCTTGATGATCAGCTTCTTAAGACAGCAGTGTTAGATCTGGTGGCTGACAGTGTTGTTCTTCAAGAAACAGGTCAGAATATGAGAGAGCAGGAAATCAGAGAAGTCAAAGAAGGTGCATGTGAAAGAAACAAGGAGGATGCAAAAAATGGCTCCAAAAAGGAAAGCAAGAAAGGAAAAGGAAAGAGTAAAGAAGACTGCAAAATGTCCTAGTAGCCATAGAAAAAGTGCTCCATAAATGTAGAAAATGTCTTAGAACTAAATCACACTTCAATGAAAATTTGTTTGAAAAGCTTCTTATCGTGAATAATGACATGAATGCAGAAAAATCATAAAGTGCATATTATATTTATTAAATTTAGACCAAAATTATATTTAAGAAAGTAATAATCCTGTCTTTGAAGCACTTATCTTACCACCCGTTAAATGTTCTGCTGTATGATCGGTATGTAAGCCAGGAGTGTGTGAGATGTAGACATTTCTAAAAATATCAGACAGCAGATTTGTTAAGGCTTGTTTATTTTGCACTAAAGTTCACACAATGTTTTATCTATAAAGATTTTGCATTTGCTTTTCACCTTTTTACACATAATGCAATAATTATAATAAAAAATGTATTTTTTTTCTAAGATTTTTCAGGGACTTTTGGCTTTTCACATTATACTGATTTGTTTTTTTTTATTAAATGTCCCATAGAGAACAAAAGTTTTACAGTTGTTTAACATTCCATTCACTGATGACACTTTTCAGTCCGAAACTTTCTGTAAGCAATGTCTAAAGTCCCGGGAGATTGTATCGCAATGATGGAAGACCTTTAAAATAAAGTATCATTAATTTAATGTCAGCTCCTGTATGGTTGTTTTTGTGTGTTCATGTAGAGTGATTTTGTTATTTTAAATAAATGTGCACAAATCTGACAGAATTCAGTAAACAGGATCCTGCTGCATGAAGCGGTTTTTGTTGGTCCATGTTTACTCCTGAGTTTTCTGCATGTGCTCCATCCTCACCCTCCACATATATATCATTTGCATGCGCCGAATACTTCTGCCCATAAACCTGGCTCCTCCTAATCCTGTAAGTCTGATTTCTTTTTCTTTTTAACCATAGAATAACACTTTGTATTGTATTGGATGGTGTTCAGTTCTGAGTCATGTTTACTTTAACTTAAACACATTTACTTCAACATAAATTTTTTTTTTTTTAAAAAGCTGTGTTTTTAAACCCTATTTTACGACCAGTGACAGCATGTCTATATCTAATTATATATATATATATATATACAAGTTATTATAATTATATGGCATTTTATTTATATATATATATATATATATATATATATATATATATATATATATATATATATATATATATATATATATATATATATATATATATAAATAAAATGCCATATAATTATAATAACTTGTATATACTATCTTATATTCTGTGTATAAATGTGTTGTCTGCTTTTCAGAAATCCGTCTAAGAAAATTGGTGGATGAACGAGAGAATTTAATAGAACAGGTAAGTATCACACATTTATTAAATGTTCATTTCATTAGTGCATTAAGAATGTGGGTTAATTAATTTTTACATGCTGCAATATCTATCTATCTATGATTTTTTAGTTTTTATTTTTGTAGTTTAGTTTTAGCTATTTTTTATTATTATTATTTTAATTCAATACAGAAGTAAAAGTATTACAATATAGACAAGTATGAACTTAAAATTATGGTTGATACAAGCGATTTTAGCATGTAATTAATTGGTTTGAATATTTGTATGGTTTTATGCCATTATCAGTGAAACCAGCAAATCTACTAGATATACCAATTTTCATTTATTTGTATAGCTCTTATAACAATTAACATAGCAGTTAAAGCAGATTTTTAGGGATATTCTGTCACACTCTCATACTTGGTGACAGGAATTTCTGTCTGTGTGAACTTTTTTGAAATAAAATACAAATATGACATGTATTTATGTGGAAAGGTTTTATTTTATGTTTAAATTCATGGGATTGTAAATATTGTAGTAGTCAGTATGGAGGGCCCTTATCCACACAAATAAAAGTGAGACTTACATAGTTACAGTTTGTTATTGCAAAATAAATCTGTCTTTATTTACACTGGACATCAGTAATCCTGAGTGGATCATTAGTAATATGTAACGCATGAAACCTGGCTGTCCTGCTTGTCTGTAGTGTAGACCATAATAGAAGTTAATGCGTACCAAAATGGTACATTTATTCCTGAAAAATGACACCCTTTATATTCAGGTGAAGAGTTTAAAAGAGCAACTTGAGCAGAAGAAAAACAGTCATAAAAGAAACGAGAGCTGCAGTCCTCAGGGACAGGTCCAGGAGAACAGCACTAACCCGGATGTCATGGAGATGCAGAGTATGACAAGCACACACTTTTGTTTGTTTGTTTGTTTTTTTGTTTGTACAAGTAGAGACAGTAGAGTAGATGGTGCTGAGCCAATACCAATATAATGTAAACTTAATTAAGCGACTTGATTGTATTTTTTTTCTTGGGATTTATTATGTGCAAACTTTAGACCACATTATATTTATTTGATGCACAACGTACACTTTTTGTGTTAAGGAGTTTAATTAGATGGATAAAGCTGAATGAAGTCATGTTTGTAGTTATGCTCTTTTTTGTGATGTGCTTCAGTTAATAACAAAATATTTAGTATCAAATTTGGACAGGAAACCACCTCTATTTACAAAGAATGCTAAAAACTACCACAGTCCAAATCCCCTTAACCTCTGAACACTAAAGAAGGAATACAAACACTTTTTATTTTTGAGATAGGGTCAATATTTTTCTTATATTTGTATTAATATGAGGGCCTCATATGGGTACCATATTTAATGAACTTGTATAAAATGTAGATTTTTGTTTTGTTTTAGATGCTAACAAGCAAGTCAGTGATCTCAAATTTAAGCTGGTCAAGTCAGAGCAGGAAGTCACAGCTTTGGAACAGAATGTGAGTGACCTTTGATCTTTTTCTGTCTGCTTGAATGCATTGTTATAAGTCAACTTCTTTCACCTTGGGCCAGTTGTGCTTTACCTCCCGATCATAAACTAATCCATTTTTATTCACTTTATGGCTTGAAGTGTCAAAGCATTATACCAATGTGCATTTTCACTTTTGCTGAAATACTGTATACATACTGTATATTGTTCTTAGCCAGGAGAAAACATAAGTCAAGTTGTAGTCTTTATATTCAGTACAGTGGATATGAAAATACTTGAATATTTTGTGTAACATCAATCTTCATTGCTTAAAATTTGAAGGACATTTAGCTGAAGGTACTAGCACTGTTGTACTAGCATGTTTTACAAAATAACTAAGGCGCTTCATCAAAAACATTTATTGTGGAAAAATGTATCCAAATTAGAGAACAGTAACCACTTTGGACAAAAAAGATTACAACAGTTATTTTCAGGGGTACAGTTGACAAAAATGAGTGAGAACTGTAGAGGTTCTTTCTCTGAATGACTCATCTGCAGTCACAGGAAGTCACTAGTTTTTTTGGTCCTTTCTTCTTCTAGATTCTTCCACAGGCTGGTAACTGTAGTGTGTTTCTTGACAGTAAATTTGTGGCCAGTGATTTTCTAGATATTTTCAGATAATGTTAGCCAAATATTGTTAATTAAACAATTTGAATGACTTGTAAATAGCTCAGTTGTCTTGGTAAATAGAAATATACTGAACTTATGTTGAACATGTTTGACTGCTTAATTTGCACCATGTGGATGTTTGCATAACTGCAAGATCATTTTTTTTGCATGTCAACATGACAGAGTTTGACCAGAATTTACACGCTCACCTTTCTGTATCTTTGGGTAAGCATAAGAGGTACAAAGACTCTTTCATTCTAACATAAGAAAACATTTCTCGCAAATTTGGCCACAAGTGTTCATCTTCGTCACGAGTATTAGGTGCTGCTGCTATTTCTCCTTCTATCATGAAATCCACAAGCGACATGATAGACATGACAGGGCTTGAGTAGAATTGAAATCAACCACGGTTGTGCAAGCAATTGTTTGTACATGTACAAGGAGTTTAACAAATCATCTAACTTGCAAACACCAGACCACTGATTCTTAAAACCTAATTGCTTGCATTTGATTCTTCCTTTATAGTAAGTAATAAATATGCTTTCTGGAAATATATTGAAGTAAAAGTATATTTTATTCAGGAAATGTCGTGGAGTACAAGTGACAAACAATGTACAGTATTACGAATTACGACTTTGTTGGATTGATATAATGTCCTCTTAAGTGGCACACAGAATGTGTGTATTATATATTTCTTATTGGACTGGGGTAAACTTTCATCAATATATATTCCATGTCTTATGGCAGGTCACAAGACTTGAAGGCCAAGTGACTAGGTACAAATCAGCAGCAGAGAATGCGGAGAAAGTGGAGGATGAGCTAAAAGCTGAGAAACGCAAACTGCAGAGAGAGGTCTGATTTATTATCATTTTTTCCCCCATCTGTTGATAACAAATATCACAAATACAGCAGCTAGTATAATGATTTTAAATTTTGTGTATATAAATTACTTTATTATTATTATTATTATTATTATTATTATTATTATTGTTGTTGTTGTTGCTGTTGCCAGCTCCGATCTGCATTGGACAAGATTGAGGAGCTGGAGGAAAGTAACAGCCACCTGAACAAACGGCTGGAGAAGATAAAGGCATATCGAGGCACAGCTGCATCACCCTAGTAGCATCTAACCCACAGCTGAACCAACACTGTGCCATTTACTGACTTCTCTGAAGCATGTTGCCACTTCACTGTACAGCTTCCCATGATTTTATGACAAGTTCAATACACAAAAAATGCACTGACACAATATGATATTGTGCGATTTGTTATTTATTAATTTTTATTTAATGATTAATTTCTAGGGTTAAAAAAATAAACAAGGATTTCATAGCAAGTGTAGTGAAACCTTAGTGAAACTTGTGATACGTGAAGAAGACATGACTGGGTTTGTTTTGTGTAGTTCAGACAGGTGATAAATTAAAGGAAAAATACAAAATAAGGTGTGTAGGTAAAGGGTTAGACAACCACAAACTGTCAGAACAAATTCAGTCCTCCTTAGCATAAACACTGCAAGTGTCTGAAACTTTACAGGTGAAATGAACAGCCAAGGTTTTTTTTTTTTTTGATTATGAATGTGGTGAAGTTGTGACTAACATTCTAAAATCTCCCTTAAAGAGAGTCCTTTCCTGTGAGTGGGAGATTTGCCATCCCGTTAAAGAAAACTCTCAACTGGATAGAAAAATGATCGTTCAGACAAGCTGAACCAAACTCTAACAGAAGAAGAAGCCTTTATTATTATCACATATCCATTACAGCACAGTGAAATTCTTTCTTCACATAACCCGTCTTTGGGTTAGAGCACAAAACCAGGCATGATACACCACTCTTGGAGCAGACGTGGTTAAGCACAGGGGCCAAGCAGAATCCCGATCAACAGCGCAGAGGTTATACCACTTGAGCTACCGCTGAAGAAAAGAATAGACAGTATCACAGAGCCCCTGTGTTTTAATTCATTCATCTCCAGTCTGTATATGAGTAATTATTTTCCCTCTGTCAAAATACAAGCCTGTCCTCAAACTGCATCTGAAGCTTCTGGTCAAGGTCACACACTGAAAGATCCCTGAAAACGTGCCACATATAATGACATTTAATGATGCCATATCCATGGCAAGAAACTTCATTCTTGGATGATGATTTGATCACTGGAAATTTTAATATATGCTGTGCAATAAAATGTTTAATAACGAACAGTCAAGATTCTTTGTTCCACATCATCTTTACATATTCCATCTCAGATCTGGAAAGATATAGAACCAAAAACCAATAAACACAAGCTAACTTCAGCTACAATATCCACAGGAATCCACTACTACAATTAATGCAAACTGAATTTTTCACCCTACGTACAGTGCATTTCATGATCCTTATTCTTACCCATGAAAAACATTATTCATTCATTTTCTACCGCTTATCCGAACTTCTCGGGTCATGGGGAGCCTGTGCAGGGAGCCTGTCTCACGCATCACCGGGCATCAAGGCAGGATACACCCTGGACTGAGTGCCAACCAATCGCAGGGCACACACACACTATCATTCACTCACGCAATCACACTGGACAATTTTCCAGAGATGCCAATCAACCTATTATGCATGTCTTTGGACCGGGGCAGGAAACCCCCGGGGAGAACATGCAAACTCCACACACACAAAACATTATTATAATTTGTTATTTGTCCCATTTTCAGTTCCCCATATATCATAACCCATGATTCTACCATGATGAAAATCACAAGCTCCTTCAAAAACTTTGAATGGCTGGTTAGAAATATTGCTATTGTTATGGTCTTGCAGCAAAGATTTTATTCTACCCCACATGGCCCGGTTTGTAGTGTTGCAGTTCAGCTTTTCAACATTTTAATGCACAAATGCATTTCACAATTTCTTGGCTTTACCAAATAAACAATGACTCAAGCACAACTACTTCTACTGTAGTGTATTTTAATCATAATTGCACCAATTACCAAAACTTTGTCTAACATTTATTATAGCATTTTTATCTTTTCAACTAATCTTCACACCAAATAGTCACCAGTGTCTGAAGCTTCGTGATTATCAGGAACATGTTACGTGATGTGGCCTACACCCCATCAGTATTTCTATGTTTAATCGATTAGCATTTGAACGTAGACATGCCTAGATGGATTCCATCTCTGTCACAGGAAAGTCACAGTACATCAGACTTTCAACTGATTTCTGTGGCCTTGAGAAAGCATTCCACAGAGATTCTGGCATGAGATACAGGAATGTGTACGACATGTACAGTAAAGCTTCATAATCATGGCCTCAGTGCTGACCAAAACATTTGGGTTTGTCCACTTTGTCCTGACATTGGATGCCCATGGTTGACCTTAGAGACCTTGATGGAACTGCTCAAGCTGTTTAGTTTGTTTCTGTACAGTGTCCAGGATTCAAATCCATAGAGAAGTTTAATTAGTTATTTGCTGGTGTTACACGGTATGTAATAAATGTTAAATGTACAAGCTTCTTTGTGTAAGAGGAAATATAAAAGATATTTTTCTGAGCCTCGAGTAAGTGACAATAAACTGCGGCATCTACAGACGTGAGAACCAGTGATAACTGGTAACCTCTTCAGCCTGGTAAGGAGCCTTGATAAAACCAGACTAGTTGTAAAGACGTTTAAGTGGCTGATGATGACATGATCATGTGATATGTGGAGATTAGAGACACATCCTACAGGATGAAGTTCAGCACTCAGGTCATGTGACTGAGGGATCTTGTGACGAGCAGTAAATAAAGGAGTTTTTCACACTGCAGCACTAAACGCCATGTTTCCAGTGTTTGTGTTGGTCTTGTTCTGTGTGATCTCAGCTGAGGACACACAGCTGCTGTCTGTTGTATTTAACCAACACACCGGGAAACTGCAGTTAAAGGAAGGCATTCAGACAGATTCTGTCGCATCCGCCAACTTGACAGATGACATTGTTAATACGGGGTAAGTCTGTGCTTGGACCTCACAAATCTCTGTTTGTTTTTGTTTTTATGACATTTACCTTTCATTAAAGTTTGATTAATGTCATTAAATACCCTACTGTATCGGTGTTAGAAACTCTGTGTGTGAGAAGCAGTCCATATCTGTGCAACGAAAGTAATTGGCCTAGTGAAATGTTCACGGTTTCATTTGTATTTTTTTTAGTTGGATAGCTGGTAAAATAAGCAGCACAAAACACTGCGGTTAAGACAGCGGCTCTTTCTGAAGGCACAGTTAAAGTATATTTTAGGTGCGCGGCCTTTAGATACTTGGCGGTAAAAGTGAAGAAAACGTAAAGCTGTGAGTGTCTGAGCTACAGAACAATAAATTAATACACAACAATTCACAGAATTTATGAGAATAAAGGCTTTAACGTTTTAATAATCATTATATATTAACAATGGGGTCCATAAATAAAAAGGTTAATTAATTTTTAAAATCTATTATAAAATATACAACCTTAATTGTTAGTTAATGAACCATTTCAGATCATTTGAGCATGATGTAACGTATAGAGAAAATAATTAAACAATTTAACTTTTCTTAATAATCACTCTGAAAAAACCTGACAAAATTATAGTGCCAGGAAATGCATTTTAATCCATTATATAATGGAAATGGAAAGTCACTCGGAAAGAACCGGGTGCTGGTTCAGAGCTAGCGCTAGTTCTGGTTCAAAGTTGGTTCCACTGGCGAACCTTCTAAGAACCGGTTTGCCTTTCCACCGGCTAGAGAGCCATCACAGCGCCGAGTGTGACGTCACTGTATACGTGTCACGTGTCCCAGCAACGTTAGCGCAGAAGCGGTAAACACAAACACAACAACAATGGCGGATGTTCCTTTACTGTTAATGCTCATGGCTTTGCGAACCTACATCGGCATCCAAACGCGGCGAATAAAACGTGTACGTGCAGCTCCATGTAATCTGTATAAACGGAGGTTGTAATCGATAAAGTGCATAACGTTATTTTATCGTTAACACAGAAAAAAGTTAGCCTTAGCATGTAGCTACCTACTATCATGTGTGCTGATAAGTGATTATATTGCGGTAAAGTAAAAGTGTATTAAACATTAGTATACTTAAGGTACATTATCAAATGTGCTAACTAGCACCGCCCCCAGCGGTTCTTAAGTCTAGACCAGCAACGTTTCGGTGCTACTTAAGAACCACTTTTCCCGGTTCGGAGCTGGTGCTTTGGCGGTCGAAACAGAAAGAACTGGTTCTAAATTAGGCTCTGGCTCCGAACCAGCACTCGAACTGCCTCGGTGGAAAATGGGCATCAGATCTCTTTACAGATCTGTTTACAATAAAGATCTGTCAATTTTACTGTGGGATCTTTTAATAATTCCTATTTTAAGTCAACATACCTGTCAATATAATTGTGCCAGAAAGTACAATTTAATCCGTCATAAAATAAAAAATGTTAATAGTTGATAAAATGTATAAATGTTTATTTTAAAAGCTATAAACAAGCAAAAAAAAAAAATCATGTTTCAGTTAAAGGCAGGGTCTCCGTTGTTTGAAAGCCAATGTTGATATTTGAAATCACCAAAACAAACGCCCCTAACCCAAATGGGTCCCACCCCTGTATTGATTGCTCCGCCCACACATACATACGTAACCCAGGCAACTAATGGAAAGAAATGCTGAAGGAAAGAACAATACGATTGCAGATAAACAAACAAGCAAAAATGACACACAAGCATAATCATAAGGACAGCATATATTAGTTCTGTGAAACAAAGCAAAACCAACGTTACCCACCTATAGAGAAGGAAAAAAGCAACCTCGGCATCCCATCGCAGGCCTTCCCGCTCCTTCAGTTCTTTCCAGCGCTGGAAAGCTGATCCTATATTAACAAGGGTCCTACTTTTTGCCTAAGCCTTTCTTCGCTTTCTTTTTGTTTTTATCCTCCATGCCAGTGTTTCAATTGCTTTCTGCTAATGTCACACATGCGCACTGAACACACCCTCTGCCCATGTTGACAAGACATGCCAATTTCTGCTCATTGGCTACACGTTTGTTTTGTTTTTGTTTTGTTTGGCGGCCCCACGCAGTTTTCTGAAACATTTCTCAAACAAAGGAGACCCCACCTTTAAAGTCAAATCAAGTAGCCTTCCAAAAGATTGCCAAATGTCTAAATGCATCATTGGAATTGTCCTGATTGAATACTACTGCATGATTTCCAGAAACATCATCCTAATGAATGGCAGGCAAAAAAGGCTACATGGAAATGTTAAGAGGAAGAAGTAAACATCACCTCATTTTTTTCTGTCCTTTTCAGGTGGTCATATCTGGAGGTTGTAACAAATGGCAAGTACAATGACACGCTGCAAGCTTATGCTGCTGGAGTTGTGGAGGGTGTGATCACCTCGCAGGTATTTACAGTAGCGATAGTATTTTATGCTAAATCTATCTCATAACACATCTCATCCAGACACTGATAAATAATCCGTACCAATTACTCATAAGTAAACATCCATTTCATATTCTTTACAAATTTTGGGCTCAGTAGAAGATATTTAATTCTGTATTCAGTGTGTGTTGTGCTGAAGAAAGCATTTTTTGATTTTACCAAGAAATAATCCAATTTATAATAACAGCACAATAATGCTTGACTAGGACTTTGTGTCTAGGCATGCATGAAGTTAAATGCATTTATGTAGTGTCTTGCTGTTTAGATTTTATAACAAACATAATACAAGTAACATCTATATTGTTATATTATTTATGTAATTAATTAATTCATGTTATGTTATTCAGAATAAATTGAGTGGCGTTTCATTGAACACATGAGGTTTGGTTCATGCGTCTGTGCTTAATAATGTTTGAATATTTTTATGACAATGGAGATAGGGGGTTTATGGGTAGCTTAGCTCCCAGAGGTGCATAGACGGGTCATAGTGCACACCTATACAGTACTGCACTTCATGTAAAACAGACAGTTTTCATGTATCACCTGTTCATGATTCTCTTATAATGCCTCAATCAATAGATACTGTATGTACAAAAAAGATGAGCAATTATGGGCATCATTTTAAGAAAATGAAAAGGAGACAAAAGAGTTGTTTTTCAGTTGAGATGAGCTAATTAATAATTTTAATAATTGCACTGTCCATGGAGTGGATCTGACTCGCATTTCACTGCTGGTTATATATGCTCTATATAATTGTGTATTTGACAAATAAAATCTTGAATCTTGAATTAATCTGGATTTGGACTGTATTTTTCAGGATCTTTACACTCAGTCTCTCATGATCTCTTTCCCTCTTGTTCTCTCTCTCTCTCTCTCTCTCTCTCTCTCTCTCTCTCTCTCTCTCTCTCTCTCTCTCTCTTTGTGTTAGCTCATCTATAAGCACTGGATGAACACGTTGATGGGATATTGTGGATCATATGACCAGGGCTACTGTAAACGTCTGAAAGAATACATTACTGCTAATCTACAGTGGGTGGAAGAGCAAATTGCAAAAGCTACAGAGTCACCATATTGGCATCAGGTACTTTGGGTTACTTTCTTGTTTAATTATCTATCCATCCAACTATCCATCCATTAATCCAGTGTTACTTGATATATTCCATCTTGGGTGAATTCTGTTATCTTCGAGACAATTAAACTTATGTATGAACTTCGGTAAACTTAGGTCTCATATTCCAAGCCATATGTCTCCGTCCCCTCATTTGAGATGCTTTTCATACATATATTATTTAATATATAATATGAAAATGTGAGGTAGGAGACACATGGCTTGGAATATGAGCCCTAAGTTTATCCAAGTTCATACTGTGTGTGCATGTGCGTGCGCAAGCGTGTGTGTGTGTGTGTAACATTTAACATCCAACTTAAACATGCTCATGTTTTTATTTAGAATTGATCTAAATAACAAAAGAGTTCACAATATGGAAAATAACATTGTTTCATGGTATTTTTGTCAAAATAAATTATTTTAATATGCCTATTTAATCTACTACAGCCATAATTCAATAATAATCAATAATTGGCAAACATTTAGTCTGCCTTCTAATAAGAGAAATGACATTTTAAAAAAAATTGCAAGAGCAGTGAATTCGGGTGTCTATGTTGTCTGTTCAATATGCATACAGTGGAGCAGATGCAGGGCTGTGAGGGATGCGCAATTACTCGTTTTAATGCCATTCATGTGTGAGAATAACGGACAAAGGTTCTCATCTGTCATCGTCCTGTCGGTCATTGCATCTTACAGGACAAGCTGCTTGTGCCACTCGCCTAACGTCACCCTACTATGCTCTGCAACTGCAACTTGTACCAAATAGAACAGACACGCATCACTTCAGAACTGTAGGGTCCATCGTCCCATGTTTTTTTACACACTAGGCTACTTGAAGGGTCAGAACAAATGATCTTGCAGGCAAATTGAATAGCCTGGCCATAGTATAACGTTATCATCAGTTTTCCCTTCTCCCAACCACCGGAGGGATCCCTCGCCTTGGTATTGGGTTAAGGCTGAAAAGTGTGAATTTCACTGGGACACTAACTTTCCTAGGGAAATGGACCATAACAATGTTTGAAAGAATGGCCAACCCTGACCAGCATTAGGGAGGCTCTTTCACATCCCTTCTTTGAGGAAAGCCCAAATAACTCCATTGGAACAATTCTGCAGAGACAGCCTTTGAACAACTTAACAGCTGAAGTACCACTGCACCCATCTTCACTACCTTTCGTGTAGGGTTGTGGTTGTCTCCAGCAGAGGGAAGGGATAGGAGTAGTGTTGTCACGGTGATCCTGCTAATCACTTTCCATGTGCATCCTACTACCGCAAACTCACCCGTGCAGAGGTCAACTATGACCGCTGGAACAGAGAGGGAGCTGCTATCTATCAAAGAATATTGGTCTCACATCTCGATCAATTTTGTCATGGATTTTCCGAATTCCCATGTCTACACCATGATTCTGGTCATTAACAATAATTTTTGTAAAACCTGCAGACTGGTGCTACTGGAGGACCTGCCAGCAGCCATGAAAACACACAAAACTCTTCACCATGTGTTTCTTGTCTACGACCTGCCAGAAGATATGGTCTCAAACCAGGGGACCCAGTTTACTTTTCAGGTATTGGAGGCCTTTTGTGATCAGTTAGGAATCATTGTCAGCCCCATTTCTGAATATCATCCTCAAGCCAAGCATCTGAACCAGAAATTCGGTCATTATCTGAGATCATACTGTACCAGAGATCAGCACTCTTGGAGTGACCACCTCCCACGGGCAAATTTTTCCCAAATCTCCCTGCTCCAGTCCACCACAGGCCTGACCACTTTTTTTTTTGCCTCCAGAGGACTCTTAGGCACCAGTGTCTGTAGGCAAACCACCATTGGTGACCCAATCCAACCTACCATTGAGGCCATTGCGACATACCATGACTTTTGCTATTGTGATTTTGTTATGCTCTCAAGTCTATGACATTTTGCTCTGCTTTTCTTGCTTTCTGCTTTTTGGATTTTGTGATTTGGTACTTTTTGCAGGTACTGCTGTTTTGTTTTGTTTTGTTTTGTTTTCTTTTGTATTTTTGTTTTAGTCAGGGGGTTTATAGTTCTGCCTGGTTTTTGTGATTTTGTTTATTGGCTGCCGATTTGTTTGCTGTGTGTTTTATTAAACCGCTCATGGATTCTACACATTCCGCTTCTGGGGTTTCATCTCACACAGGAGGACAGAGGTTTTTTCTTAGGAAATAATTATTAATGTGAATGATGAGAGCTTGCGTAAAAGAGAAGTGAGATCAGACACTCTCATCTGCACCCAAATAAAGAAAAGCAACATTAATTTAGATAATGTCTGTGAAGAAAGTATGTTCTTAATCTCCACGAATACACACTAATCTTGGCTCCTAAATAATCTCTGTTCTCCTTCAGGTCCATTTGTCTTTGCTGCAGCTGAAGGGTTTGGAAGATGGCTATAATGGACAGTGTACATTTCCAGACAGAGGGCTCTACTTTGACCCCTTAGGATTTCTGTGAGTGGGTTGTAAACTTTGTTCTGTACAGTAGGTTAATCATTAACACCCTGATCTCAGAACTCTGTTTAGTCAGTAACAAGCAGATAATGTGAAATTCATGAGGAAGTGTGGGCAGAACCACAATATACATACATCACATACATCTGCTAAAGTAAACAAGTATGTTTCAGTCTAATAAAGCTGAATCTGACCTCAATGTGTCATTTGCTGAAACCTTGTAACAGTTTTATAATTTTTTTGCAGCTAAAATTAGCTAGTTTTAGTCTAGCTTCAGTTTCAGAAATTTTAGTCTTGAGCATTGATTTTTTTTTTTCTGTTTAAGATTTCAAACAGGAAATTAATTGATTTCCAGTATTTTTTTTTTAATTATTATTATAAAAAAAGCTTTCACAAGTACAATCACCATTAGTGGTCCTCTAAAGTATTTTCTTTACTGATCTTTACTGTGCAGAACAGAGCTGTGTAGTGTGTTTAATTGTCAAATTGTTGGTAGTGTACAGAAGTTCTAGCTTAAGATGCAGAAGACCCTAGACTGTCCTAGAGTGTTTTTTTCATGTTATAATTTTACAGGAAAAAAGTAAGGCTTTATGCTAAACATTTCAGCTTTCCTTGTGAGTTAGCAGACATATTTGGTCACTTAGCTGAGTAGCATGTAGCATTGAGATATAGATATACATGTGATTGGAAGCATTTTCTTTGAAGCAAAAAATGGTGCAAAGTGCAATATCTGGCAGCAAGTGATCAAGTGAATAAACTGTAATGTTCCAGTGTCTTTTAGAGGTAGCTTTTTCACTCTGTTTTCAATTCATGACCCAGACTTTTCCAGATGGGTGGAGACTTGGAGGATTTAGAGGCTGCATTGAACAAATCCAGTCAATCACGTACAGTGGGATCCGGATCCTGCTCTGCTCTAATCAAACTCTTGCCGGGTAACAAAGAGCTTCTTGTCTCACATGACACATGGAACAACTACCAGTCAATGCTGAGGATTATGAAGAAATATATTTTTTCATTCCGTACATCTTTGAAAGGTGATGCTCTGTCTAAATCAGTTAAACAGTCTGAAACGGACAGCTCGACTGAGTTTAAACAAATCTTTCACCACTTGTTTCTGCAGATCAGACATTAATTCCTGGTAATACTCAGGCTTTCTCCTCTTACCCTGGCTCCATCTTTTCAGGAGATGATTTCTACATTCTCAGCACTGGCATGGTAACATGATGCTTATGATTGCATGCAGATAATGATGCAGATTATCCTTTGAAACTGCTTTGTGACAAAACAAAATAGTGACCATTGCATTTTCTTATTTAATTCAATTTAATACTTTTTGTATAGCAGTTTGTTTGGCATAAAAATGGCACAATTATATGGAAACAGATCTCAGTTTAGAAAATACTAACATTCCGTAAAAATGATTGTGAACTCCACACACATACAAGAAATAGTTAGATTCCAGTTACCTTCTTATTGTATGCCTTGAGTGACCCATGTCTTGTCCAATCAGCTTTAAGAATTCCATTTGAAAACTATAGTTTGTTTTAATTGTTGTGTTTTCTGATTTGTTATTTTGTTTTGCTCTTCTTGGCTGCCATAGGTTACACTGGAAACCACAATTGGCAACAGTAATTCTGATTTGTGGAAGTTTGTGAAGCCTCAAGGCTCTGTCATGGAGTGGCTGAGAAACATTGTGGCAAACAGACTTGCTCAATCTGGGAAAGAATGGGCTGACATTTTCAGTCATTACAACAGTGGAACGTAAGGGGCGCGTACACATACACACTGATTTTATCAAGAATAAGTCAGTTGGCTAGAAAAATGTTGCATGTCTCATGGTTAAGAAAAATATTGAAGTTGCAAAATTCACTGTAATTGTATCCCCCCCTCTTTATGCTCTAGGTACAACAACCAGTGGATGATAGTTGACTATAAGGGTTTCATTCCAGGTAAACCCAGTCTCAAGAAAGGCTTGTTAACTGTGCTTGAACAAATACCGTAAGTGAATCATAATTTGGATTCAGAATTTGTCCACATATGGTACTACTAGATAGCAATGACCAGTACAGACAAATTGGCTATTATTGCTGAGCCAAATCCACAAAAAGTTTTAAATATGTCCACCGAATATGTTCCCTATGTCCACTGAATTAACATTTAACTATGATGTTTGTACTTAATTAGTCTGAACAAAAACACTTTTTCTAAGTGTTTTTTCATTCCACTGATTTAACGTCTAGATCAGGGGTCGGCAACCCGCGGCTCCGGAGCCGCAAGTGGCTCTTTCATCCCTCTGCTGCGGCTCCCTGTAGATTTGGAAAATAAAATTTTTATTCAAATTTATTTTATTTGTTAGTTAGTTTAAAATAAAAAGTAATTCTAAATTCTAAGATTATGATGCTCTTGTAACATTAAAATAAACCATGTTTAATTTTTGTCGCTCAAAATATGCGTCATAACTGCCGACTTGTGAAATCCGACGCAGACACATTTTTGGTTTGCTGCAGCCGGCAAGTAAAACATTTTGTGCAGGGCTGTCAGGTGTCACGCATTGAAAGTGATATTCACGCATTTGGGTGCGTGTTTCTCACGCCACACATCATATTTCTCACGCAGAAAAACTTTTGACTATTTATCATATATTTAATAAGCTGCAGCACCCAAAATGTATCAGTCCGCACCGCTGTCTGGAACTGCGCAGGAATCAAGCGCGTCTCCCCTGAAGTTATTAGTCGAGCCTGACACTTATCAGCCAATCAAAAAAGAGGCTACACTATAGCCAATCAGAAAATGGCAATATCCGGGAAAGATTTAACCCAACAACCAATGAAAAATTGCAACACACTACAGTTTTTTCTACACTTTCCAAAAAGGTAAAATACGATACATACAGTGTTATCTTCATTTTAGATGTCAAATGGGTTTTGTGGCTCCCTGTGTTTTTTTTTCTGTGGGAAACGGGTCAAAATGGCTCTTTGAGTGTTTAAGGTTGCCGACCCCTGGTCTAGATTAAGGGCTATCTGGATTTTTTTTTTCTAGGGATAATTGTTCCAAATCTTGCCACACATTCTTTCAGACTGAAGTCTGGGCTTGGACTGAGCCCTTTTACCACATTCTATTTATTCAAGTGTCACTTATTTCTTTCTAATGGACCTTGGCTTATAATGCTAGCTTATAAAACTAGTTTAATCATCATATTATTATTATTAGTAGTAGTACAGTAGTAGTAATGTGTGAACATTATATTTAACACAAGTACGAGTGTGTTTTGCTTTTCTGTTGTCTTGTTCTGCAGATATATGTTGTGATTAACCAGTTTGCACTTATGCCGCTGTTATCCTTAATAATCATTGTAACATAATATAATTTTTACTCCAGAATATAGAAAACAAATATAGGCAAATATAGAAAAGTTTCTTAGTCATTCTGGTACTGGTGTTGAACATAAGTTTATAACGGTATTTCCTTCATACTTAATATCTTTCTTTTGCAGAGGGATGATCCAGGTGGCAGATAAAACTGAAGAACTCTATAACACCAGCTACTGGGCCAGCTACAATATTGCGTAAAAATTAGAGCTCAAGATATTACCTTTATTCATAGGAATTCCTTATCAGTAATGAGAAGATTACCAAACTCCTCATAGAGAGTGAGGAGAGTAATAGGTTTATGCCATCAAGAGTACGATTCACCTTTGGTCTTCTTTTGTAAATAATAATAACATTCTAGTATTCCAACCCAAGATCTTCAATATTTAAGAGACGTGTTAATCAAACAGTCCCCACATTATCCAGTACCATCACCATCTCTGGCCAGATCTCATCCACCTCTACAGCCTTTCACTAACTGTCATAACCACAATTTCAACCAGAGATTTTTTGCATGATCACTAGATTAAAGAGTATCCCAGAGAGCTCCTTTCATCAATAAACAATATCAACAGTAGATATCCCTGAATTGCTCAGCTGAGCACATGATT
Organism: Tachysurus fulvidraco; assembly: GCF_022655615.1. NCBI lineage: Eukaryota > Metazoa > Chordata > Actinopteri > Siluriformes > Bagridae > Tachysurus > Tachysurus fulvidraco. The sequence continues at coordinate 27,134,090 of NC_062523.1, forward strand.
TAGTCTAACCCTCCCGAGTTGCCTAAACATTTGTCATAATATCTTGATGCCACCCAAAGGTTTCCTGAAGCCTCTCTAAAGTCCTGCTGCCACAGTTGGCAGTGAGTTGGTCAGCAGGTAGTGAGATGTTTACCTGTTACCATTTTAGCTTATTTTGTTATTGAACAGAACAACCAAACTATTTTCCCAAAAGCTTTGCAAGGAAAATTAACAGACAAATTGAGCCAAAGTACCTTTTCAGACTATTTTTAATAAAGTGCACCACCAAAACTGAAATACGCCCCATTCAAATTTAAACAATTGTTTATAAAATTAAAACACAGACAAGCATGCTGGAAACTGTATATAAAATGATAACTAAATTCAGTTTACTGCACCTTTTATAAACTGAGGACAGTGCAGGTGATAAAGTTGATTGACAGGTGACTGAGTATTTAATAAGGATCTCCCATGGCTCCCAACTGTCCTCCACTCACATCGCACTGAATAATTGATCAAGCTTGTGGCATCAAATTATGCTCTCTCTGGAACAATGCCACTAACCACTAAAATATTAGACTCTCCCACAATTACATGTGACAGATGATGTGATTTATAACACGTAGTGGAGGATCGATCTCGCTCCTAGATACCCTAAATAACTAAATACAGCTGCTAAATTTAACAACACGAACAACAGTAAAGCATCATGTCATGCTCCAGCTATCCAGCCCCTGTACTTGTTTTAGTGGAAGTGGAGAACAAGCCAAAGCCCTGCAGAACCTATTCCAGTGCAAATATCCATTGTTTGAACCATGTCTGTTTTGAAAATTTAAGTAGTTACGTGTAACTGTTTAACATGGGGGTAAATTAGAACATTTCAAAATCAATTACTAAACAAACAGTGAAGCCTAGGAACACCTTGTTCTTTAAGTATTTTTTTATTTGAATATTTCTGATATTAATCATTCACAATCTAAGATCTGATCTTAGAACTTGTCAGTCTATATATTCTTAATGCAACTCAATACACAATTGCATAACTAGGTTAAAACCCTGATGCTTGCCTATAACAAGTACAAACTGTATATACTCATTGTATCCATATCTATAGCAATTATATAGTATTATGTATATAATAGTATATTTCTATAAAATATTAAATAATGTGTGCTTGTGTTGTTTTAGGTATTTTGATGAGGTGTTTAATGCAAGTGGGGGTCAAGATCTGGTGAAGAAGTATGGTTTGTGGTTCTCCTATAGTGACAATCCAAGAGCGCAAATATTCCGCCGCAACCAATCCCTTATTACTGACATGGAGTCCATGATACGCCTAATGAGGTACAAACCTTCTCCGACATCAAAACCTGTTTGATTTCATAGGAGGAGAGACTGAATTATCCCTCCTCCTTAACTTTAAAATTAATCTGTCTTTTTTTTTTCTGTTACACAGGTACAATAACTTTAAGAATGATCCTTTGTCGAAGTGTGATGGCTGCATTCCAGCCCAAAATGGCGAGAATGCAATTTCTGCACGATCTGACTTGAACCCATCTAATGGCACATACCCATTTGGAGCTCTTAAACAGAGGCCTCATGGTGGAACAGACATGAAGGCAGGAAATTAAAAATATCATATCTATAAGTTAAAAATCTGTTTCGGTTTTAAAAAATGTCCTATTGGGGGGGGGGGGGGGGAATGATAATACTTATACTGGATTTGTATGACCATAGAGGATGTTATTATTGGTCTGACAGACAGACAACACTGAAGGTCTCTTCAAGTAAAGAATGTTTTGTCCTATTCAGTGTGGGTTCTCTCTAAAGTCACCCGGAAATCTTGTGAATTATGACCTGACTATTTTTAGACAGCAACCTGTGAGGGTTTTCACATTACCATTTAAATATATCTAAGCATTTTACTGAAACAGTAACTATTGAAACATTAACTTTGCATCTACCTCTTCTCTTTATGTCTGTCTCTCTTTTCAGATGACATCCTATGGCTTATTCAGGCAGTATGAGATGTTAGCAGTTAGCGGTCCAACATGGGACCAGGTGCCTGCTTTTGAATGGAGCACATCACCTTACAGCAGTTTAATGCACACAGGACACCCAGACCGCTGGGATTTCCCTACTGTACATGTCAGGTGGTCTGAATAAAAGATATTATAATATCATGTATTATTGGCCAATTTAAGGTTTATTTGTTTACTTTTCTCTTATAAAGGGCAGTATTTTCCTGTTATCAGGTATAAATACACAAAATACCTCAACAAATGGTTCATTAGATGAGATTTTCCATGCAGCACATTGCATTCAGTAATTTTTTATAATTCAGTCTGAACAAAGCATTGTCAGAGAAAAAAACGTTCTTTAAACTTTACTTGCTCCACAATCATTATTATGCAGGTTTTATAACAAATATTTTTTAAAAAAAAAGTTATTTGTACACTGTGATCGGAGTCTTAAAATTCATGATTTTTGTTTACTGTGTGTGTATCTGTACCTAAGTTTGAATAAACAGCAACATTTCTATTATGTGTCTTAGACATAATATATGCATTTTCTGTTAAAATATCAGAGCTACCACAGAGATGTTTGTCAATAGTCTCCCAGAGATATCACCCATGATTGAATCACTGTCTGAACCAACAGATATGGGTCAGGAAACTGATCACTTGGAATTAAGATTTTGCAGCACCTTAGATAATATACTGTAGCTCCACTTAGATGGAAAATATTTAGAGAGAAATAACTAGCACCCTGGTACATTTACATTTACAGCATTTGGCAGACGCCCTTATCCAGATTAACATACATAAGTGCTTAAATCTCTAGCATTGAATACATTAATACTGGCTCACTAGGTTACATAAGATACCATGAGTTTAAAACATTTGTTCAAAGTTACAATGAAAGTGTTGGTTTTTTTTGTTTATTTTATTTATTTATTTTTTTAAATGCAAAAGATAGGGAAAGAAGTGTTTCCTGAATAAGTAGGTCTTTAGCCGCCACTTGAAAATAGCCAGTGACTTAGCAGGTTTATAGAATCCGGACCTCTAGGGGAAGTTCATTCCACCACCTTGGTGCCAGAACAGAGAAGCTCAGTATTAAGTATTAAGCCAACAATGCACTGACACAACCAAACTCTTGCATTCTGCATTTGTGATACTTTTCTAGCCATGTAGTGCAGCTTTTTTCAGTTGTTTGTTTTGGGGGTTTCTCTATTCAGTCCCTTGTCCATGGTTAGGTTAAGGTCTGGTGATTGACTTCAATCAAATAAGAAAATAAAATAGTCCCAAACGGCTGGTCCAAGCTGCAGCTAGCCTGCTGGGTCCTTGCGGCAGAACGCGTGATAAAAACAGTAAACATGACACGGACTGAATACAGGACAAGACAACAGTAGATTCCGAGCTGCACAAGGCAAAGAGGGACAGTTAAATACACAGGGTAATCACAATAGGAAACAGGTGTGTAGACAGGGAGGAGCAGATGAAGGCTGGGGGCAGACTCCTGATGAGAAACGTAAAAAGATGCACGTGGCCAAAGTCCGGGCTGAGTGCTGACGTGTATATAAACTTGTAAACAACTTTTCGAAATGGTTGATAAAGGAAGACCAATGGTTTTATTCTGATGTCATTGTAGGGAGATTTCCTTTGACACTGTCGTGCCTGGCTTGCTCATTAGTGCATCATTGCTCATCATCTAGAACTACATACACTCCGATCTCTTTTGAAATACTTACTGACAGCCCAGGTGATGCAGCATTGCCAAATTGCAGGTTTAAGGATTGAATCAGAAAGCTGGAGGCTGAAGCTGGAGGTTGAAAATCAAAATGTGTAGGATGGATTATTGTAATGCTTTACTGTCTGGAAGTTCCAGTAGGAGCACAAACAAGCTTCAGTTAGTTCTGAACGCAGCAAGAGTGTTAACTAAAACCAGAATCTATCTTATCCACATTGCAGTGGCTCTCAGTCAAATTTCGTGCACCACAGTACCCGAGTGATCTTTTTTTTTATCTGTCAGTCACACCTAATTCAATCAAAAGGTGCAGGTAGTACCTCAAGTACAAAAGGTTACAACGGTGGCAGAGCTTTTTCTTCCAGAGCTCTACAGTTATGGAACAGCCTTCCAATTAGTGCTCGGGACTCAGACACAGTCTCAGTGTTTAAGTCCAGGCTGAAAATACATTTGTTTAGTCTAGCTTTTTATGAATAGCTTTTCTTAGGTAAAAGCAGATCTGGAGGGTTCATGGGCATAGAGTGTTTGGTGAACTGAGATGTCACTTTACTACTCTCACAAGTTGCTCAGGTTGCTGACTGTGGATTGGTTGGATGCTTTATACCAAAGGAAGCCCTCATGTGTGTGTCACATTCTGGCTCTCCTTTCAGATGAGCACCCCTCCTACCTGTATCCCTGATCACATCTGCTGTAGTTTCCCAGTCATCTGGAAGCTCTTCCTGACCACCCAAAGCCTGTCTCAGTTTCTATATGAACTCCTCACAACATTCTTCCTTTTTTAACTTCCCTCACTTAGTCTTCTTTTCTATCTTTCCTTTCCTCTTCTTCCTGACCATCCTACACATCACCGTTTGATGCTGTCAGGCTACACTCTCTCCTATCACCACTTTGCAGGCACAAATTGCTCTCCGATTGCTTCATCTACATAGAATGTAGTCTACCAGTCTATTCCTACCACCTTTCCAGCAGATGGTGCTGTATGATTAAGGAAACAGCGCACTGGCGCATGTGCGTAAATTTCATTTAACAGTGGGGGGTGCGGGGAGAGATAAATATAAAATTTCTCAGGAGCAAAGTGGGGACATATCTTTTCACTGTGGGGACATATCTTTATAAGTGCAATTTGACTGTATTATTTGTCTCACCCCCCTTCAAAAATTGCTCCTGAGAAATTTTATATTTATTGTCCCCCCCTACTGTTAAATGAAATTTACGCCCATGCGCCAGTGCGCTGTTTCCTAAATCATACAGCACCATCTGCTGGATAGAAATACAGAAAACGGTGCCACTGTTCATTTATTTTTCTGCTCAAACACTAGTACTTGAGTTAAAGAAGTGTTTTACAGCAGGAACAGTTTTCTTGTATTTCGCATTGACCCTTGCACTTAAACTCTACACCTGTTCCTCTTCTGAAGGTCATCTGACCAATAACATGAGCTTCAGTGACCTCAGAGTAAGAGATCTCTTTAGCTCATTAAAATGGACATATTTACTAATTTTAGCAAAATTTAATCTATTCTTTAGTCAGTCACTAGATTGAGGGTGATGCATGATAATATTTATGATGCACACTGATGTCTGTGTGTGTGCAATACAAAACCACATGACGCAACAGAGTGGAATAATAATAAATAATAATAATAATAATAATAATAATAATAATAATAATAATAATAATAACAACACATTATGACCCTCATGATGTTTCAGTTCCACAGAAAAGACTCAGACAACGCTGAAGCGAATTTTTGGCACTTATACTGACACATTTGGGCTGGAGACGTTTTTGGATTTTATTTAATTAATAGGGTTTAATCTGTGACATAAACAACAACAACCGAGTTCATGAGTTCTCAGTAATCAGTAATCTCTCTGACAGCACGCACGCACGCACGCACACACGCGCGCGCTCTCGCACCAGGGATATATAAAAGCGAGACATTAACTTCCCAGTTGTACACACACACACACACACACACACACACACACACACACACACACACACACACACACACACACACACACACAAACACACAAGTGTATTCGGTGATACTATGGCGGATGATCCGCTGGTTGGTGCAGTGGACCAAGGGACCAGCTCCACGAGGTTTCTGGTGAGAGAAAGACATAAAGTGTACAGGTGTGTGTGTGTGCGAGAGAGAGAGAGAGTGAGTGTGTATGTGTGTGTGTGTGTGTGTGTGTGAATTTTTATATAGAACCCCTTTCAGAACCAAAGAATTGCTTTACTGTCCAAACTCTTGAGTAATTTTATTTTTAATGAGAGATACAGACATTTCTTAATTAAAATAAATAAATAAATAAATGAAAAAGCTGTTTTCACAATTATTCTTTAAAAAAGCACATTTTTCTGTAAATTGCTTTTTCTGTGAATCAGTAAATTTCACTGAATATTGGCTTGTAGTCTGATTTTCTAGTGACATTTGTTAAGAATGAGATATTAATGATCTAATATTTGGTGCATCTCTTAGTGGAGAAATCCAGGACTCCAGTAAAAAAAAAAAAGCTTCCCAGGTTACAGCAACACCACACAATGTCCTAATTCATTATTCATGTGTCTACTGTAGTGTACAGTGCTCAGATTCTGTCACATCTCTGTTCCTACTTCTGATACCGAGGATTCATATGACTAAAAGAAAATATATTTCACAACGAGAGATTTTGCTCTCAACAAGTCTGGTATTAAAATTAAAATAGGTGAGTTGGTACAGCAGTATAGACTAAACACTTTGTACTTCCTGCATTTGACATCATGGCCTCAGTAACGTCATGTGTTTAAGTGTTTTATCAGTTATTTGATCAGTGCACATCACTAAAGCTTCTCTAGACCTTTCACCTACCTTAGATTTTTGCAACCAAGTAAACACAACAGACAGGACAAAGTACAGGTTCATCAGTTTAACCTTTGACTTTTTAACAAATGTAGCAATTCAGTGTTTCATCATATTGTCGTGTAGTAATGAGGTTTTTTCCCAATGTCCTAATGTGGAAAAATCCATTGTTCATTCATAACCTATGGATAATGTTATAATTTGTACAGAGTAGCCTATGATTGCTGAGTGGATTGCTTGGAGGAATGATATGGAATGTTAAATCATTTTAAAAATACGATATGGAATGTTAATTCCTTATTAGGAAAGTATTTTTAAAATGATTTACATTCTCATTCTTTATCAATGTAAGTGCCAAATATCATTTTTATTAGAAGAATAAATCATGTCAACACCTATTTACTGTGTCGTACATTTACATGGCTTGAACATACTGTGCTGACACCTAGTTTCATGCATTTCTTACCATAACAATTGTGAGTTTCAAATAAAATGATATGAGATTTGTTTTATTTGATTTGGTTTTGTAGAAGTCGAAGTGTAATAAGTCGACCTACTGACCTCTCTTCACTGACTACATTTTGAAATGAATGATTCACTCATTAACAAATATATAGCTGTTATTATTAGTGATAACTGTGGAAACACATTTCTTCCTCTGAGATGATGGTTCACCAGAGTTTCAGCAATCTCCTTTGATGTTTTCTTTGCTTTTATTGTGTGTGTGTGTGTGTGTATGTGTGTGTTCACATTCTTGTCTATGCTCATGTCTGATCTTTTCTATTATTTTTGCTTTCCTTTTTTTTTTAAGTCCAGTGTTTCCTGTTCTGGTCTCTGAGCACCACTGCCCTGCACATTTAGATTGTGAACGACTGATTTAGTAATTTGTAACATTCCTTAGTTTATGTTTTTTTGATTCTTAACACTTATAGGTTTTTGGACTTTGCCTTTGCTTGGTATATTTGGATTGTTGTTGTTTTTTTGCCTTTTAGTAGTTTTTGTAACTAAATCTGTGTCACTTTCTACATTAAGTCTTGTTACATTAAGCCTGACATAAGGAGAGCACATATTGATGGCAGGAGTCCCTCTCAGCAATCATAGGTCTTCCTCGCCCACACTGTTACATTATTCACCAACCACCAACCCCTCTATCCTAACAGGACTCAAACCGATGCCTTGCTCATAGCCTTTCCAGCTCAACAGAACATCAATTTGCAGCTTTACATTAGGCCATCCTTAAAAATATTCTTGTTTGCCGTAACCCGACCGACCCTGTCAATTTAGGACCGACTCAATTTTTTTTTTAAAATTTGCGTTAAGACCAACCAATTTTTTTTACTCTTGAAACAACTAATAAAAAAGCAATAAAATAATATTAATTATATTTTAGTAAGTATTGTAAATATATAAATTGTCTAGGCCTACATACAAACGAAGGCGTGCGTTCGCTTAGTACTCTCATTCTCTGTCAGAGTCAATTGTTCGCGCTTGGTAATGATGGCTGCGGAACAAAATGTTCGCGGTCACCGTTCAAAGTCATACAGGTTCGGGCACCATAATACATTAAACAAATTAATTAAAACAGCTCGACACCGCTTTAACTTGGCACAAAGTTCTGGAAAAACTGTGCCGAGATCTCTTCCCATCCCTTCTCCCGTCTAGTCTAACCGTGACCGTGTCGACTGACTTGAAGGAAATCTAGTGGCTTCTTTATTTCTTGATTCTACCTCATTTTTTCCTTCAAATGAATGCACCTGAAATTCATGCAATAAACATGTTTTTGACAAAGATTTCAATTTGTTTGTGGTCTATATGGCCTGCATAAAAACGAGGTTTGCAATGATGCGCCCAAAGGCACGGGTTGAAGACCCAGTCAGTGACGTCACGATATGCTAATTTGTTTAAAGTCATACCTACGTAATCACCATCACCAAAATTTAACTTTTTTTTTTTTTACAATGTAACTTGAAAAAAAAAAATATATAGACCTACCTACCGACTTTTTTTTACTGTTACTGCAAATCAACATATTTTTAAGGATGGCCTTATCAAGAATTTTTTTAGCCCTGTGATTTGTTGTCTTTTTCTCAACAACCCTTGAATTCTGATTCTTCCCAAATGATTATTTTCACTAAATGGTGAAGACACTAAGTAAGTGTTAAATAAATCTAAATTTTACAATTTTCTTCCCCTAGAATCTTTAGAAATATGTTTCTTTGTGAAGGGCATTTCAATTTAATAAAATAAAATCAATATAATTGCTTTTTTACTTTCCCAGAGCTGGTGTATGTAACTCAGACAGATATTAGTAGCTGAAAAAGGCAACACATTTGGTAGCATACAGTATATAGCATAAAATATATCACCCAGTGATCAGATCAATCAGCTTGTTTTGGTGATTCTTCTACCATTGACTCTAATATCAGTGAATCCTTCAACTGAATAGTTTTCTTCAAATTCCCAAAAGGAGGTTTAGATCATGAAACATGTAAACTCAATTTCAGGTCCTGAAACATAATTTTTAAATATGATATCTCCAATGAAATAAGGCAGTGGAGGAACATGTTCCCAAATCCCATGGCTCCATGATTTTTTTTTCTGGAGGTCCTAATAATATCACATTTCTTTACTAAACTTGATGTAGAACTAGATAAGTCTACACTGGATTAGCACTGGAGCAGAGCATACAATAAGACACTATATTATGATTTAGTTACACATGAATCCTGTGGGTCCCTATTCTGTCTGGGCTGAACCTGAGAACTGTACCAAACACCAACGTAAACTGTGTGCCTCTCCATCAACTCATTTCTTGGTCTCACTCCTCTCTTTTTTCAGGACCATCCAAATTGTTACTCAGAGAATATTGCTCTTGGATCACTGTGGTCTGTGATCACAGTCTTATATTGATATTTGTTACTAACTTGACAATCTACTATGCTGGAGTAGATAATATGTTAAGTAGATTTTTCAAGGCAGTTAGTTTCATCCCTCTTACCTCTCTTCTGAGACATGGCATTTCAGAGAACATCCAACAGCAGACAGTATTGTCAGTATTGCTCCTGATTAGGTTATTTAAAGTTGTAGAGTGACTGCATATAAATTTAGTTAGTAATCAAGTAACTTGGAGCAGGGATAAAAGTATCTACTGAAGGTCATGTGATGAGGTGGTGGGCTAAGGATCATGGGAGCTGTAGTCTGCAACTTTGGTCGACTTTGTCCTGACATTCATGTTTTATTTTTTTCTCTACAGGTGTTCAATGCTAAAACTGCCGAGCTTGTCAGTCAATATCAGGTGGAAATTACACAGAGTTTCCCCAAAGAAGGGTAAGTTATAATAACCTTTTACCACTTCAACAACAAATGGCTCTTCAAAGTATACTAAATTTAGAGACTAAGACCATTGTTGGGTTTTAATTTGATAAGTTATCTGAAGTAGAATAATCTTTCCATTGTTTAAGTCATTTAAAATAAGTTAGTGTTTAATAATCAGCCTAACATTCTCAATGTAACAACAGTGTCAAAAAAACTTTTATTAGATTTGTTCCACTACATGTGAATATTAATCATGGATGCATTCACTGTCCAGTTAGTTCAACTGAACATTTGCTTGTTTTATTATTTGAATGAAAGGTTGTTAGTTTTCAAAGCCAATAAGCATCTCATGTGCACGTACAGTTGGTCTTTATTTTTTGGTGATTACATCTGATCAGTCAGGCAACACAGACATTTATCTATGAATCTGTTGATTAGCTAAGGATAGATAGGTGTTTATTTTCATCAAATTTGCAAATGGAGCAAAAGTCAGTCTAAGAGAAAGAAAGAAAGAAAGAAAGAAAGAAAGAAAGAAAGAAAGAAGAGAGATAGAAGGGTTGGCCGATGCAGCATTAATTACTTATTACAAACTAATAGATGTTAGTGGAGAACTGAGCACTGTGAAGAACCTTCATATAACAATAATTTGACAACTTAATACCATAAATACTTCATGGTGTATCAGCCCATGGGTCTCTAAGATCTTAATCCCTCCTTGTTATAAGTCATGTTGTTGTTTTATTCAAGAAGTATACAATTGTTGAAATTTATTAAGGCAAAATGATGGAATCTATTTGTAATCTCTGTGTATAATTCCCATTAGTGGAAATGTAGTCCAGAGATAATTAAGCTTGAAGGAAGATAGGATGAGGTTCATGTCTGTGATAAAGTCATCATCACAATTCTGCAGAAAAGATATGAGTTTTTTATATGTATATGAGATATGTATTTTAGTTAATGCAGACTTATAAACATTATTACTCTATCAATACAATATAGAACAAATGGTTTCCTCTCTAAATGATGCTTTTATTTAAGTCAGTAAATTAGAGTATTTCAGATTTTCTACAGTTAAAATACACACAGATGTTTAATGAACATTATCAGGTCAATACTGGGTCAAGCGAACAATCACATGTACACATGACAGCATTTCCTCAGAAGTTCACAGGAAGTTTTCTTAAGAACAAAACTATAATCAGTACAAAGGTTTATATTTTTATAGATAGAATTTCCTGACAGTGTAATATTGCATAACTGTAATGTAGTAAAGTAAGTGTAAATCCCAATAAAGGTTTATTGCAGATACGACTGAGTGCAAAATTTTATTTAACAATATAATTAACCATATTTATTCATTTTTATAAAGACTTTAAGCTCCGCCCAATTTATATCACATTAAGTCCACAAACAGCTTGTTTATTAAAGTCTTTTTACTTAGAGTGTTTTCACAGGTATGTAAAATATATATATATATATATATATATATATATATATATATATATATATATATATATATATATATATATATATTTAATTAGATGAATCCTTATTTGCATAAATAAACAAATATTTAAGTAATGATATCAGCCAGCCATTGAAGACTGACTGGGATCTATTTATCCTATTCATCTTTAGGGTGTTACTTACTGTAAATGAAGATTTGATTCATCTGTCTGAGATCTGATTAATGTCAGAGATATGATTCAAATGTCTGATCTGTATGAGATCTGATTAATCTGTCAGAGGTATTATTCAAATGTCTGATCTGTATGAGAATTACCTGTTTACATTGCTACCTGTATAATGATAGAAAAATATATTATACTTCTGTGGGGTCCCAAAGTCTAAGGCCCCAGAGAGAGTGTTGTTTGATATTTTTTAATTCAACACAAATTGCAAATGATTTTATCAGCTGCAATCAAAGTGAAAAGTAGGATCTTAATGTGCACTTGAGCTGCATGGACTCAACATGTTTGTGCAATACCTTATGATCCATTTTAGCTCAAATCCACCTGTGTGTCATAATCAGATGCTTCAGCAGAAGAGATCAGACATAAGGACAATTTGAGCTTTTGTACAAAAGAGTTATGTTAAATATAACAAATTTGCTTAGATTTAAATTGTGCAACATCATGAATAATGAGTCAATATTTCATTTCTTTCTTTCTTTCTTTCTTTCTTTCTTTCTTTCTTTCTTTCTTTCTTTCTAGAAAAAAAATGTAAACTTTCCATTTCTTTTTAGTCTTAAATAAAAAGAAGCATCCTGTGTGTATACATTTATATGTACTGTATCTATTTCATTTGCATTTCTGGTTTAATTTGAAACTTCGCCTTGTTTATATTCACTTCTTGTGTCATCTGATGTTTTTGCTGTGAGATGGGTGGAAGAAGATCCCAAGGAGATCCTACAGTCTGTGTATGAGTGCATAGAGAGAACCAGTGAGAAACTCGCTCAGCTTAAAACTGACATCACAAACATTAAAGGTGTGTGTGTGTATGAGTGTGTATATGAGTGTGTCTACATGTATGTGCATGTTTGAGTGTGTGTATGTGGAATTTTGTATGTGCATGTGTGTGTGTTTTTCATAAGCAGAAGCATATGTGTGTTTGTCTGTGTGCCTGTGTGTGTGCTCATGTGTGTGTATTTGTGTGTGCTTATGTGTGTGTATATGTGAGTGTCTTTGTACTTATAAAAGCTTGGCTACATTCTCAGCTCTGCTCCTCAATGTGAAAATGAATGTTGTCTTTTTTCAGCCATTGGAGTGACCAATCAGAGAGAGACGACATTGGTGTGGGACAAAGAGACTGGGGAACCTCTTTACAATGCCATAGGTGAGTCAGTCCAAGGCAATAGCAGTGAGCTCAGCATTAAATGTGGACCATCTTAATAGTCTATTCATAAGAATATTAACTGCACTCATATCAATAGTGTTGCATTCACCGGACAAATGGTGACAAATAAAAACCTCTACACAAGTTCATCCATGCAAAATTTCAGTGAAATACTTCTGTGAAATTAAATTAATGTAATGTAAATAATTATACACCAGTGTAAGTTTTACCACAGTTTAAATAACCTATTATCTTTATCAGCAAGCTCTTGTTTAATGATACTTACAGATTTTTGAAACCCAAGACAATTACAGCACAAAATCGAGTTACACAATAATTTATAAAAGAAAAATTAATCAAACAATTGCAATAAAACTTGCACCTGGCATCTTTTCCACATTACCCAGCCGCTTTAATCACAGCATTTATACCCATCTAAAAATGAACATGCAGTAATGCAGCATAATATATTGTTTAAGTAAAACTGATCATAAAAAACAAAAAGCTCTTATACTTATTACTTTAAATTTTTTTTTAAATTTTGTATAGAAGCTTTAATAGTTTATCTGATTTTCTCAAGCTTCAGAAAATTCATATAGGTGCCGATAATCCATATAGTGAAGGTATGTGGATATTGTTCCTTCCAGGAGAGAAGGGTGAGGTGTTTCGAAATCAAGGAGGTTAAAACTATAACAACGTGCGCCCTGCCCTCATGAGACTGGGTTTCTGGGTTAAATCTGAATATGGCAAATATGGGATTAGGGGCAATGTAGATGCCAAACATTGTAATATAAGCATTAAAAATGTTTTAAAATGAGCACATGACCAGAACATTTGATCGTGATCTGCTGGTTGACCTTTATAGAATAGACACGAGGGGTCAACATTGGGAAAAATCTCTGCCAGCTTAATCCTGGTCTAGTGAATCTTTATAAGAATTTTGAGCTGAATTAAATTGTGTCTAGCACAACGAAAGGAAGTATAAACCAAAGCAAGTGTTGCCTCCTGCTGATCTTCTGTCTCTGTCACTCCCAAGTCTTCTATTTTTAATTTTTTATTGGTACAAATATTACTGTCTGATCTATCTGAGAATCAGACAGATAAAGAATTGAAATGAGTCCTTTGTGTTATGGAGAAAGGAAGAGAAAACTATCAAGTGGATTATCTGCTGGTAGATTCAGGAAGAAAGTTAAATTTTTCTGCACAAAATATCTAAAACAATGGGATTTAGGCAAATCAAAGTTCTGAGTAAGCTGAGCAAATGTTCCAAACAAAGAAATATATAAAGCGGAGATGGTTTTACTATATTTTGCTATCCAGATCCTAAAGGCTGGATCTAACACAGAAGGTAGGAAACTGTAAATAATTGTAATAGGGGAGTATATTGATGCTGTATGTCTCTTAAGGGGAGTATATTGATGCTGTCATGGGGCATGGAAGGGTTAAGGCACATCCTACAATCCTACTTTTTGGAATACGTTTCATTGCAGCCTGTTGTTAGGTTAGTGGGAGACAACCACATGACAGAGATTCATGATATTTTAGGCATTTTGACAGACTCCCTTAACCAAATCGACTTTTTATCTCATTTTATACAACTGAGCAAGCGAGGGTTAAGGGCCTTGCTCAAGGGCCCAGCAGTAGCAGCTTGGCTGTCAGTACTGTGGTCAGCATGGTGGTCCTGAGATTCATACTGTACACACGTCTTTTTGATCGGTAGTCCAACACCTTAACCACAAAGCTACCATATAAACATTGGAACAATGGGGAAAGTTGGATAATGATGCACATATTTTGCAAAAATCAGAAGTAAAGCCATTTGGCTCTGGTGTTTTGTTAGTCTTTAAGGATATAATGGCCTCTGAAATCTCTGCACTAAGGATTATTTCTTCTAATAGTGATCTGTGTTCAGTTGGCACAGAGGGGAACTTCAAACTGTTGAAAAAGTTACTGATTTGGTACAAGTCTTCATCATACTTAGAGCTACAGGTCACATGGTGTAAAAGCATCACTGATTGCCTTATGGTCTGCCACTATTTCATCATTTTCATTGTAAAACGTAGTGATTACATAAGAGGAAGCAGCTTGACGAGCCTGCTGGGCCATTAGCTTGTTACATGACTCAAACACTTTATAACAATCCTTGGTGAGTAAATACGTAGCTCTGTCTGTAGAGAATGTTTCATATTCAGTTTGCAAATGCAGTCTTTCTTTCTAGAGGGTTGGAGGACAGGACACAGAAATACCTGTTTAGAGACAATAACAAATCTCATTTGTGTCAGAAACCACATCTTTCAATTTTCTATTTATTCGTATATCGTTCATAACAATGAACATAAGAAATATAGAACAATACGTCTAAGATTAATATTACACTTATAATTATATGTATTTGTATTTATACCTATTTATACCTCCTCTGCCTAAAACTCGATATTAACATTTACATTTACAGCATTTGGCAGACGCCCTTACTCAGAGCGATGTACAAAAGTGCTTTTAAAACTCTATCATTAACTCTGGTTCAATAGGTTATAGAGTTAAGATACCATAAGCCTAAAAAACGATCAAAGTTTTTTTCTTTTTTAAATGCACACATATAACAAAAAGGAAAGAAAGTGCTAGTTCAAGTATTTCAGGAAGAGGTAGATCTTCAACCTTCGTTTGAAGATAGCCAGTGACTCAGCTGTCCAAACCCCTAGGAGAAGTTAATTCCACCACCTCGGTGCCAGAACAGAAAAGAATCTTGATGTATACCTACCTCTTACCCTGAGAGATGGTGGGACCATGAGTTGTCATGGTTACTCCAAGGATGCGAGCTGTGACTGAAGGGAAGATCAGATCGTTATGGAGGGATATTGCAAGATCATGACCTGGGGATGTATCACCTGAGATGATCAACAGTTCAGATATCTTTATGAATAAAAATAGTTGTCCCTCTGGTTTAACATTGAATCTTGAGTGATACATCAGACAAACCAAACCTCTTTTAAGATAACTGACAACATTTTAAGGTCAGTTTCTTGTACATACTCTATATTGGACTTCAACTTTTGTAGGTAAGAAACCTTTTTATGCCTTTTATCCTATTGTTGGTTCATTTAGCATTTAAAGAGTCAAAATGAATCGGTTAATTGATTGCGACAGGCAAGGTGTAGTATGGAAAACAGATAGCAGGGGAAGGTGTGTAGAAAGAAAAACCATGAATAAAAAATAAGAAACTAAGCTGATGAACTGGGGCTGCTTCAGTGAAAAACTACTGAACTCCTACTTGTACTGAAACTTTATCAGCAAGCTTAGATGTTTCAATCCCCTCACCCTGCCCACACCTTGATTAAATCACACCATGTTTTTTGGTTTAGTGGGTTTTTGGGTGGGATTTGTTTTTAAAGGCAGATGAGAAGCATTCTACAGCAATGAGCACACAGATAAAAGTCTGTAATGTTAACTCCATGTGTATTCATTTCATGTCTATCATATTTCTCAAGGCTGATTTATGATAATGTTATAAATTACCGTTAGAGCCACATTGTGTACGTTTAAAAAAAATCCTTGAATTATATTAAGATCCCAAAAAAATAAAGTAAATTTAAATAATACAGTATAATTATTCACTAATACATATTTAACAGTGTGTTTGTATGAACTGAAGGCAGTATAGACAATAACACACAGAGGGCTTGTGTGTCTCATAAACAGATGTGATATTTAACATTACTTTCTTTAAAATGTACTTCTTGAGTATTTCGTGTCATTTGATGAGGATAGCAGATGGCAGAGTCTCTCCATTAAACCCACATAGCTTGCACAGATTAATGAGCTGGAATGATGTGGGGGAAAAAACACTGACACTGTGCTGCAGTAGGGTTCAAAATACTGCCTCTGTTCACAGAACAATATGTAGTGGATTATTCACTACTGCGACTGTCCAGTGTCTGACTGCATCTTACTGAGTACACAGATTCATCATGACCTACCATCCAAACTTCATGTCAGTTCAACGTGTAGCAAAATATTAGTAACACATGTAAAGATATTTGGCTGATCCCCACTGTTTTATTATTATTTATGATTGGTTAATAAAAGGTTAGTAAGTAAGTCAGTAACCCTAACGTCAGGGTTAGATTGTGTGTGTGTGTGTGTGTGTGTGTGTATATGTGTGTAATGAACAGAAAAATTGATTTGTTTCACTTGTTGCTTAACTGAAAAATATGATCTAATCTAGAAATATTATTTTGTAATAAACATAGCTGATGTTCTTGTTGTGTGTCTTTCGTGTCAGAATGTAAGTTTTGAACAGCTTTCCTAACAAGTCTACACTCATGAGAGGAAATGATTTCTTTTTATTTTTCACAAATGAAGTGTGGCTGGATTTGAGGACTCAGTCCACTGTGGAGCATCTCATTGAGAAAACACCTGGAAAGAACAAAAACCACTTCAAGGTGATCACACACACACACACACACACACACACACACACACACACACACACACACACGCACACACACACGCACACACACACGCACACAAATACACACACACACACTCATATACAAACAAATACACACACTCACAAACACATATTCACACACACACATACACACACAGACACTGACACACAGTCACACGTTCAGGTAAGAAAACACCTGAGGTCCCTCTTTCTCTCTCTCTCTCTCTCTCTCTCTCTCTCTCTCTCTCTCTCTCTCTCTCTCTCACACACACACACACACACACACACACACACACACACACACACACACACACCTCAAAAACATCATTATAGAAGGGTTTTTATAACTCTGCTTCAGATTTATTTACATTTTTACATTTAAATGCAATCATTTTATTTTACTTCTAATTTTACTAAAATATTTGGTTCTGGAGTGCAGAATAAGACAGGTCTGCCCATCAGTACGTACTTTAGTGCAGTGAAATTGCGCTGGTTGATGGACAACGTGGTGGAGGTGTACGAGGCTGTGCGCTCTCACCGTGCCATGTTCGGAACCGTTGACTCCTGGCTTATATGGGTGAGTTTACCACACACACACACACACACACACACACACACACACACACACACACACACACACAGACAAACACACACACACAGATACAGATACAAATGTACAATAGCAAACATTTATCCTGAGCTTTCAGTCAGTGTGGAGTTTTACATGTACTTTCTGTCTTTGTGTGAGTTTCTTCTATCTCATGTTTCCTTCAGTTTCTCTGAACTGAAGGAAGTTTTTCCTCCCACATCTCATAGTTTCCTCCCGTGTGTTTGATTTACTCCTGTATTTCCTCCACTTCACTGTAAACGGACCCAAACCTTACCAGCATCATGCTCCGCTCATCACGGCAGTGCTGTTGTCTTTTCCTTTCATTTGTCACCTTTACCCAATTAGCACAATAATCACTTACTCGTAACATGTAACTAACATGAAATAAAACATCTTTATAACTAATGTACTAATTAATTACCATAATCTAATCTATCAATTTAACAATTCTTCTTGTGGTCACAAGACTCAGCCCAATCCATTTGTCTACTTGTTTTTTTGGTTCAGAGTTTAACTGGAGGAAAAAATGGTGGAGTTCACTGCACAGATGTCACAAACGCCAGCCGTACAATGCTCTTCAACATACACACCATGGAGTGGGACCTGGATCTATGCAGGTGAACATGCGCGCATGCACACACACACACACACACACACACACATTCGCATGCACACACACACACGCACCCACACACACACACACTCGCATGCACACAAACACACACACGCACCCACACACACACCCACACACACTCACAAACACACATACACGCACCCACACACACTCGTGCACACTCACACACAGACACACATGTACACACACACACACACACACACACACACATATATATATATATATATATATATATATATATATATATATACATACATATACATATATATATATATAATTTTTTATAATTTTGCATTATGAACATAAATTCTATAATAATAATTCTTCTGTCAGTCATTCTTTTATTAAAATTTATTCAATTAAGTTTTTCATTTGTTTCAAGAGAAATAAAGTATTTTACATACATCACAGAGTTACAGAGCACATGAAGACTCCCTCATTGTTCCTAATATTTTCTAAGAAGATCCATTCTTATATTTATCGTAATGATACATCTTTCCATTGAGAAGATTTTGTTTACAAGTTTAATCCATTGCGGATTTAGTGCCAGTTCCTGCTGCTTCCTCCTTCTTTTTATGTTTTTTTTAGCAGTGTTTGATATTTTTCTGCACTAGTTTATGTTTACTAGTGCTTATTACTGGCACATTGCATTCGTGCTCCTGTTTTAGCATCTTGTAGTTATTTGTATAGATTTGTAGAAGATCAGCTTCCTAATTGACCCACGTTTTGTAAGCATTTGTAATTGTACTGATCAAGTCAATTCAGTTCTATTTTTTTTGTAAAAATTTATATTTATTTCTTATGAGCAAGCCAGAGGTGATGGTGGTGAGGAAAAAGAGAGAGGAGATGACATGAGGAAGATTGAGGAACCAGACTTAAACTAATAAACTACAGTATAAACTATGACATTAAACTTATAAACTATTTTTTTTTCCACTGCATTTTTTCCCTTATAGTCATCTGGAGGTGTATTTATGTTAAACACTCTCTGATTTATCAGCAAATCTAACTTTGGCTATGGTTAAAATCTCCCAGCTGAAATCAGCTGAACACTTTCTCTTCATCCAAAGTGGTTAATGCTGCAATAAAATACATTTTATATGTAGATATGTATATGTAATGTTCTTTATATATTCAGTAGATTTCTCCTCATTCTCTCTTTTTGTGCAGAATGATTCTTTATTTCTGTAGTTTTTCTTCCCTCTGTTGTGCGTGGTCTTTCTGTTTTCATGAAAATTACAGGCTTTGCATTTTTCCAGGAAAGGTTCTTGCTTCCATCTGTATTCTTCTAATTGAAAAGAAATGACTGTTGAATCTGTTTTTTTACTGTAAAAAAAATCTAATAAATTAAAAGAATTACTGTCTTTTTAGGTACTTTGGGGTTCCTGTTGAAATCCTCCCGGAGGTTAGAAGCTCTTCAGAAATATATGGTTATGTGGTAAGTTAACTGTGTGTGTGTGTGTGTGTGTGTGTGTGTGTGTGTGTGTGTGTGTGTGCGTGAGTGTTTATTGCCAATAAAGGTAAAGCTCTTCTGAATCTGTGCTATCTTGTAGATGAATTTCCGTGCATATGATACCTAATGTTCATCTTTCTGAATCATTCTGAACATATTCATTTATTCACAGTATAGAGCAGTTTATTATTAGTAATATCATTTAACAAAGAAAACTGTATAGATGCTTCTCTGGTGTTTGTCAGATTGATTTAAGATTCATGACAAGACTGTATACAGTATTCAGTCTCAGCACTCTGAGGTAAACAACTCCTTTAGGTTCTCCTGAAGGATTTTGTAATTCGTTGCGTCTTGGTTATGTGACAAGCTGTGTTTTTGTCTTCTTAACTTCACGGGAGGGAAGCAATTGGAGGCTGCTGAGGAAAGAAGTGTTTACCGGCTATTACATAAGTGATAACAGGAAATTACTTGTTTTGAAGATGTTCAACAACATTTGACTGTGAGCTAGCCTGGACCTTTCCACTTCAGACTGCTTGAGACTCCTACACTGAATATTAAACCTATTTCTTCATTCCCATTTCCTGTTAAATAAAGTTGGACTGTGAGCTCTGAGCCTTAATACAGCCCTGTTTCTGGACTGTGCTTTGGTTCTTTTCTTGTGGTCCACAATGATGTCCCCTCCAGCTTCTCATTAGGGATAGATGTTAGAGATATATAGTAACTTAATTTTGCACTTTAAACTTTTTTATTCTGTTTCTATATTTTTTAAAGCTGCTTTGAGATAATGTGAATTGTTAAAAGTGCTATGCAAATAGATTGACTTGAATGTTTCTGAGTGTGACCCTAACTGTTTTGGCTGTATGTTTTGTGCATATGGATCCTTACACTATGTCCTGCTTTACAGTCTCCGTTGTTTAGTTTCCTGTAATGGCTTATCCCTTTTCTTTATCCCTCTTATAGCTGCATTTATGAATGGTTATAGCTTTTAGATATTAAAGACCAATATTTACTCTTATTATTAATAAGGTTTATGAACCAGGTCACTTGATGTTTTACTTGCTTTGTAGTAGCTAGCAATCACAGTGAGAAAGTTCCTTTGTGCTAAATAATTCTCTGTCCTGGAAAACAGGACACACAGCACTGATACTGGCTCACTGTCTTTGTCACTGTATATACTGTCTTTGCTTTGTTTAATTAGAGTACTTTTAAAAATCAGTTTATTGTTAGGTTTAAATATAACATCAGTGAGTTGTTACTATAGAAAGAGGAATGTATTAAATTATAGTCTTTTATTTGTCTTGCAGCTAGAACCAATAACCTGCTGTTATAGAAATTAATCAACACATTAGAGATGACACATTATACAGTGAAATATCTGTGGACACCTGGCCATCACACCTTTATGTGGTTCTTAACCAAAAAGCCACAAAGTCTGAAGCACACAATTGTGTCTGTAGTTTTCAGTTTCTCATGAGTGGAACTACAAACAGCATTCCAGCATGGCAATGCCCCTTTGCACAAAGATCCATGAGCTCCATAATGGTGTAGAGGTTAAGGTTAAAGTGGAAGAACTGGAGTGTCCTGTACAGACAGAGCCCTGACAACACCACTGAACACCTTTGGGATGAACGGACCCCAGACCTCCTCACTCTTACAACATCAGTGTCTGATCTCATCTGATCTCTGATGATCTTGATCTATGATGCTCTTGTACAGTAGCTGAATGAACACAAATCACCAAAGGTACACTTCAACATCTAGTGAAAAGAAGTGTGGAGCTCATTATAACAGTGAAGAAGAATAAATCTGGAATGAGATGTTAATCATGGGCATGTGGGTGTGATGATCAGAGGTGCACAAATTTTTACTCATATAGTGTACATACATACACACACACACACACACAAAACAGTGAGCGGGGTTCAAGAAGGCGCCCGGTGAGGTCGTGGTTTTGTAAGCTGAGGAAGAAACGGGTATGAAGGTATAATATTCACAGAGTTGCTAACTAACATCTAAGATTGTTACTGGTTGTCGAAAATATAAACAATCGTGTATTTGGACAGTGCAAACATTTTCTACAAAGTTTTCCGAAGTGGTGTTGTACACGTTTAAAAATTACGGAGGATGCTCATGTTGGTGCAGAGATGGAGGTTGAGTCTGTGAATGAGAAAAGAAACTTTAACGAAATTCATTCGTATGCCTGTAAAGTAAAAACAGGAGGAGATTGTGATTCCTGTCCGAACACACCAAGGAAAAATCAGGCCCCAAAACGGCAAAAAAAATGTCACCTCGGCTAAAGAAAAGGAACTCTCTTTGAGCGACGTGCAAGAAAACATCATCCGAATTCTTTCCAAAAAGATTAACAAGAGATCCTATCAGATTGAAAAAAATGGTACAGCAGAATTCGTCCAACATAGAAGAGTTAGGCAAATCTCTTACTTCAGTGCACAATGATGTAATGAGGCTGCAAAAGGAAAATGAAATCCTAAAAAATGCAAATCCACTTCTGGAGAAAAGTGTCAGTGAAATGAATGCAAAAATTCAGGACCAGGAACGCTACTGTCACGGTTAGACAAAGACGAGTGAGGATCTAATTGCAGTAAATCCGTTTAATGAACATGACACGACACAGGAACACAGACAGGTAGGCAGGACTAGGCAAAACACTGGCCTGATAGCAAACGGAAAAACAAACATACATACACATAACGACTCGCAACAGGGAAGTGAAAAAACAGTGTACATGACATGAACCAATCACCAAGCAGTGAGAGACAGAGACGACACACCTGAGGGAAAGATTGAGTACAATTAGTGTCCATGGTAACAAACAAGTGGGCGGGGCAAAACAATCAACAGCAGGGCAAGACAGCAGACAGAAACAGGGCAAACACAGACAGGCTCATTACAGCTACAGCCGCAGATGGTGCCTTCGTTTATACGGGCTGTCCAAGCAATCTACTGAAAATGAGAGTCATGGAGATATGTAAGGCGCTGGTTTCGGGTACAGACAAACATGGACACACAGGAGGGTGGAGCGAAGGCACCACAAGGGTGGGAGGGTGGGTGAGTTCGTGTTGTGGCAGAGCCGGCCGAGCAGGTGGCCAGGGCGGAGCCGGCCGAGCAGGAGACCAGGGCGGAGCCGGCCGAGCAGGAGACCAGGGCGGAGCCGCAATCAGAGCCAGAGAACAGAGCAGGGCCGGAGACCAGGGCGGTGCCGCAGGCGGAGCCAGAGACCAGAGCAGGGCCGGAGACCAGGGTAGGGCTGCCGATGCACTCAGTGATCTGACCATGATCGCAACCCATGGTGGCGCTGGGGGTGCTCTGAGCCTGTAACTAGGGTCGGTTCGGCTGGTTCCGTTGACCTGGCTGGTGAGGCAGACGGCTTAAGGATGCCGGCCGCCCGAACCAACATCATCGGAGTATCCACTAGGTTAGAGATCAGCCGTTTCGCACGGGCCTCAGTAGAGCTTGCCGGTATGGTAGCCTTGTGAACAGGCTCGGTCACAGGTGTGCATGGGACTGGGCTGGACGGAGTCACTGTAGGGCATTCAGGTGTCCGTGGCTGGTTTGGCTCCGTAGCCCACGGAAATTTTTTTAAGGCCGGCTTCCGTCTCTCCACTGCCCACGGTTAACAAGGACCCGCCCAGGAGCAACGCTAAGTTGACGAAATCTGACAACGACCCCATTTCTCGGCCAGCCGGCATTAAATAGCGTAATTGTTTTCCAGACCATGCCTGAAGATGTCTTTAAGAGCTTTCTCTCCAAAGTTTACCTGGTTACACAGGTAGACACCTCAGCATATTCCTCGATGGGAGAATCTTCCTGACACATGAAAAATAGTTGTTCAGTCACAGTTAGACAAAGGCGAGTGAGGATCCAATTGCAGTAAATCCATTTAATGAACAAAACACGACACGACACAGGAACACAGACAGGTAGGCAGGCAGGACTAGGCAAAACACCGGGCTGATAGCAAACAGAAAAACATACATACACATAACAACTCGCAACAGGGAAGTGAACAAACAGTGTATATATATGTGACATGAACCAATCACCAAGCAGAGAGACAATGAGAGACAGAGATGACACACCTGAGGGAAAGATTGAGTACAATTAGTGTCCATGGTAACAAACAAGTGGTTGGGGCAAAACAATTAACAGCAGGGCAAGACAGCAGACAGAAACAGGGCAAACACAGACAGTCTCATTACAGCTACAGCCGCAGATGGTGCCTTCGTTTATACGGGCTGTCCGAGCAATCTACTGAAAATGTGAAAATGAGAGTCATGGAGATATGTAAGGCGCTGGTTTCGGGTACAGACAAACATGTGATAATGGACTCTCTGGATGTGGTGCATCGTCCTAGTAGTCTAAAAACTTTTGATAAAGGCAGAACAGCTAATCCAAGACCGGTTATCATGAGGTTCATATCTTGTACTGCCAGAGATTTTATATGGCAGAATTCCAAAAACAACGAGTACCTAACTACTAAAGGGCTATGCTTTAAAGAGGACTTGACTGCATCGGACAGAGAAGCACGGAATCGTCTTTGGCCAGCTGTTGAGAAAGCAAGAAAGGAGGGCAAGAATGCATACTTCAGCGGAGCAAGGGCGTTTGTGGATGGGAAAGAAATTTGTTTTGAAGAAGGAAACAGATAAACTAGCAATGATGTAACTAATGTATGAAGCAGACAGGAAAGGCTTAACTTTACTGTTACATTTACGGATGTGTGTTGGTTATAATAATATGAAACATGTTCTATTAAGATGTTTGCAACTATTATAGTTTATTAATGTAGAATATTTGTGGGAATCCCACATGTGGGAAAGTTTATTTTCTTCTTAAGGTTGATCTTAGTAATTATTTGTTCTTTGTATGTCACTTTCTGTATTTTTATATCAATGCCAGAGGGATTCGTGATCAGTTAAAAAGAAAAGCTTTGTTTTTATATTGCAAAGAAAACAATGCAGATTTTTGTTTAATCCAGGAGACACATGCATGTTCTTCAGATGCTAAATTTTGGAAAAGTCAATGGGGAAAAGAAATTCGGTTATCATTTGGTAGTAAACGAACGGCAGGGGTTGCTATTTTACAAGATAGATTTACCGGGCAGATATTAGAGCTTGAAAAGGATGATTGTGGAAAATGGATACTACTTGTTATAGTAAAGGACAACGAGTTTTTTATTTTGGTTAACTGTTATGCCACCAACAACAAAGCCAACAATAATATACTTTTTTCACATATTGAGTCTAGAATTCAGCATTTTATTGTCATATATCCTCACATTGATTATTGGTTAGTGTCTAACAATATAATTAATAATGTGACCTCAGTCCTGATTGAACCATGTATAATGACAGATCATAAAGGAATATTTATTGAAATGGATTGGGTGCAGGGTAAATCAGGTAAAAGAAATGGTAATTATTGGAAATTAGATAGTAAATTGCTAGAAAATGAAGGCTTCAAGGTACAAATTAAACAAATTATTGAGAAATATTGGGCAGGTGCATGTACAGAAAACCTGTGTGGAAAATATTGGGAACTAAAGTTTGACATTAGAACAGCAGCTATTAACCAGGGGAAACTTGTAGCAAAATGTAAAAGAGTGAAAGAGAAATCCGTTATTGAGGAAATTTAAAGTTGAGGAAGCCTTGAGTGTTACAGAGATTGAGAAATTAAATGTATTACAAACTGAATTAGATAACATATATGAGGAAAAAGCAAGAGGAGCATTTGTGCGATCTAGACTTAAATGGTTAGAAAAAGGGGAAAAAGATACTTAATATTTTTTTGGCCTTGAGAAGAGAAACAGTGAATTTGCCTTAGTCTCAAAATTAATGATCAACGACATAATTGTAGATAATCATTTAGTTATTTCAAAGTATATAGCCCAGTTTTATAGTAATTTGTATTCCTCCACCTTGACCACTTCCAGTATTGATAGTTTTTTATAAAATTTATGAGTGACATCAAAAAAATAGATCAGGATTTTTTGTACTTGTGTGATAAAGAAATTAATATTGAGGAGTTGAGAGACTGTATTAACCTGTTAAAAAGCAATAAATCACAAGGCAACAACAGGCTAACAGGGCTTTTTCACCTTTTTTATTATTAGTTTTTATGGAAGCAGTAAATAAAGGTGAATTGCCAGCTTCATTAAAACAAGGCATCATAACATTGATTCCCAAACCTAACAAAGATAAGTTGCTTATCGATAATTGGAGACCAATTAGTTTGCTCAATAATGACAGTAAATTGTTTGCGATGATTTTTGAAAGAAGATTGAAACAAGGTTTAAGTTTAACTCATAGATGAAGAACAGTCTGGTTTTATGCAAGGCCTTCATATTAGGAATAATATTAGGCTGGTCTTGGATATGGTTGATTATAATCACCTTATAAAAGATGACAGTTTTATTTTATTTATTGACTTCTATAAAGGGGCACGTTGGCTTAGTGGTTAGCACGTTCGCCTCACAACTCCAGGTTTGGGGGTTCGATTCCTGCCTCCACCTTGTGTGTCTGGAGTTTGCATGTTCTCCCCATGCCACGGGGGTTTCCTCCGGGTACCCCAGTTTCCTCCCCCGGTTCAAAGACATGCATGGTAGGTTGATTGGCATCTCTGGAAAATTGTCCATAGTGCGAGTGTGTGTGTGCCCTGCGATGGGTTGGCACTCCGTCCAGGGTGTATCCTGGATTGAAAATGAATGACTTCTATAAAGCTTTTGATACTGTAAATCATGATTTTATTTTCAAAGTTATTAAGTTGTTGGGTTTTGGTGATTTGTTTTTAAAAGCAGTAAAAACATTATACAACGGATGTAATAGCTCGGTAAACTTGCTGGTGGAACTTCTCAAAGGTTTGATATCAATTGTGGAATTAGACAAGGATGCCCTCTTTCTTTTTTTTTAAATTTCTGTTAGTCACTCAAGTTTTGGCAGTACATATTAAGAAAAGTTTAATGGTATTATACAATTTAATGGTATTAGTGCTTTAGTGCAGAATTTAAACTTAGTCAGTTTGCTGATGAAGCTATTTTTTTTAAAAACAAAATTGAGGTTCCAGTTATAATTAGAGTTATTGAGGAATTCTCTGATGCGTCGGGTCTTAAAATGAATCTAGATAAATCTGCATTGTTTCCCCTAAAAGCTTGCTCCCTTACACATATATAAGGCATTCCAGTTAAACACCAGTTAACCTATCTGGGTATAGTCAACTAAGTTTAAATTTTGAACCAATTATTGAAAACAGACTTTTTCTGGAGAAAAAATAAAAACATTATTTAAAGAAAGAGGTCATATGCAATACTAAAGAACAAGGGGGACTAGAGGTTCTGGATTATAGTACACTCAATAATACTTTCAAGATTAGATGGTTAATAGAATTTATGAAAAATAAAGATAGTGTTTGGAATGTATTTTCTAATTATATAATTACCTCTATTGGGGGCATACATTTTTTGTTGAAATGCAATTTTTCTGTTGATAAAATTCCGGTTAAATTGGCTGGTTTCCATAGATATGCCCTGTTAGCATGGAATTTGATCTATAAACACAATTTTTCACCTCACAGCTATTGCATTTGGAATAACAAAGACATATTATTTAAAAACATATCACTTTTTTTTTAATCAAAACTGGATTAATGAAGGGATTATTTTGGTAAAACAGCTGTTAAATTCTGGTGGGTATTTGTTGTCTTACACAGAGTTTCTTGAAAAATTCCAATTACCAGTTAAACCAAGAGATTTTGCTATTGTTTTGATGCAATTCCAAAGAGTGTTGTATTTCTTTTAAAGAAATCGAGTTCTTTGCAAATTAGATCATAAAATCATATAGATGACTTTTGTGGTAGTTTATACATGCAATGTTAATATCTTGAAACAAAAGTGTAGCAATAATATTATAAGAAATGCCCTCTGGTTTGTTTCTTTCCCTGCAGCAAGGTTTTTTCGGTCTTCCTTATTTCGTCATATATATACTGGGACAAAACATGGAAAATACGTTTTGTGTCAACAATAAAATTAAGGAGGTGTCACAAAATTCTACATAGGATTTATCCTGTAAAACATCTTTTGGAAAGATTTAAGCTTAATATTTCTTATGCTTGCAAATTTTGTGGTCAGGAAAAGGAAACGATTTTGCATCTGTTTTATCAGTGTATCTACAAGACTTTTTTGGAAAGATGTGGAAAATTATATTAGTAGAAAATTGGGTTGTGTGATAGAAATTGGTGTATTTGATGCATTTTTTTTATTTTGAGGGAGATCATTTTGAAAATAATGAATAATGAACAGCTATTTATTGTATTAGGAAAGTACCATATACACAAAACAAAGTGGGCCCTTTATAAACCAAATCTGTCCCATTTTATAAATGATTTCACTCATACAGTACTCTTTTAGAAAAAGTAAAAAACAAAAAAGCTAAGAAAACGTGATATTTTAAAAGAATTCAAGTTTTTGTAACTTTTTTCCTTTCTTTTCTGGTAGCCAATGTGACTGATACCTCTTGTTGTATGGCATTGAACAAAATGTGTATTTTGTGTTTTTCTTTTTGCATTAATAAAAAAATAAATAAATAAATAAAAAACCAACATACAGTACATACACAACATAGATATGTTTACCTTTTGCATTCTTTGCACTTTAGACATTATCTGACCCATAATGTCTAATATTGGCCTTGCATTTTAGCATAAATTAGCAAAACAGTACATGCTATGTTGAATTATATTTTCACTCAACTTATCACTGTCATCAGGAACTCAGTAACATTATAATGGGTGTATGTATAGAATCCTGTGATTTGTTTCCTGCTTGTTTCTAGAGCTCAGGGTCACTGGTGGGCGTGCCCATCTCTGGAGTAAGATATATTTTATTCTTATCATTATTGTTATTCATTAATGCAGCAGATATTATCTGTACATTATGCTGTATTAATAAGAAGAAATCATGAAATGTATGCACCTTCATGAGAAAAAACATGTTAAAATATAAATTAATAAAGCAGTCCACTTCTTGGTAGTGACCACAGTCTGTATGTATTCCTCAGTGTCTGGGAGATCAGTCGGCTGCTCTTGTGGGACAGATGTGCTTTAAAGACGGTCAGGCCAAAAACACGTAAGAAACCTATTTTGTAAAGCATGTGATCTGTTTATTGTAATATGTTAAGATGTGATTTGTTTGTTCTTGGGGAGCATATAGGAGACAGGATGTGTAAAGGATGTCTGGAAAAATATGGACAAATATAATATCTGGAATGTTTAATGAATAATTGCTTTACATTTAAGCATAAAAAAATTATTTTTCCACCGTGAGCAGGCAAAGGAGTATTTAGTAGAACTTCGCCCACTGGAAAAAAGAGTGTTCTGCAGTGCCAGATAATGTTAGCAGTATGGCTGCTTTAATTCAGGCATATCAGCATGCAGCATTTAAACACAGTATAAAATTATACAAATAAAGATATTCAGTATGACAATAAGTGGTGTTCAAGAAGTCTTCCTTATTCCTACACAAACATTAAACTGGTGCAGAAACCTGGGAGCTTGAGGAAGATGTGGAGGCCCATGAAGCTTGCCATTCTCATTATGATAATCAAAACCATCTCTGGCATCAATCAGACTCAACAGCAGGTCCTCCTTGAGCTGTGCATGGAAGGAGCAGCAGATTGGGCCAAACACTACTGTCACTGGAGAAGGTAAATGGATTGACTGTGAATGGGTCAATCCTTTTTTGGGCTATGTGCAACACTGACTGCGAAGGTGTTGGGTTCATTGACGTCAGCTGTGTGTACATCAGAGCGACTTGGTGGAACAGCAAAAAGATGAAACCATTTGCCAGTTTAAAGAAATTGATAGTCATTCTGTCCAGCCATATATGGTGCTACTCTACCTTTACTTTTCTATTACTAAAGATAGATTGGTTTATTGGGTGAAACAGGATAGTCAAAGGAAGAGCACAACAAAGGAATAGTTAAACACAATGCTGGACCCATTGAGCTGCAGGAAAATGCTTCTTATTATCCTACAGTATGGCTGGGCATCTAGGCCAGGATACTGACTAATGGCCCTTTTTAATTGTCTGGGCATTTACATAGATTTACACATGTGATGTGCTTGTCATGAATGTCAGCTGATGAATCCACTGGCCACCCTGAAAACTGTTGATTTCCTTAAACTCAGCTGGCTTCTATTCAACACCAAACGTTTGATGAATGAGATGGCAGATTCTCTTGAATCCAACATCTAGGGAGATAATGCCCTTTTCCATTCCTACAGTTGAGACAGACTCTGGCATTGAAAAATGTGTTCAGAAAGAAAAACAAGTATAAAAGCCCTTGTAAGTCCCAAGCCCACCTCCTGCATCCTCATTCTAATGCAAACACAGTAGAGTGTCACAAAGGGTGAGAGATAAAGAGCAAGAAAAAAATCAATATGAATAAAATAGATATCCACTGTGATATACGTATTGAAAATAGACAGCAAACCTTTACTTCTATGTTGTATTGATCAAGGCCTAGCAATTGTGTAACAGTATGTGTGCTGCACATCTTTATCGATTTAGAGAGAGGATATTGTGACCTGTTTACAGCCTGTTGAGCATCCAGACTGTAGGGCACACTTTAGGAGCCAGTGATGACAACTGTAGTGTTCAAAATATGAGGTTAATCAATGGAAGAGAGCAAAAATTAGAATTAATTTATTTATTTTGTGCTAATCAGGTAAACTTAAATGAAAATATTTTCAATACTCAAAGGTTTTCAATAAAACTGTTGTATGTTTTGTGTATGCCGCGTGTTTTATAAGCACAAACGTGCTGGATGTGTGGGAAAGATTTTTACTCCTTACCAAGCATCTTGTTTAGTCTGTCTCATGAGCCTGACACTCTACATTCAGTTGCAGACTGAATCTGTTTCTCCATTAAAGCACCACTTAAAGCAAGAGATGTTGCATTACTGATCTGATTTCACACTGAGCAGCATTTCATACTTCATTAAAATACTGAACACACCACTGGTTGTTTTTTGTTGTTGTT
This sequence comes from Tachysurus fulvidraco, assembly GCF_022655615.1. NCBI lineage: Eukaryota > Metazoa > Chordata > Actinopteri > Siluriformes > Bagridae > Tachysurus > Tachysurus fulvidraco. The sequence goes on from NC_062523.1 coordinate 27,165,006, forward strand.
TTTTTAGATATGGAACCGGTTGCTTTATGTTAAAAAACACTGGAGTCAAGGTATTTATGCTTTAATGTCTTTATATGGTCTCATTCACTAGATGTCATTAGATAACTCTTAATTCTTCCTCACAGCCTGTGATGTCAGAACACGGCCTCCTCACTACAGTTGCCTACAAACTGGGAAAGGACAAACCAGCTCACTATGCACTCGAGGTATTCCATGTTTATTTATTAAGGTATTCCAGATACTCATGTTAACTCAGGATCTTTTACCATGTGCTTGATTCATATAAAATGTCACAAAAGGAAAATAGGAATGTAAAAAAAGTCAAATAAAATAAATGCAGTCCATATTAAATATAATATAAAAATGATTTGTTTGTACACATGAACTATATACAAAAAAATTTTTTTTTACAAAAGCATAATTCATATTTTTAAGTTTAAAAATTTTCTTTAAATATTACATTGTTTTTGCACTTGCACACTCACTCGATATCTTTTTCAACACTACATTCTCATCTCATAAAATCTCATACAACTGATGCATTTACACAAGTGTATATATGTTTACAAGAACCCTCTTTGTTCAGAATCCTCTATGTTTGTACATTGTACTGTATAATATACAGAATGCACACTGATCGGTGTTCTTGTGGGTATTTTGTCCTGTAGTGTTGTGTATTGTCCGTTTGCATTTCCTTTTCTCTCACACTATTTGCACCAGATTGCACAGATGCACTTTATTTGGCTAAGACAACTTATTTTAAGTCCTTAGCTCTTTGTTATTTTATGTAGCACCATGGTCCTTTAGAAATGTTGTCTCATTTCATCTTCAGCTATATATGGTTGAAATGACAAAATGACGACTAAATACGGGGGCCTGGTGGCCTGGTGACCAGCACGCTTACCTATCCAGGTTTAAAGCTTCAATTCTTGTATTTGCTATATGTGTATGTGTGTGTGTTTGTGTGTGTGTGTGTGGGGGGGGGGGGGGATTGCATGTTCTCCCCATGCTTCAGGGATTTCCTCTTTGTTTTCCATCACATTACATTATTTTGACAAATAGTATGGTATTGTGCCCTGCAGTAGACTGGCATCCTGTCCAGGGTGTACCAACCTTGTGCCCTGGGTCTCCTGCGATAGACTCAAGGTTCCTCATGACTTAGTAGGATAAACCATTTGTTTTAACCTCTTACGGGCCCTGTGCCGTACAAGGCACGGAAGTAGAAGTGACCACTAGGGGATGACCCAGAAACAAGCTTCAATTCAACTTTAAAGCATCAAATCCTCCAAAAACACGAAAAAACCTATTTACCTATTAAAGTTTATACTCTCAATAATTTTTTAAGCCCACACACAAAGCACAATATGATTCACAGCCTTCATACAATTAGAAAAAAATTTCGGACAAAACTGACCTAGGTGGCGCTATACCGGTTTTTCCCTTACCTTTAGACGCGTCTCTTTCTTCACTGGGGTAATATATTCCAACACAAATAATCCACAAAAATCCACACAGGTCCGAGGAATTGAGTGCGCCATCATCTGGTTTTGCCGCTCTAACTTCTCATTGGGATATTCAAAAATTCAAAGTCTACGTCATATTTATAGCCCAGGTCCTAACGAATCAAATAAGCCCTCATTTGAGCCAATCGGTGCTTGTATGGCAGAGATAGACGGCTGAGAAGCCAATGGTGGCATGACCTAATTTTTGGGAACCCGCCTTTGACTGACAATTACTCCTTCCAATAGCAATGAAATGGGCTGGGACCTATACAGCCGTTTAGCCAATAAGCAGACGATTCCAACGGTATGCGGCATGCCGTATGTTCTTTGCCTGTGTCTGCGTGAACTGGATGCGCAGAAGAATTCTTGCGTAATCCTTGACCTTTTGTCCCTCTCACAGCTCAGGGTGTCAAGTTACAGGCCTTTTTTCACACCAGAGTGATAGAGAGAGAGTCTAGGCTTATTTATGGCCTTTCAGACTGAGCATGCAGCCTTTTATTTCAAAGTTATATAGTAAACAAGTACACAAAAACGCTGCACCGGACGACCAGGGCCGTAGAAAAATATTTTTATTGAAGCCATTTTTGGGTCTTTTGACTTGAATTTTTTTTTGGTGAAAGCCAAGACATGTGGCTATGAGCCTCAGTTGTTGGTTTGTCCCTAACATGTTCCAGAAAAATAAGATTAATCAGTTTATCAGAAAAACAACCCAGGCGGACAGGAAAATCTGCATTCAAACCCCTGTAACTTTGTGCCAGTAAGGCCTAGAATCAATCTGAAACTAGTTTCTGAAACTAGAGAATCTCTTCTTTCAAATGGGACCAGGCTCATCCCTGTGTGTCAAAGTATGTGGGAGCTGTACCACTTTTTGTTGGACAATGGATATAGGCGGAGGTCCATAAGAGGAGTGGTTGGATATTCCATTACATATCAAATGGTGTTTTGCATATATTCCCTGATTTAGATATTATATGCTGTTTAAATTTATATTCCTTGTTAAGAACCTGCCTTGACAAATATTACATATTATATTTTTTACATCTAACAATATTATATTTTCTTAAATAGACAAAATAACTGATGTTTTTCATTATGGGGAAGTCGTGGCCTAATGGTTAGAGAGTTTGACTCCTAACCCTAATGTTGTGGGTTCGAGTCTTGGGCTGGCAATACCACGACTGTGGTGTCCTTGAGCAAGACATAGAACCCTTCCAACTGCTCCGAGGGTGCTGCAGCATAAATGGCTGCCCACTGCTCTGGGTGTTTGTTCACGGTGTGTGTGTGTGTTCACTGCTGTGTGTGTACACCCTGGATGGGTTAAATGCAGAGAACAAATCCTGAGTATGGGTCACCATATGTATGTCATGTCACTTTGTCACTTTGTTATGTATTATGGTTATGTATTTTTCCTTCCAGTCTTTAGTTATTTAGTTTTGTTTGATTATGTCCTTAGTCAGGGTGAATATAACCCAAGTACAATATTGTAGTTTTCTTTGTGTTGAAGGGTCTCCTGTATTTCTATTAATACATGTGGATTAGCGATCGGGTCAAGTTTTTTCCAACCCGCGGGTCCCGCTTTTATGAAATTTTGGCCGGCCCCAGCCCGCTCCACAGCAAAGTGACAATTTCTTTTCCCGCCCCAACCCAAGTCGCACCTGACCCGTGGGACCCGTGGGTTATGAGACGACCCGCGCATCACTAGTACAGACTAGTGATGTGCAGGTTGGGTTTTTTCCAAACCCCAGGTCCCATTTTTATGAAATTATTGGCCCGCCCGAGCCCACCTCGCAGTAAAGTGACAATTTCTTTACCCGCCCCAACCCGACCCGTGGGTTATGAGAAGACCCGCGCATCCCTATTGGATGGTTGGACATTGCAATAAATACAGTATATAAGATGCTCAGGTGTATTCATACAGCTGTTGCCCTGAGCAATCCATATAGCTGTTGCCCTGAGCAATCCTTACAGCTGTTGCCCTGAGTAATCCATATAGCTGTTGCCCTGAGCAATCCATACAGCTATTGCCCTGAGCAATCCATACAGCTATTGCCCTGAGCAATCCATACAGCTGTTGCCCTGAGCAATCCATACAGCTGTTGCCCTGAGCAATCCATATAGCTGTTGCCCTGAGTAATCCATATAGCTGTTGCCCTGAGCAATCCATACAGCGATTGCCCTGAGCAGTCCATATAGCTGTTGCCCTGAGTAATCCATATAGCTGTTGCCCTGAGCAATCCATACAGCTATTGCCCTGAGCAATCCATATAGCTGTTGCCCTGACCAATCCATACAGCTGTTGCCTTTACGAAACTGGGATATGCAAAGAAAGAAGTTCACTGTGCTGTAATGTATATATGACAAAAATAAATGCTTAATCTCCTATAATCTCTAAAACTGTCCTGGATGAAACAGCACAAAAACATATTCTTAGTTTTTGATTATGTTTATGATTAAAAGCACAAACAAATGTTCAGGGCTGAGTGGGTACTGACCTGCTTCAGGTTTTCTGCCTGAAAACCTGAAAGATGACCAGTAATGCTATCAGCTTTGAACTGGCAGAAACCACTGGGACCCTGAATCCCCCATCTACAGTTCAGAGAATTTTGTCAGATGTGGTCTTTATGCAAAAACATATGGGTTGGGGTGCAGAATAATGGTAGAAAATGTTGTGCATTGATAAGAAACTTGAATTTTTTTCTCTGACATTTTGTCCACAGAAATGGCAGGATTTTGTGAAGGAAATAAATGAAACCATAAATAAATCATGTCAGAACATTTTCTGTCCTCTATGTGGAAAATAACCATACCATAACAAACTGATACTTTAATTATAATTAGTGTAAGTAAGAAGAAACTGGAGGCAGGCTTTGAAATCTAAACTTGATTATCTTTATCACTCATTTTCAGCATGCACACTTAATACACACAGTGCTACTGCTGCTAATAACACACACACACACACACACACACACACACACACACACACACACACACACACACACACACACACACACACACACACACACACACACACTGTGTGTTTATCTTTCCCACTCAGTGCTCATATCTCCCTTTTTTATCCCTGTCTCACTGCAAGAGCACTGATGTCTGTCACCACCATGCTGCACTGTATTTATGCAGGTCTTCTGGTGATGTGCTTTTTTGTGCCAAACATACTTTAAAATTATGGAAATATTAAACTTCTCACCAACCTGTCTCACCAGACCATAACACATTCTGCCGCATGGTTTATGGTGGTTTAGTTGAGCTTGGATGTTTTTTGTGAGAAAGAGCTTCTGTCCAGTCGTCCTATCTCATCACCCAGACACGTGAAGGATATGAGAGATTGTTCTCACATGCAGAGTTAATCAGTACTTATCAGATATTCCTGCAGATACTGTAATATTGCTCATGGTCTCTTCTCAGCTGCTTCTTTAAGTTCCTTTAAGTTTTATCTTGTTATATATTACTGTTATATATTTTGGACTAATGTCCACCATTCTTGGTGATGTCACTGTTGTGCTCCATTTTCTCTAGTTGTTGATGATGATAGTTACGTGTTTCCTGGCACATCTAATGTTTCAGAAATACCTTTATCCTGTTCAATACCTTTTAACAACTGAGATATCATGTATGTCTTCAGAAAACATAAAGGAATTCCTACAGAAACAGCTGGGCTTTATTTGGAATTCATCAGAATCACTTAAATGATGACAGTAACAGTCATATAGCTTTTAAACATGGGATTGAGCGTGATTGGTTCATTCTGAATGCATCCACGTTCTTGATTATAAAAGGGTGTCTAAACATGTGCAACCTGGTTATTGTGATTTTGTAAAAAGTTTTTTTCCACTAAAATATTTCTGATTGTTTTTCACTTAATTATTATGCATTGTGATTTCACTTTGAGGGTTCAAAAAGCTCTGACATGATTTATCTTGGTTTTTATATTTTTACATCACAGTAACCTACATAGATATGTTTTATCCACTGTACATGGATGAGTATCTGAAGGCACACTGTGAAGCACAGTGGAGACTCCCTGGATGTTTGAGATTGTGTATTCTTCTGTCTGGGTGATGGGGCAGGGCGTCTAGACAGAAGGAAGGAATTTCTCACAAAAAAGCATCCAGGCACAACAAAATCCATGTGGCAGAATATGCTATGGTCTGCATCTTGCTGTAGGTTTGAGACAGCATGGAGTTTTTGTCATAATTCATCGTCCTGTCACTGATAAGAAAGGAATTCTTATCCATTATGCAGGACCATAAGTGAGGCAACTAAATCTAAATTTATTCTGCAGCATGACAGTGACCCCAAAACACAAGGAAAGTCATAGAGAAATACTGTCAAAAACAGGCTCCGGTGCACAGGAAAACAAAGAAATTTCCAAGTGATCCCAAACTAATACTGTATGTGTATATAGAAGCAGAGAGTTCTACCACCAGTTCTATTGATAAAACCTCCCTCTTATGTCTCATTTCCTCTTTTGCTACATTAAATATGGCATTTTAGATAGCCAATTAACATTAAAGAAACGAGAGTCTTTAGCAGAAGAAATAATAAAAAAATTTAAAAAAAAATTAAAAAACATTTTTAAAAAACAAATTGACCCTTTGTGACTGGTATTTTTTTTTGTCATAAAACAAATGAGTTATAGTGAATCAGGGTAAGAAACAGAAACCAATAAAAAGCCTAGCATTTGTTCTTGAATTTTTGCAGCCCATAAATGGTAAAAAAAAAAAAAAAAATGTTCTGCCCATAATTATTTATTTTTTTGTTTAGGCTTAAGGTGAGAGATTAGCAGTCATGGCTTTTCATAAAAAATGAGAGTATTCAAATACTCTCACTGGTTGAAAACAGTCATAAATATTTAGCATCTTATGAGTTAAATGACTTGCCACTGTTGTGTCTGGATTTTGTTTTGTCTATAAAATCTGTGATTGGTTTGTGTTTCAGGGATCTGTTGCGATTGCTGGAGCAGTAGTGAGGTGGCTGAAGGACAATCTGGGAATCCTTAAATCCTCTTCAGAAATTGGTGAACTCTTACACTTTCTTTCTCTGTAAAGTGACCAATATATTTGCAAACACACATCAACAGAAGAGGTGAGAACAGTGGTGTAGTCTAGTTTTTTGTAGTGAGTATACTGTGATTTTTTTTTTCACCTCCCAGCCTCATACGCACCATCCTAGCGACACCCCATAGGCACCACCACACTCACTAATGCATAAAATATGCATCTACATGTAATTGAGAGCATTATTAAAGACTGCTTATGTGTTATCAACATTCCAATTTATTATAAGCAACAAAAGACAGTCAGCTTATAAAACCTGTGCTCCAGGTCCCATATTCATATAACATTTAAGGCTAAATGTAGCTCTTAAAGGTATAGTTCACCCAAAAATGAAACTCAAAAAAAATTTAACACAAAAGATGATATTTTGAAAAATGTTGGTAATCAGACAGTTGGCAGCACCCATTGACTTTCACAGTAGGAAAAATATAGACTATGAAAGTCAATGGGTGCTGCCAACTGTCTGATTTTTCAAAATATCATCTTTTGAGTTAAACAGAAGAAAGAAACTCATACAGTTTTGGAACAAATTGAGGGTGAGGAAATAACACAATTTTCATTTTTGGGTGAACTTTATACCTTTAAAAGCTACATTTAGCCTTAAATGTTATATGAATATGGGACCTGGAGCACAGGTTTTACCAGCTGTCAATTTTCAATGTACATTTCATAGTGAACAATAAACATTTGTTCAGTTTTATCACCAACATGCTTTCATTGCAGAATATTATGAACTGAATGAACTGGTAGTTTACAAAGCTTTCCAAATACATTTGTACTCGGGCTGTGGGTGAAATGTCACCCGAAGCTGCTGTAGCTTTAGGCGCAGGCTTCCGAAAACACTTAGGGTGTAGTTTGAGACTGCTTTCGTTTCATATCTTCTTTTACGTTAGTTAGTTAATTTCAAATTTGCGCCAAAAAACACCGCCAAGCAACTAATTTTCCACCTTGGTAGGTGACGTCAGATCAGGTCACAGGCCACGGAAGCCCCAATGGTCCAAAAACGTTAGTGATTCGCAATCGCAACCACAGTTTGTGTTCGCAACACAGACGGGGTGAAATTATGAATGAAAGTTCTGTCACAAAACGATATTGTTACGTATCCTCACGCTTTTAAAGTGGGTATACGGAAATCCTTGGCCTTTCCTAGTGGGTATACGGCGTATCACGTAGACTACACCAGTGGGTGAGAACAATGACCAGAGGAAATGAAACATACCTCCAAAGACAACATTAACTTAGTTGTCTGACAGGGAAATGTCCCAAATATCTGTAACATCCAGTCACATCGTTTTGTGGAATATTTTGGAGAATAATCTCTATGGTTGAGGATTTCTTTGCCAATTCTTCCAATAAATTTTCCACAGAAAATTTGGCTGCTTCAGCTGGGACATCTTATGGCTGCTATTTTGTTCCAGCATTTTCTGGTCTTTATGCTCCTTACTGGGAACCCAGTGCTCGAGGGTAAATAACATCAACATTAAGAACATACTTTATATTTTAGCAAAATAAAAGACTAGAAATGCACTCTAATTATTTTAAAATTAAATTTCCACTGAATAAACAGAGTATATTTAATTGATTAAAAAATGCAAGAGGTCACTGGATTTAAATAAAGGTTAACTAGGGTTTTATTCTGTGGTGCCTTTAGGGCATGACACATGATCATTTTAACTTTGTTTTAATCATCTAGGGGACAAATGAAATATAGTTATTTCACCAGCAAATGCAGCTGGTGTCTATCAAACTATTATTATGTTTAAAAAAGGAAAACTCTTCTATAATTTTATTCAGTACACAAACCTTTTCAGAACTGAGGACCCTTTATGTGTAAATGTAATATTACTTAAATACACTGACAGTCCTCCTGTTGTGTGTATGTTTTTAACATATACATATTAAAGGTTAAACATGAGAGCATTTTTATAACATTTTCTGAGCTTTTTTTCCTTCCTGGTGTAAGAAACATGCAGATAAAAGGCTATTTCATTGTTCTGAGAAAAGCAAAACAAAGGTCACAGCAACAGCATAGCCTGATGGAGTAATGAGTATAATGGTGCTAATAACACATGCACACACACAGACAGACACACACCCGCACGCACACACAGACACACACCTGCACACACAACACACACACATGCATGCACACACACAAAACACACACACAACACACACGCACACTCACACACAAAACACACAAACATACACACACACAAAACATGCACGCACGCTCACACACAAAACATACACGCACGCGCACACACAACACACAAACACACACACAAAACATGAACGCACACACGCACAAACACACAACACACACATACACACACACAAAACATACACGCATGCTCGCACACACAAAACACACACACACAACACACACACACACAAAACATGAACACACGCACGCACGCACGCACAAACACACAACACACACATACACATACAAAACATACACGCATGCTCGCACACACAAAACACGCAAACACAACACACACAAAACACACTCACACATGTCAAATTTAGCTTCTAACTCCAGCGCAACAGGGAGCATGATGGATGAGTGTAATCACTGAGTGAGCATTGAGTGTCAGTCACAAAGAGACAACAACAAACACAGTGTTTTCAGTTTTAATAAAATATATAAAAAACAATAAATCCTGAAAACATGATCATCTCAAAAATAGATGAAATTTCTTTTTTATTCTCAAATAATTTTTGATCAATTATTATATACCATAACATCATACATCATAACTATAATACTGAAATACTAATTAATATTTAAGGACGAAGACAAGATAGAAATGATCAGACAAAATAACTCTACAACAATAAAGTTCAATAAAATATTTTCTTTTCAACAATCACAAGAAATCTCGATAATGTGTAAAGGCTCAGCAAATATATTTAAAATGCTATATACTGTATTTTCATTGTTATAAGAAATCTCAGAGATATTTTTCCTAATGTTATTCCACTCTACAGGATTATCTGTGGCCTGACACAGTTTACAAACAGGAGCCACTTGGCTTTTGCAGCACTGGAAGCAGTGTGCTTTCAAACTCGAGAGGTAACGCAAAGAAACACACATCTATACGAAGTGTGCCACTTTATTACCAACACCTGTACATCTGATGAGATAATAACGTAGCAGCAGCTTAAAATTATGCAGATAAAGTTCAGGATCTTCAGTTAATACATCACATCTAACCTCAGAAAAAGAGAACCGTGATTTTTAGTTAGTAAAATTCTTTTGTGGCCTAGTGATAAAAGTATATGCAATAAAATGTCAGAGACCTAAACCGTGTGGTGTCTTTTGTTTTCAATAGCCCTGGGAAGAGGAGATAAAAAGACAAGAACATGCTACTGATGTGTGAATTTAGATAATATAATGAGGAGATAAATGAATGGCTGCTGTGAGGACTTTAGAATTCATGGCAGAATGAAAGTAACACAGCTATGTTTTGTTTTTGATTACAATGATTTGCTTCAGGTCTTGGATGCGATGAATCAAGACAGTGGTGCATCACTTACTCAGTTACAAGTGGATGGAGGAATGACGGCCAACAAATTACTAATGCAGCTACAGGCTGATATCCTCTGTATCCCTGTTGGTAAGCGTGTGTGCGTCTAGTACCAGGAGTCAGACTGAGATCTGGTCTTTGACTTGGTCGTGCTAATCACTGCAGTGTTTTCAGAGCACTGCAGAATGTTTAGGGTCATTATCCTGTTGGATGGTATCCTCAGTTCGTCAGTCCCAAGTGTGTTCCAGAGACTTTCTTTTAGGCCTGCTCTGTATTTGGCTTCATCCGTCTTGCCTACAGACCAGAACCAGTTTCTCAGTCTCTGCTGAAAAAGACATACACACAACACCATGCTGCCACCACCATGTTTCACAGTGGTGATGGGGTATAGTATACTGTAGTCATATGCCCCTTTTCCACCGAGGTGCACTAGTTTGAGTACTAGTTTGAAGCCAGAGCCTAATTTAGAACCAGTTCTTTCTGTTTCGACCGCCAAAGCACCGGCTCTGAACTAGGAAAAGTGGTTCTTAAGTAGCACCAAAACATTGCTGGTCTAGACTTAAGAACCGCTTGCGTCAGGGGCTGTGGGCGGTGCTACTGTTAGCGCATTTGATAATGTACCTAAAGTTTACTAATGTTTAATACACTTTTACTTTACCGCAATATAATCACTTATCAGCACACATGATAGTAGTTAGCTACATGCTAAGGCTAACTTTTTTCTGTGTTAATGATAAAATAATGTTATGTACTCTCTCGATTACAACCTCTTATATACAAATACAAATTACATGGAGCTGCACGTACACATCTGATTCACCGCGTTTGGATGCTAATGTCGGTTCACAAAGCCATGAGCATTAACAGTAAAGCAACATCCGCCATTGTTGTTGTGTTTGTGTTTGCCGCTGCTGCGCTAAAGTTGGTGTGCTGGGTAACGTGAGACGTATACAGTGACATCAGTCTCGGCGCTGTGATGGCTCTCTAGCTGGTGGAAAGGCAAACCGGTTCTTAGAAGGTTCACCAGTGGAACCTTAGAACCAGCACCAGTGCTAGCTCTGAACCAGCACTCGGTTCTTTTTGGTGGAAAAGAGGCATAAAATGATGTAAGGGTGGCGAGATGTCCTGGTCTATTAGCAATAGAAACCTGTCTCTTTTCACCTGTCTGCAGTTGTGAATAACAGTTTAGCATGACACTATGAACATCTGAATTATCGAGTGGCCCATATTAATGTGCATGTGTGATCATTATACAAGGGTTAAAAAAATGCCAGCCTTTATTTTTTGTCACATATACATTACTGTATAGCACAGTGAAATTCTTTCTTTGCATAGCTGAACTTTGGATGTTGGGGTCAGAGTGCAGGGTTGTCCATGATAGAGTGGAGTAGGGAGCTTTAAAGACCTTGCTCAGGAGCCATAACAATGGCAGCTTGGTATTGATGAGGCTTGAACCCTGACCTTCTGATAAACAAATTAGAGCTTTAACCACTTAAGCTAAGATTTGACTTAAAATCAGTGCATCTGGAAGATTGGGTGCAGCAGCTGTTTTGGGGAAGTAGTAGCTCAGTGGTTAGGATGGATAACCCTCAATTGCTTATTAAATGTTACATTTAAGCAACTCCTGCAATTCATATTTTTGTTCTATGACCTATTTTAAGTGCACAATTTTCCTGTCAGGCTTAATGCATGTTCCTGTCTAACTGTGGGGATTTCTCTTGTGTAGTGAGACCCTATATGTCTGAGACCACTGCACTGGGGGCAGCAATGGCAGCTGGAGCAGCTGAAGGGGTCAACGTGTGGAACATAATTCCTGAAGATATGACCTGTGTGACCTCTGAGAAATACCAACCTCAAATCAAACCAGAAGGTGAGAGCTGAGAGGATCAGCCCTTTATTTTCTTTCCCATATCAAAGACTTTTGACAAAGGCTTAAATGTACAAAGGTTTTATACATTATAGATATAGATTCATAAAAAAATCTCTTAGAATATCCTGATATTTAAAGTGACTTGTTTACAGTTAAGTTCCGTCTTTAGAAATAAAGTTATGTCTAAAATAAAGGAGTCATTATTTAGCTGCAGTCCTCCACTTCACTTCTCTGATGGAGGAAACTTTCTGATTGCCATGGGATTAGACCTATTCTCATGCTAATAGTGCAACAATTGGATAAAATTGCAAATCAACAGGTGCATTTTAATGTGTGCAGATTAAAAATACTCAAGACAAGATTGGTGCCACAGCTGATAAGAGAGAATTAAGAAATATCGAATTATTTATTTATTTATATTATTTATTCAACCATTCATGTTTGAATAGAGAGTGAGTTCCGATATGCAAGATGGAAGAAAGCCGTCCAGAAAGCCATGAACTGGGAGACTGTGGATCCTCTTTCCATTGCGAATGGTGAAACAGACAGACTGACACACACACACACACACACACACACACACACACACACACACACACACACACACATAAGCAATCAATAAAAATAAAATAGCATATAACACTACACAACTAACCGTGGTTTAGTGTCAGTGTGTAACTCTATAATCTGTATCAGTTCATTAGGGGTGTGACTGATTAATACAGTATACACCAGAAGTAAGTACACCCCATGTGCAATATCACTTAAATATCAAATGACTTAAAATTCTTTCACCTTACAGTACTTGCATTACTTCTAATATGAACAGTATGTTATTTGCTCTTGTGTAAAATGAAAAACAAAAAGATTTACTTGATTTACCTCAATGCAATAAAAGTTTCAGTGAAAATACTCCATTCAACAATTTTTCACCTTTAGTGATGACAGACACAAACTTCCTCAGCGCCAGATGTTTTGCCAATTTTCTTCAGAGAAAATTTTTAGCTATGCTTTGGTTTGTGTTGTAGTACATTTATATTTAAAACACTACAAAGGTGTTGTATTGGATTCCAGACATGGCCGTGTTGTGGTTTTTACTTTTTGCTTGTGTGATTTTGTGCTTTGGATCGTTATGCTGGAATGTTCCTCTTTTTCAAGCTTCTGGAGACTGGGAGTCATCTTGTCAGAGTGTATTGTGGCACGTCCATAGAATTCATGGTGCCATGTATAAATATCATCTCCCCAACACATTCTGCACTTATACAGTACAGCACTGATTCATCACACACCATATATCAATGTGGAAGTCCTGGTCAGGTTCATGTCCAACCTGCTGGACCGCATATGAGCTGAATATCTTATTCTTGGGCTCATCAGTACCTTCTTATTACTATTAGAACTGTTTCAAATGATTCTTCTAGCAATTCTTTTCTAGATTGAACAATATACAGCTATACAGATTAAAAAAAAAGTTCTAATGTTCGCTGGTCATGTTATAACCATGTTCATGCAGTTAGGCCAGGTGGACTCACCTTTCATTCTGTGCGCACAGGTTTTCTAACTTGTGTGTCAGGATGTATTCATTTTCGTTGTGTTTCTATTTTAGGCCTTTAGATTACATATAGACTTTTTAAAGTTTTTTTTTTGTAAGTGGAAATACATGACTTTGGTTCACAGTCCGAACATCATCACCACTGGATGAGCTAAAGCAGAATCAGAGTCCAAGTGTCTGATCATTCTGCTCTGATCTTCTCATCAAGGTGTTTCAGTATGCTTTTATTTCACATCATTCTTTGCAAACTCTAGAGACTAGCACTTTATGAAATAATTTGGCAGCAACATCCATGTCACAGTCAAAATCCCAGACATCAGATGCTGTCTTCACTCTGGTGTTTTACATCTGAAGCTCTTGATCTGTAATGCTTTGCATTGCGCTGCTGCTACATAAACATCTGATTGGATAACTGTATAAATGAGCAGGTGTATGTGTGTTCCCAATAAAGTGGAGGGTAAGTGTATGTCTTATTCTTGGCCATAACTTTATTAGGGGCAATAATGAGGTCATCAGTTTAACATGGACTGATCACATATAAAAGTAAGTCATAACTGAATGGCATTGAACACACGATACAGAGGTCAAGACAGCAGGGACTTTTCACACAAAATTACACTGTTGCCGTGTAATATTAGGATAGTTTGTTTTTTCTTTGTCATTCTAACACTCTTCCAGTTCAGTGTAACATCACAACTTTAACCCAATTTACATTTCAATGTTAACATTAAACTGCTTCAGTATCAAACTGACTTGGAATGAAATCCTCAATGGGGATGTGAACACATCAATATTGACTTAATAATAATAATAATAATAATAATAATACATTTTATTTAAAGGCGCCTTTCTAACACTCAAGGTCACCGTACAAAAGAAGAAGAAAAACAACAAAAAATATAGTTATACAATACTTGCATATAAAAAAAAAAAAAAAAAAAAAAAAAATTGTTAAAATTGTTAAATTAAAAGCTGTTTATTTGATTTATTTGTAGGAAAACATCTGGCTTTTATTTAACATCATACATATAATTTTTTATAGAAAAAAGAAAAGAAACCCCATTACCAAATACAATCTAAATGATTTATAGCTTCAGGGTGTTTGGTCTTGCAGATGTTTCATCACTACAAACATCAGAATACATTAACTGATGAGAAACACAGTCATGACGTGTCGTAGTCACTTTTAAACTGTTTTCCTGCTTTTGGCTCTACAATTATTATTAAACATTTTGGACATGTAATGATTTTTTTTAACCCAGGAGAAAACACTATTTTTTTCTCAACGTTTTGTCAGTGTATTATAGACATATAGGCCCAAAGACCCAAAATAAAACCTGCTGATTTGCATGTACAAAAAGGGAGTGTGTTTTGGGAGATTCACAAACACTAATTGGACGAATTCTGTCATGTAGAAACTAAGGCGTTTGCGTGTACTGTTTGTTCTTAATAGATGCAGTAAGTTCAATCTCTAAGGTATTCAAAATAAAAAAGGCACAAGAAGGTTTACAATAACACCAATTAGAGGCTGTCATATAAAAAAAAAGAATGTGCAAAATAAGAGTGCATCTTCTGTTTATAGGGTAAAAGCAATTTAAAAGCTTTTCTCAGTCTGCTACTGCAGTCTTATTGTGAATATCAAATAATAAAATAACATTACTACTGTTTTAACTTTTTCAAAAAACATTTTGTGATAAAAATACATAACCTTAACTGTCCATTCTTCATTAACACTTAGTATTGCAATTCTGTCATTATCTGGCAGGAACATGCTTTTGGCTATATTCATTCTCACACACAGCGCACAACACGTTCTCATTCACAGCCTGTAGGGAATCTCACTGTGGGTGTAAATTCTATGATTTTCAGTCATTCTGTGCTGCATCTTGGACTTGTAGGTAGAAACATCAGTAAAGTTTAAACTTATTAAGGAAAATTCTCAAAAAAAAGTGTTTTATTGTAGAAAATGGATTGTTTTGCTAACATTACAGACTCAGTCCTACACAGACATTTTAGCAGACGCACTTATCCAGAGCGACGTACATTTTTATACAACTAAGCAATTGAGGGTTAAGGGACTTGCTCAGCAGTGGCAGTTTGGCGGACATAGGAATCGAACTTCCGATTGGTAGACCAACACCTTAACCACTAAGTTACCACATCCACATACACATATCACAGACCTAGTTAGTAAAGCTGCTATAGGAACATATTAAAATGAAAAAAGCATGCATGAATTTTGTGTTATCATGTTTTCATCACATATTAACTTAAAGAGCCATATGTGGGACTTTCTAGAAAAACAATCTTTCTAGCAATGATCAGAAACTGAGATCTGTTCTTTCTGGTTTTCAGGTTATCAGAAGTAGACATATGGAGCATGGCATATGAAGCACTGCAGCTCACTGAGGTGTCATGCTTTCAGGTTGCAGAGATTTGTGTCATGTTCACCATAATGGACAAAGTGCTTTTTTTCTCTCGGGTACTTGATTAAAGAAGTGTGTAGCTTTGAGTGAGCCTGAGACTGAGCCTGAGCCTGAGCCTGAGCCTGAGCCTGATTGCACTTTGTCTTATGATTTGTTTTCTGATCCAAGCAGCTCCATTAACATCTCCTAGTTATGAATTTTCAATCACATAAAAAATGTGTTTCATTCCAAGCTGACTTTCTGTGGTCAGGCTGCTAAACTGCACTGAGCACTTAGTTATTAACAAGACCACAAAATTCAAAGGAGAACAATTTTCTTAAATCTGTGAATTGGTCATTCCATGTTCTGATTGTTTTGTATTTCCCACATGCTTTTTGACAACATGGTTTGAAACTCATGGTACAATAATGACACAAGAAGTGAATAGTATACTCAGTTAGCACTTTCAGTTCTAAATATCAAAATATAGTTAAGATTAAACTTGTACAGACTGACAGTTTCTGGATGTGATGTGTGAGATGATGCGAGATGTTGGAATGAATTAAATGAATGAATGATCATTGAATGCACAATTTAATACAACTACACAATTTAATACAACTGTTGTTAATGTTTTTCATGTGCTTATACTGAGGCAATAGTAAGAAATAATTGATTTCAGTTTGATTTATTATTTAACTTTATTTAGGGAAAGAATGTAAAAAAATGCAATGCAAAAATGCAAAATGCAAAAATCACTGACTTAATGAATGAATGTAAATATTGTATGTATTTTATTGTTGTATTTAACTTTGATGATTTTAATTAAATGATTAGATTAAATCAGTAGCAGCATTAAACGCCAAATGACTGGTTTTATTAAGGTGGATCACTTGAACAATACAAAATTACAGTTTCTACACATATTTGTACAATTTAAATGAGAACATCATGCATCATATGGACTCTTTGGACTCATGAGCAAGCAGAGATTTAAAAAACAAAAAGTATCTGATGCATCAGTCAATAAGAATAATCAGTCATTTTAGTCGATAATCATCTGCATTGCTCTGTTATGCTTTCAGCAGGTCCGAATAAGAAAAAACAACACAGAGAAAACACACGAATTCCTTTTCCAACTGCTCTTAAAATCTTTGATTTGAATATTTGAGAAATGAATAAAAATCCTGTTTCCAGTCTGCTGTCAGCCTCAGGTTAGGAGGAAGGAAGAAAAATAAATAAATAAAACAACCAATTTAATGGACTGCCTACAATAAAATATTCTAAATGAAATTTAACTGAGACGTGACATGTTGACATGATTCCCCATCCAATTATTTCACACAGAAAAACAAAATTAGCAAGTGAAAAAATCTTGAATGCGGTCAGATCTATGTAGTATCTCATAATGTAAGAGAGTAATGTATTGTAATGTAATGTAATGTATGGAGTTATATCTCATAACTCCATTACCCTCTCACCCCATCACCAGCATCCCTCCATCACCTCAACCACCTCCATTCCTACCCTTAACCATCCTCCCTCCATTACGTACCTCCTCACCCTCTTACCACCCTCCTTCACCGCATCACACTTAAAACTATCTCCCATCCTCCATCTCTCCCTCCTTCCCTCCCTCTCACTACCTCCCTCCATCTCTCCCTCCTTCCTTCCCTCACTCTTTCGCTCCCTCTCTCACTATCTCCCTCCCTCCCTCTCTCACTTCCTCTCTCCCTTCCTCCCTCTCTCATTCTCACTCTCTTCCTTTCTCCCTCTCTCACTATCTCCCTCTCTCTCTCACTATCTCCCTCCTTCCCTCTCTCTTTCACCTCCTCCCTCACTTCCTCTCTCCCTTCCTCCCTCTCTCATTATCTCACTCTCTCCCTTTCTCCCTCTCTCTCTCACTATCTCCCTCCCTCCCTCTCTCACTCTCTCCCTTTCTCCCTCTCTCACCATCTCCCTCCCTCCGTATCGAAGACTTTCCTGGTTAATTTTATATTATGTCCACTCTACAAGTGTATGAGCAGTTACTATAGAAACAACAAGTGGGAATGAGAATATTAATGAAAGCAAATGGTTCAAATTAATGCTGGAACTATTGCCCATGTGGTTATACAAAAAGAAACAATACACAAGAATAAACATTAGATAAATCTGTCCATATTCAAGATATTTCCATGTACCAAGATAGAATATTTTGATAGAATATTTGATAGAATAGGACATGCCTGGCATCAGTGTCTACAAGTTAAAAGTTAAAAGCTCATTTGAAAAGCCATATAAAATAATACAAAATAAAGACCAGACCACTTGAATGATCAAGTTTCTAGTTTCGAGATTTGGTTCGAGCAACTGTGCAATACATTTACAGAGCGCTCGGAGCTAATTAAATATAAGCTGGTTTCAGGGTAATTACATCTTAAAATGTAGACTGGAATTTCAGTGGAAGTTGAACAAAATCTATTTAAAATAATTATTAAAAAAAAAAAGTGTGTCATTTCATAAGCTACAGATATATAAACTGATGTAAAGGACTGCAGAGAGCCATAAGGCACAGGAGTTACAGCAGGACAGGCAGACCTGAGGTGATGTGTTATGTGCCTGTGTAGGATGGAGAATACTCTACACTGAACACTACACTAAATCAGTAGTAAATCTAGTAGTAAAGGAGGACTGCAATATGAGCAAACAGAGTTCAGGGTTTAGCTGGATGGTGTGGAACAAATTAGCCCCATAATTCTTCAGTTCGTCCAAATTTGTAGACCAGAGAGCTGCAGAATGGAGAGACAGGGGTTAATTACCACCATTAAATTTTCCCTCAAATATAATTTGAAATAATGCTGTACACTCATCGTTCACTTTATTAATTTGCAAGATTTAATTTTGTGCTGATTTAAATAATATACACATCTAACATTATAATAGAGAAAGTGCAATGTGAGTGACTCAGACCGAGACATGGTTGTTGGTGTCATTCTCACAAAACTAAGAAATGGTGCACATGAACAGTAAGAGTGATTAGATCAGACCTACAGTTTCCCAGTTCCTCTTGACCACATCTAAACACTGGATAACCAACAGTGAGCAGTGTGGGTTTTTCAGCTGCAAAAGCATTGATGCTAGATTAAGAAGCAGTCCAGCAACCGAAATCTAACAGAGTTGTGGTCAGGGGCAGACATTGATGAAGGCTACAGGATGACATACACATACTAGTCGGAGGGAAATAATGAGCTCTCCAACTCTAGAGTGACAGAGAAGTTACGACTGTTATATAATTATATAAATGAATGTTGCTCACACATTACAAGTGTAAACAGAGTTTTGCCATTAATATGTACATTTCTGGCATTTAGAAGTGTACATATTAATGTCAAAACTCTGTTTACACATTACATTACATAACTTTTTTGTTATAGGTAACTGAAATAAGAACAACTGTCATGGCATGTAAAACCTATCTCTGGTCATATCGAGACATGAGACTTCTAAGGGTTAAGACAAGAGGACAGACACACTAGGCACAGTAATGGATACAGTAATGTACCTGCAAAATGCAAATTTATGCAGCAGCAAGGTAAGAGTACCAAATAAATTGAGAATCTGCAAAGCAATTCAGTGGTGTGAACAGAAGAAGGATTACACAACCCACCGTGGTATCAAAGGCACGCATGCATAAGGCCTCGTGGTTTAATCAAGCAGACAGTTAAATGACAAACTAAAGTAAAGGGAAACTGAGACTGTGGGAGGTCATCTAATTCCCGTCTATACAGGCTCCTCAAATCTACCCAGTAGATCCAAAACCTAACCCTGGAACACAACTACAGTTCAAACATTTTGATAGACTCCAAGTTGTTCTTTCCATAGCATTCTCATCTGTCATGGGCTGTTCGTGTTTATCTCTCCCCAGCAGAGTGCTCCACCAAGCGACAAGACTCCTACCAGGTGAAGGGTGCCAGGATGGATCAGGTAGGTACGGAAAGAAGAAGCAGTCACACTGGAAACTCACGAGTGGCTTGTATAGACAGAAAGTATCCTGATTTTACGATCAAATTGTAAATCTGTTAGGCAGCAATGATACTTGTTCTCCCACCATGCTGCTTCCTCCACACAAGTTCGTTAATGCGGTAGAAAATGAATGAATGAATGAATGAATGAATGAATGAAACAAAAAGCATTCGCTCACGGCTCACTGGCTTAACCTGGCTTCTCTTCTCTAGTATCAAAAATCCTGCAGCTGAGTATTTTATCTCTGTGTAGTTGGGAGGATGAAGAACTGTTTATGTAAACCTCCAGGTTTGTTATTTATTATTAATGTTTTTTTTTTAAACTTAGAAATCAACCAAAGGCCTTTTATAAATGCTGCTCACACTGCATCACAGGACAACATGGCATCTCAGAGGAAAATGCCATCTGCCCTTATCTGGGCATAGATCACAGGCATCTGTGCACTCATGCATGCAAAAAAGTCATGGGCTAGCATTTCACCCCCTTCAGCTGGTAGCTGTTGTGTGGTAAACTGTCACTGTGACAGAGAGAAAGAGAGAGAGGGAGAGAGAGAGTGTGAGGGAAAGAAAACATCCTCCTTCTTAGGTTTGTCAGAAACTACACCAGCATAAATAATAATAACTGTAGAACTGCAGAATCTGGCGAGGCAGAAGGACATTAATAATGAGATTATTAACAACCTACAGTAATAACCTCTCTCTCTCCCTCTCTCCCCCTCTCCCTCCCACCATCTCTTGCTCTCTCCCTCTTGAGTTGTGCTTTGGATCACAATACAGTGATCTTTAGAGAAATCCTTTTATCTGTTGTATAGTCTAGTAGCTAGTTTCAACTGTGGGTTGGCAGGGTTTGGAAAAAATGTCCAGGCCAACTACTTTTAAAATTTGCACAAATGGCTACCCATGACCAAAAAAAAATCTTAAAACCTCTTTAAAGGTTCATATTATTTCAACAGGAAATTCTACCTTTTTTAGACCTACAACTCTCAACTCAAGCAGCAATGTGATAATTATCAAAACACCAAGGCAATTAAACTCCATATCATCAATGTATCCAATTAGGAAGCAGAAGTGATTGGGAATTATTTTCCTCTCCTTTGGTGCAAATGGACAACTGAAGAGCAACAGCAAGTCAACCCATAAAAAGGGAACGGTTTTGTCATTGGTACATTGCCACAAACAATTGCTCTCAAACAATTACACAGGTAGTCCAGCTCCTCCAGGATGGCACATCCGTACATGTGAGTTCTAATATAGTTTCAAGAGCATGGAGGAGAGACATTGAGAGACTGGCCATTACACAAGTAGAGCTGTGGACAGGGTTATAGAAGGTTATACAACAACCCAGCAGCAACACCGGTATGTGCACCGATGGCACATAATGGGATCTGTGCTTACAGCCCAGCACTGTGCTGCTTGATTGGCATTTGCTAGACAACAATGGAATTGGCAGGTTCGTCATGAAAGAAGGTCCACACAACACGTGACAGATGCAATACAACATCATTCATCATGACCGTTTTTGTCATGGGTCAGTGATGGTCTGGGAAGGAATATCCATAACACAGACCTCCAGCCGCTAACCCACATAAACTTTACTATTGTTAGGCACTGTGATGAAATCCTGAGAGCCATTTTCAGACCTTATTCTTTGCAGTGGGCCTTGGGTTCCTCCTGGTGCATGATAATGCACAGGTAGTAGATAGCTCAAGTGGTTAAAGCTCTGGATTGTTGATTCAAAGGTCTGGAACAGAACCACCAAACTGCCACTGTTGTGTTCTTGACCCCCCCTTAACCCTCTCTGCTCAGGGATGCTGTATCATTTCTGACCCTTTGCTCTTACTTCCAAATATGGGATGTTGGCAGTTTTTGGATGACCCTCATGATCCCAGTGACATTCTTCAAACCTGAATCCGATTGAGAGCCTTTTGGGATGTTATGTATTGGAGCATCCAAAGCCACCAAGTAGCCACAGACAGTACAGGAGCTCACTGATCCCCCGATCCCCTTGGACACCATCCACCATCAGGAGCATGTCCAGACCTTGTGGGAGTGCATACAGGCATGTGGGGGGCAAACATATTTGATGAGCAGACTTATTTGTTGAGTTGCTGTGATAAAATTCATACAAGCTTAATCAGCCTGTAACTTCAATGTTTTGAGATTTTTAATTCAGCCCTCAGTGTGTTGATGATTCGTGTGACATAATTTTGATCTCAACAAACTACACAGTGTATACAAGTAAAGATTTTCAACTTGAGTATTTCCTTCATTGAGAAAATGTTTGATTTAAGTGTTCCCTGGAGTGTACATACAGTAGAAAATGGTCAGACATACCCATTACTTCCTGTCAACAATCTTACAAACACTCATCAAATGCAATTTACCCCTTAATGTCCTAACTTGTAAAGGCTTCTTGTAAAAGCTGAGATTTAATTTTCTCTTTCTGCATTGTATTTATCAAACTGTTGGTCTGACTCCTGCTTCAGCTTTCTAAATGCGAGTGAATTAGTTCCAGTCAGCTCAATGAGGCATCTAAATTGTATCTATTTATAAGGTGTGAACATTCATTTGCAAGCACACCCACCTGAAAAATATTAACAAGTTCTGGAAGAAGACACAGAGTCCAGGATACACAGGAAGTCCTGAGAGAAGAACAGGAAAAGACAATTTTATCAATAAAAACAGGTGCTACAAACTAATAATAATAGTTATTATTATAATTATTATTCATTCATTCATTCTTTTTCTACTACTCGGGTCACAGGGAGCCTGTACCTATCTCAGGCGTCATCGGGCATCAAGGCAGGATACACCCTGGACGGAGTGCCAACCCATCACAGGGCACACACACTCTCATTCACTCACACACTACAGACAATTTTCCAGAAATGCCATCAAACTACCATGCATGTCTTTGGACCGGGAGAGGAAACCGGAGTACCCGGAGGAAACCCCTGAGGCACGGGGAGAACATGCAAACTCCACACACACAAGGCGGAGGCAGGAATCGAACCCCCAACCCTGGAGGTGTGAGGTGAACGTGCTAACCACTAAGCCACCATGCCCAATAAAAATAATTAGGGGTCAAGCCCCGAAGGGGCGTAGACACCTATTGTTATTGTCGGTTTTCTTCTTCTTCTTCTTCTTCTTATTATTATTCTTCGCCACCTAGTGACCACGAGATTTTAAAAACATTGCCATATCGCTACAAAACATGGTATGGTTTATCAACCACGTGTTCTGAGCACATGTGATCGGCTTGACCCAGGAATGGCTGCTTGCAGCTATATTTATTATTATTGTTGGTATTGTTATTATTAAATGAATACACAACTTTGTTTCGTACTGTAATCTGCAGTCTGGCGCTCCCTCAGTGGTGGAATGAACTTCCAACCTCAGTCCAGACCACAGGGATCATTATCTTCAAAAAACAGCGAAAGACACTTATTCCATGAACACTAACACATGGTGGATGGATGGATGGATGGATATCTACGAAAAACAGCTAGACACTTCTTCCATGAACACTAACACATTATACATCAAAGGAAGGAAATAGATAGATAGATAGATAGATAGATAGATAGATAGATAGATAGATAGATAGATAGATAGATAGATAGATAGATAGATAGATAGATAAATAGATAGATAGATAGATAGATAGATAGATAGATAGATAGATAGATAGATAGATAGACTCTGCACTTTGACTAGCTTTTGTAACACATCTGTACTGCTACCATTTAGTCTTGTATGGCAGCACTCCTTAGTCAAGTCAAGAAGCTTTTATTGTCATTTCAACCATATATAGCTGTTGCAGTACATTTACATTTCCAGGATTTAGCAGACACCCTTATCAGAATCAGAATCAGTATAAGAATCAGCTTTATTGCCAGGCATGTTTTCACATGCAAGGAATTTGTTTTAGTGCCAGAAGCTCCACAGTGTAACAGAATGACATATACAGTATAGAGGAAATTGTATGTACACATTTACAGGTGTGAAATGTGCAGTTTAAATATACATATGAAATATACATATACAAATATAGACAATTTGTATGTACACATGTGCAATTGTGAAATGTGCAGTTGAAGTAAACAGTAAACATTTAGACAATATGTATATACTGTATGTATGTACAGATGTGCAAGTATGAAATGTGAATGTCCCACTTCAGGTCCTGGGAGATTGTGGTTCCCAGGAATCTGAATGACTCCACTGCTGTGACAATGCTGTCCATGATGGTTAGTGGGGGGAGATCAGGGGGGTTTCTCCTGAAGTCCACTATCAACTCCACTGTCTTGATCGTGTTCAGCTCCAGGTAGTTAAGGCTGCACCAGAAAGCCAGCCGCTCAACCTCCAGTCTGTAAGCAGACTCGTCACCGTCCTGGATGAGGCCGATCAGTGTGGCGTCGTCTGCAAACTTCAGAAGCTTGACAGAGGGGTCATTAGAGGTGCAGTTATTCGTGTACAGGGAGAGTGGGGAGAGAACACAGCTCTGGGGGGCGCCAGTGCTGACGGTGAGGGTGCTAGATTTAAGTTTTCCCAGTCGCACTAGCTGCTGCCTGTCTGTCGGAAAGCTGGTGATCCACTGGCAGACAGAGGAGGGCACGGAGAGCTGGGTTAATTTGGACTGTAGGAGTGATGGGATGATGGTGTTGAAAGCAGAGCTGAAGTCCACAAACAGGATCCTCACATAAGTCCCTGGTCTGTCCAGATGCTGCAGAACACAATGCAGTCCCATGTTGACTGCATCATTCACAGATCTGTTTGCTCTGTAGGCAAACTGCAGAGGGTCCAGTAAGGGTCCAGTAATGTCCTTCAGATAAGCCAGAACCAGTGTTTCAAATGATTTCATGACCACAGATGTTAGAGCCACAGGTCTGTAGTCATTAAGTCCGGTGATTTGGGGTTTCTTTGGGACGGGGATGATGGTGGAGCTTTTGAAGCATGAGGGTACATCACACAGAGCGACTTACATTTTATCTCTTTTTTATACAACTGATGGTTAATGGCATTTCTCAGTGGCAGTTTGGTGGACATGGGAATCAAACTCACAACCTTCTGATTGGTAGGGCAACACCATTAACCACTAGGCTACCATGTCCTTGTATATTTTCTAGGTGCACTTGTACTTCCTGATTTGTTGGTCACTTCAGACAAAAACATCTGCTAAGTGAATAAAGATATAAGGTGTAAGGAAGCAACTCACCTGGTGCAACATAAGCTCCGAACAAGATCCAGACTGAGGCGATGAGAGAGACGAACATGATCAGGAAGCCGATAAAGAGCCAAACACGAGCACCTAAGATGTGGTTATACGGACAGATAAACAAACAATGACATTAATTCCAAATGCGAGTAAGCTTCATGAGTGTGCTGTTTAAAGCAGCTGTGGTACAAATGGTGAGAGAACAGAGACAGATGAGAAACTGTTCCTTATTCATCACTGCCATGTGGAAACAAGTCAGACTTGAACACACACAATGAACTAACTGCCACCTGAGAAAATTGCAGAATAGCAATAAAATAAGCTTTTTTTTATTGTAAAAGAGGAAACACCTCATCTAATTTACATTTAAATCACACTCTAATCTGGTGTTTGAGATAAAAGGAAATCATTTGGCAGACATGAGAAGAGGCCAGGTTCAGTGGGGTGGAGTTCAACATACTCATGTCTGAGGTTTTGTAATCAAGCTATCCTCAATTAAAGTGGGCACAGAGTCAACAATTAAAGCATAATTCCGGAGGAGAAATGGATGCTCTTAAGAGTTTGTCTTTTATAATCTTTTATTTTTACTAACATTGATATAGGGGTATTTGTGTAGACAGTTAAACATGTGGAAATGTAAAATATAGATATTTTAGTCACTTCCCAATATGCACCACTGAGTTTCAGTTTTATCTACTATTTTATTTTTATTTTATCATCAGTGTTTATATAACTCTACTCACTGAACTTGCTATAATTATTAATGTTAATTGTTAATGTTTTTTGGTATTTTTTACATATTTTATAACCCGTTGTGTTTTGTTGGTTATAATATGTTCTGTAAAAGTCTTTGGCTTAAAAACAAAAAGAAAGATTTTTATTTGAATTCATTCGGGACATTTGTTTATATGAAGTCTTATTTGCATGTAGAAATGTACATTTTTGAAAATGTGCCAATGAAAAAATCATCTAACAATCAAAATAAAAATATTAATTAATTAAACTTTTCTGTATGCAGCTTTGATGAATAAGGTCCACTGACAGTGAGCTGATATGAAGCAGCTATTCCTGACATAATTAATAGCCCAGGTGCTACTTATTTAAAGTATAATGTAGCTAATGTGCTCGCTAATGATACGTTTAGTCCTGCCTCGTATCCTAACACTGGTAAAGTAGGTCAATGTTTCAGAAAAACACGATCGGTTAATGGCTCATCAGAGCGAGTAGACACTGAGGAGCTGCTAAATGCAGTCTCACTTCCTTACAAAGTAAATGCTCTGATCTATGTTCAGCATTATTTGAAGCTCATGTTACTTGAAATCTCAGCAAATACTACTTTCTGTAATGTTTTACTCATGACACAATATTCAGGCAGTTGGTTATTCGTTTGGTTCATTTTCTTCTCTCTGATCAATTTTATGGAAATGTCCATTTCAGTCTCTCTACGCTAAAAGAAAAGCCAATAACTATATATCAATATTACAATATTTCAGTTTCAGTGAATTTCATTCAAATTCAAATAAGCTGATCTTCAGATTAAGGAGGGAGACTATTTTCAGAATCATTAGATGAACCTCGCATATCACATATTTCTTGAGGAAAGTGGGACACACTACAGATGTCCGAGTTACATTCAAAATACACACAATACAGGCAATAAAGTTTCATGAGCATCACATATTCATACAATTCTATCAAAATTTTACATTTTATTTCATTGATGCACTGTGAAATGTCCATGAAACAAGTTCCTGTTATCGCTTATGTTTTAAAGGTGACTTACATTTAAGTATAAGTATATACGAATAAATAAAGACAGAGGGTAGTGCAAAGCTCTCCATCCTCAACATTTCCCTGTAAACCTTTCTAAACATGTCTTTATCAGTTTTCTGCATTTAGAACACTATGCTGTACATGAACATATTTTCAGTACAATTTACAAAATAGACACATTCAGTCAAAATTTAATTAATAATAGCATATTTTCAGGTAGAAGGTAAAGTTATAGTCTCTGGTGGACACCAGAGACTCCTTCCAAAAATGCAAAACAAACGTTTACTCACAGTAAACTTTAAGATATCAGCAATTAAATGTTTCTAAAAAGAACTTTATTTGTCATGTTACTGTCAGTGTGCAAGCTGTTACTAGACACAGTGTCACATTAAACCAGGTACATTATCATAAACAACAGCAACTTAAACAACTGTCAACATTCCTGTTCAACACCTTCTGACCAATCAAAATAGAGAACTCAACGATGCTGTATCACTAAAACATTAAAATGCACAGATTACTGTCAGTCAATTAAAAAAGGCCTCAGGACCTGTACACACAAAAACATCTCTGTACCTCTGTGTCCAAAGCAGCCCTCTTCATACGAGTCCCCACGGATATGAGCGTTTGACACAGCATTAATCCTGTAACACACAAACACACACACACACACACACACACACACACACACACACACACACACACACACACACACACACACCACACACACGCACACACCACACACACGCACACACCACACACATACACACGACCAGTGTTGATCTTGTGAGTATGTACTCAAATGATTTTTTTCATTTGTATTTATTGTGTCATACAAAATTCTGCTGTACTGTGCCATCTCAGAGCATAGCTGGACTTCTGCCATTTAATTCTGACCTTGATAAAACTTAATAAATATTGAGCACAAAGAATCTCAAACTATCTTTAATCCTACAGCAACTGATCAAGGTAATATGTATTCAATCACGTGTAAGAAATCACAGAAATAATTGCTCCATGCAGCACCTACACTGACACTACGCAGGACTGCATGACTCACATCCAAAGCAAGTCGCAGCTCTATATACAAGGTGTAAGTCATATAATTGCCAAACGTTTTATATCTGCGGTGTGCAGTCTTATACTCAAAAGGTCTGGTTTGGGAACAGGTTAGCTGCTTTGTGCATGTGGTCATACGACTCTAATGGGTTTGATCTAAAATGGATCAACAGATTTTATACTTTGCAACTTGTAAAGTTTGTAACTCACTTACACTCACACACTCACTCACACTCATTCTCTCACTCACACACACTCACACTCACACACTCATAAAAACAAAAACATTTTACAAACATCTTTTGAATGAATATTTAAAAACATTTACCATATTCTGTTAAAGCTACAGTAGCATCAGTCATTACAACATAAAGGGAGCAAACTAAACACTACAAAACTCTGAAATTTATGTAAATATTTAAAAGATTCGACATTTCACTCATTTGTATTTGGCAGTAATTTCATTTGTAATGAGTGTGTTGCAGTAAACATGTGGAGTACGAGTGTGTTATGTTGCCTGATCTCACAGCTGCTTCAGTAAAACATTTCTATAATATTATTATTATTAAACACTAAGATTCTGAGTTTTGGTATTGAACTGGTGTTTGCTGCCACCAGGGTGCTTTTGTAACACAGGCCTGGCAACACACATAATGACCAGCAGCGTTGGCAGTGAAACGGACATGAATAACTCCAGCCGAGGATAATGAAGGAAAAGGAAGTGGAATGAGTGGGAGAGTGTCTCCTCGAACATGCGTCACCTCCTGCTTCCACAACCGTAAGCAAATGTACAATAATAGGAAATGAGAAATTAAACAGTGTCACAATGTGACTATGTGAGGTTTGTAGTTAAGAGAGTGAGGAATATAAAGTCTGCACATGCTGCAAGGTGAAAAGTTGTTCTCTTCTACTGTGCTGCTTACTGAGAACAAACTGTGATCCTGAACATGTATGAGAGAGAATTATTAGTGTTATGAGAAAGCAACACTTACATGAAAAAAGCCAATGTAGAGAAAACCCCACAGGTGTGAAAAGCGTGATTTAGATCCTCGGGTTTTGGGTAGTGTACAGCAGCATCGATTATAACCCACCATCCTGTAAAAAACTGAGGGAGAGAGAGAGAGAGAGAGAGAGAGAGAGAGAGAGAGAGAGAGAGAGAGAGAGAGAGAGAGAGAGAGTCAGAGAAAGTCACATGTTAATGAAATACACACATACACACATATAACATACACACATATACACACACCAGAAAACCAGCCACGATGGAGGCCACAGTGTTCCTCTTCTCTCCCCAGTCGATGCACTCACACTCCGGCCAGCGGAAGTTATCCAGAAACCCGGCCATGTCTCTGTCCTCCAGTGTCTGTCTGTCCGTCCACTGTTTGCACCTCAATGTGTTCAGCTCATTAGCACACTATTCCGACTGCAATTATCACTCTGGAATAACAGACAGATTGTTTTTAAATCAGATAAATCCAACCTAGAACTATTTTACATGTTGATCCTGTTTAGTCCAAACTGAAACACAAACTCTGATGCATTGCAGTTGTTGCCTAAGCAATGACAGGAGAACAGAGCCGTGACATTAATCAGAGGGATTTGATCAAAGTGTGATTTGTATTTTGACTCATGATGTGTGGGTGTTGATCACGGACAGTGGTGGAATTCTCTGAGCGTAGGACGAAAGGTGGAGATGAACAATGGAGCAACCCGGTGGCACTGCTGCTGCAGCTTCTGTGACCAGTCTGTTGCTTCTTCCTCATTTAAACAGGATGATGTCAGAATGACGTGAGCCGAATCTGGTGAAGATCGGACAAAACGACTAGCCACGATGGTAAGTGTGGTGGAATGTGAGGGATGTTATACACATTTGCTGCTTGGCACCAAATTAAACCTATATGTCTAAATTTCATGAAATGAAATGGTCCGCTGTATTTGTGCACTGAAATTCGACTCACACAGGAGACAACCAGCCGGATGTGAAATTACCATGTGCACAGCTCTGAAGGGGAAGACGTGCTGCAGAAAGGAAATGAAACAACACACACTTCTTTTGTGTGCTGTAGTGCAAAGCCTGCAATTACACATTCACCAGCAGGATGTGCCTCAAGTCTCAAGGCCTGTGATATTTGATTGAAGGACTGCCCTTTGCTCTTTAAGTTTTAAGTTTAGCAATATCCTTTATGTTAAAAAGCCAGAACTTAATAAGACACCGGCAGGAAATATCCATTTAGACAATCTTTGACTGCAAAACATCTGATTTGAAGCTTATTTCAGTTTTACAGTCTCAGTGTGAACACAGAAAGGATTTACACATAAATTGCAACAGTAAGTTTCAGGTTAGTGAAGCATGAAAAGCAAGGAGATTAGCAGGTACAAATCAGAATGAGAAGGAGGCAATCATTACATATTACCTGTTTATAAAATGCATGATGTTTAAAATAAGATTACAAAAAAAAAAAATTTAAAGTAAAACATTCATTAAAATAATTCAAAGTGCTAAAATTTGATCAATATTAGATATTAATTATTTCCACAATAGCTTATAGAATGCTTTTCTACAGTTTTACTGTATGTTACTATAACAGAATTGTTACTATAATGGGTAACACTATGAAATACCACATACAGACGTATTATTACAAAATGATTTTAGATGTTTGATTCTTAGCAGTAATCCTAATCCTAAAACAAAAAATGCACACACAATATCTGATACGAGAGGAGCAAATCCACAAAAACATGAAACTTAACATGGAAGTAATCTATACAACACCTATGGAAGCAGATATCTTTCCCGGTTGTGTAATTATGCACAAAATCAACAGACCTTTCTTTATGCAGCTTCTACCATGAAAGAAAAAATAGCAGCAGTAATTAGGGGCTTGAGGCATCTGGTGATGCATTTGAACACACTGCTGCAAAAACTGGCTGCTGTAGATGCTCTTTAACACTTGAAAAACACTTTCATTCCCATGTGGAATTGGGTCATCAAAGGTTGACTTCAATCAGGGTTAAAGCAGTAAAGGTGAGGGTAGACAATTTCCCAGCAGTCTGCTCTTTAACATAATTTTACAGGTTGAAGATCTGCTCTGCTCTGACAAGATGTTCCAGTGAAAAGCTGATGGGTTTAACAGTGTCTTGATTTATTAATTACGCTAATGCTCATACAGATAAGTTGATTAAAAGCACCTGGTTGCACAACTTCACTCGGCTGTTTACAGATGAGGATGAGGTTTCCTTCTGAGTCTGGTTCCTCTCAAGGTTTCTTCCTCATATCATCCAACATACATTTAAATTCATAATATTAAACTTTCTCATTTTTATTGTGAATGTATATATTCCTGTAAACCTGGTTTGATACAATGTCTATTGTCTAAATAAAGCTGAACTGAACTGAATCGGTTTTGGTTTATAGAATGAGCAGAAACAGTTAATATTAGTCCACTAATCTGATTGGACAAACAGGGCAGCATGTCCAACAGGGACATTTCACTCCATCCCTCCATTTGTTAGCAGACTGTTACACTGAAATCCTTACTGTTACTACAGACCGTCAGTAAGATCTTGCGTTACCATGGCAACAAGCAGCACTCTCAACATGCTCTGGCTGTGGCTTGTTTTGTGGGAGTAATTTTTGTTGATGAAGTAGAAATAAAGTGGATAGTTGGTCATATTTTGTCTTAAATGTCAGCTACTCAATTGTAATGTCTTTAGCTTGAAGATCCATGAGATCCATGAGGATGGTAAACTTAAAGACCACGAAGACCAGCTTCAGACTGAGGCTGAAAAGTTCTGCAATCAATTCTTTTCACTGAAAAGTTCTGCACTCAAGTCTCCGGCAGTGAACATTTGAAAGCTTCAACATTTGGACCATAAAGGACCATAAAGTGTACAGTCCAAACATTTGGACCATAAAGTGCAGAGTTATTAAAAGAAAAAGATTTCTAATCACAGTCTCCAGTATCACTCAGATGAGGATGATTTCATGGTTTCTTCCTCATATTGTCTCAGGGAGTTTTTCAGCTCTGGCTTACTCAATTAGGAATAAACTTATACATTTATAATTTATATAATGAATTGATAGATTTCTGTAAAGCTGATAAATGTGTGACATTGTCTGTTGTTAAAAGCTTCATTCAGTCATTTTCTCCCGCTTATCTGAACTTCTCGGGTCACGGGGAGCCTGTGCCTATCTCAGGCGTCATCAGGCATCGAGGCAGGATACACCCTGGACGGAGTGCCAACCCATCGCAGTGCACACACTCTCATTCACTCACACACTCAACGGACAATTTTCCAGATATGCCAATCAACCTACCATGCACGTCTTTGCACTGGGGGAGGAAACCGGAGTACCCAAAGGAAACCCCTGAGGCACGGGGAGAACATGCAAACTCCACACACACAAGGCGGTGGCAGGAATCGAACCCACAACCCTGGAGGTGTGAGGCAAACGTGCTAACCACTAACCCACCATGCCCCCTTGTTAAAAGCATAACAAACTAAATGTGTGTATTAGTTATTTGAATAATTTCTGACACCAAACAAGCTTTGCATAATTATTATTGATTATTTGTATATTGATACCACAGCAGTGTTATTTGCTGTCACTACAAAATAGATATTTTATAAACTAAAAGGTAACGTGTGTTGATATTGTCTTGTGAGGTCTGTATCAAGATGTTTCTTATATCATGACTATAGGATTGTTTATTCGTCTTAACATAACTCAAGATCAAACAGACAAATGGCTGATGGCTGTTATTATACTGTTATTATAATTATACTGTTATTATCATTATATGTCTGTAGCTGTTAATGTATTTTTATATCCTTTATCTGATTTGTAACAGTCATCAGCCATTTGTCTGTTTGGTCTTGTGTTCTGGTGTGTTTTGTGTTTTGGTGTGTTCACTGGCAGCTAAGTTGACAAAGAATGACAAAGTTCTGGTAGTCTGAGAAGTATTGTCCAGCACCGCTATGATATCAACAGCCACCACTGTGAGGACGCAATATGGTTATAAAGAACTCATAGGACAATCACTAATATAGCAGCGACACAATAATGAATCACATTTTAGGGATAGAGGTGTAGGATTTGACTCTGAGAACATGTAGAATTAAACAGTGTGTTCAAAATATTCAGCCAACACTGTACATCTCAAAATCTTATACAGGTCTTCAGAACATCACTAATATTACTGAAGGCGAGCAGGCAGTGTGTGTTCAGGACCTGCTGTTATACTGTTCTGAGTGACTCCAGTGCAGGAGTTAGGAATTATGGCGGTTACTTAATCTCAATGCTGAATCTGATGTGGAGCAATGCATACTTCATGAATGGGAGAAGAACCACTCTGAAACATGAAGAACTACTAAGAAACATGACTTCAGTGGAAAACAGTGAAAAAAAAACAGGCAGATTCATGGGAAAATACAGCTGAATAAACGCTTCAGTGGAGTTCATGTGCGGTTATCTGATTTTTATCAACTGGCATGAACTGAAACAAAACCACACTGAAATCATTTATGCAGTTTCCTATCTGCCTTTAAGTGCAATTGGTGTATGTGTGGTGTGGATATGTGTGTGTACGTGTTGTGTGTGTGTGTGTGTGGTGTGTATGTGTGTGTGTGTGTGGGTGTATGTGTGTGTGTGTGTGTGTGGTGTGTGTGGAGTGTATGTGTGTGGTGTGTGTGTGTGTGGGTGTATGTGTGTGTGTGGTGTGTGTGGTGTGTATGTGTGTGTATGTGTTGTATGTGTATATGTGTGTGGTATGTATGTGTGTGGTGTGTGTGTATGTGTGTGGTGTGTGTGTGTATGTGTGTGGTGTGTATATGTGCGTGATGTGTATATGTGTGTGTGTTGTGTGTATGTGTGTGTCTGTGTGTGGTGTGTATGTGCGCGTGTGGTGTGTATGTGGTGTGTGTGTGTGCGCGTGACCCCATGATTTCTGTCCTTAACAGTTTCGTTTTCAAGCTAATGAAAGAAAGACAGAAACTTTCCCCCTGATGTACAAACAGCCCTTAATGTTAGAACATAAGAAAGTGCTTTCCATTAGAGGGTGACACATGAGTGGGTTTTCACACCTCTCTCCTGTCCCATCCCAATCACGCAAAAAATACTGGGGAAAATCCCATCCCAATCCCAGAATAATGACTCCCATCCCCTCCCACTCCCGTGACCCGCGGGAAATGTCAGCCTCTAGAAGTGAGCCCGACAGAGTCATTTTTCCCCAAAGTTGTCCGACTCCAATTTTAATTTTTGCGGCTATTAGAGAGTGCATGGGGAAGACGCCTTCTCTTAATATTAATGGTGGTTGGCATACATTACTGCCACCGACTGTCACGGGTGTGTGGAGCACGCCATTCATTTAGCCAGCCATACCAAAGCAAACCGATTATATTTTTATTTATATCAACGGTATATTTGTGTATTCCAGGTCCCGCCCACTCCCGCTGACATTTTTTCCTGTCCCGTTCCAGTCACGTGACCCGCGGGAATCCCGAAAAAAATGTCAGCCTCTACTTTCCAGGTGTGATACATCACATTAATATGAATAATGTCAGACTTTCTGCATGTGTGCATATTGTGTACTTATTCATATCTAAAGGTCAAAGTGTGTATCGGGTAATAATTTTGTGTTAGTGTTAATAAACACATTGTTGTTATTGTTGTTGATGATGATGCCGCACTGGACGTGTTAATAAACAAACACTACAATCATTAAACATGTAAAACAGTCAGTGAGCTTCACGGCTCCTGCAGTAAAAGTGAAAGTAACACTTCAGACTAATTAACTACTAACGCTGACTTCCAATGTAGCCACAAATGTGAGAAATAAGCACAAATGGCAGCAGGAAGAAAAAGGATAAGACATTAATTATACTGACTTATAAACATTATCTCACCTGTAAATTGCGCTCTACTCACGGCGCCACCGCGTCCTTCAAAATCAGGTCTGTTTTTAAACCGCGGGACCTCCTCCTGCGCGCTGATTGGCCAGTGCGGCAACCTTCAAGCGAGCCGCCGACAGTTTCTCCAATCCTGATGGATTGCGCTGGAACTGTCCAATAGTTGCTCAGGGGCGGGAGTTAGAAGTCTTTATTAACAAGAGGCCTTGGGGGAATTTCCCAGGCAGAAGAGCAGCAAAGTAAAGTGTTTTATTTTGGGCTACTACTGTATTATCGCCCTTTATGTTTATGACCCTTATGTCTTTATTTGAACTCTAACATTTTGCATCCGTTAATCACACGTTTCCAAACATGATATTTTAATAAACATTAAAAAAGTCTGATGGTTCTTCTGTTGCTTTGTTATAAATCAGGAAATGATGGTTTCTCTTTGGTTAGGAAAAACATAGTGATAGATATGTTCTGAACTCTGGAAACAGTTTCAAATGATAGACAGACAGAATGACAGAATGACAGACAGATAGATAGATAGATAGATAGATAGATAGATAGATAGATAGATAGATAGATAGATAGATAGATAGATAGATAGATAGATATGGGAAAATACAGCTGAATGATGCTCCTCCAGCATAGTAGATGCTCCTCATGACCACAGACAAATCTGAGCTTGCTCATGAAATGGGAGGAAAATGAAGAACCCACTAGAGAAGTAAACCACACAAGCACCGAGAGGCTTTAGTTGTAACCTGGGAAATGACCCTGACCCCATCAGCTGAGAGATTTTCAGTCTTCACTTTTCAGTATTCAATGTGTACAGTAATGTTCTGGTTATTTATTTGACATTTTATTCCTAAACACCTGACAGGTCCAATTTGACATTATTTAAATACTTTTTTTAGTTAAGATTAAATCCATTTAATTTAAATGACCAGTCAAAGAGGCTAATAATTATAAAATAAAATAGAACCCCTGACTGACCCCTGGTTATGGGTCACAGACTCCACATTGAATGCACTGCTCTATAGATGCTTTACACAGATCCTGTCTGAACTGGCTTGATATGATGAAATGCTCAGGAAATGCTGGTGTCCCGGGCAGCACAGTGAAATCTTAAATATAGGCTGATACTGTTCTCATCTCTGTGTGTGTGCGCATTATGTGTGTCACTGATTTGAGCTCCACAATCTAAAAAAACATTAAAACAAGCAAAAAAACTTAATCTTAAATATTTTCTTTTCACTTAAACTTGTTATATATATTTTATTTATAAGATATATTTTCATACCACCACAAAATTAGTGAAATGTTTTTGTTTATATATTTTTATAGACAAACACAAACACAAACACACACACACACACGCATGCACACACACACACACACACACACACCCACACACACACACACACACACACCCACACACACACACAGTGACTGCCTGCAATTTGTCCATACAAGCTCAAATTCATTGTGCAACAATTATTCAACTGGCTTATTCCACAGGCGACTCAGACCTCTACACATTTATTTTATGAACATTATTTTAATATTGTGTCCCTGGTGGTCCAGCAGCGGGGTTCTCTGAGTTTGATTCTCAGCCAAGGAACCAACCCAGCTGCCGAGGGGTTAATTCTGTGTGCCGGATAATGGGAGGATTATGTCAGGAAAAGCATCCGGCATAAAACCTGTGGCAAAATTTAAACATGCAGATCAGATGATCTTCTGTGGCAAATTGGAACAGTCGATGGACAACATGAACAGAACACATGATTTATAAACGTATTTGCTTTTGAATCAATGAATTCTGGTTTAAATGTGTAACTATAAGAACGCAGTATAAATGTATATATTTGATACAGATACAGTCCTGTACTGACCGTATAGTCCAATAAATATTTTTTGCATTATTAAGAACGATAATTATTAATTGTTAAAAATTCTTAAGAATATTTAATTATTATAAATAAAATGATTCTTTCAGTTTGGACCTCTCACATTAACAAGGTGTTTCTATTCACAAAGCTGATGTTCACTGGGTGTTTTATTTTTTATTTTATTTTTTTTTTGCTTGTTTGTATTTCACACAATACCCATGAGCTTCAGGAGCTTCATAAGTGTCTGTGTCTTCAAGTGTCTTCATAAGTGTCTCAAAAACTGTCTGTCTGGCACCAATAAAAACACCACAGTCAAAGTCACAGAGATCCCAAACTTTAGAACAGGAAAAAATGTGATCTCTGTGACTTTGACTGTGGTGTTTTTAAAAATACAGTGCCTCACTACTACTCTACTAAGTTACAGAAGTTCTACTTTAACACACACACACGCTGTCCACATTAATATGAACATATAAATGGCTTTGCTAAACATGATGCATAAAATCATGTAGGTCAAGAGCTTCAGTTAATGTTCACATTGAATGAAGAAATGTCTGATCTCTCTTTATCTGTGGCCTGGTTGTTAGTACCATATGAGCTGGTTTGAGTATTTTAGAAATTGCTGGAATCTCCTGAGATTTTCACACACAACAGTCCCTAGAGTTTTCAGAGAATGATACAAAAAAAAACAACACATCCAGTCAGCAGAAGAGAGACTGCTTTGTGACACTTTGTGGCAAAGACCAGAGGAGAATAAACAGACTGGGCTGAGCTGACAGGAAGTCTGTAGACAATATAGTCAGGTAACTCGAATAACCACTCTATAGAACTGTGGTGATCAGAAAAGCACCAGACCTTGAGGTGGATTAGTTACAACAGTAGAAGACCAGAACTTGAGGCTTTTGAAGGAAACATTTGAAAAGCTGGTGATTTTTTTTCAGACCCATGATGAAATAGTGTTACAGCATGACAATGCCCCTGTACACAAAACCCCCTGAGTTCCATGAAGACATGGTGTGGAGGTTAAGGTTAAAGTGAAAGAACTGAAGTGTCCTATACAGAGCCCTGACTCTGACTCACCTCACTGAACACCTTTGGGATGAAATGGAACACTGACTGAACCCCAGACCTCCTCACATTTACATCAGTGTCTGATCTCACTAATGCTCTTATAGCTGAATGAACACAAATCCTCACAGACACGTTCCAACATCTAGTGATGAGTGGAGCTTATTATACCAGTGCGGGGAATAAATCTTGCATGAGATGTTTAACATGTACTGGTGAGTGTGATAGTCAGGGGAGCACATACGTTTGGGCATATTCTGTATATTTTTATAGTTTACTCTGCAGACTCGTCCTTCAGCAGTCGGATTGCCTGAGGGTAAAAACTCCTGATTCTCTCAGTGGGGGTTCTCAGGATCCGGTAGCTCTTCCCTGATAGGAGCACAGAGAAGTTGCGATTTACTTGGGGGTGAAAATCTTTGACAATTTTCCCTGCCCTGGTTCTGCATCTCTGGGAATAATTGTCTGTGATACAGGGAATTGCAGCTGAGATGTCTGAGAGGTGTTTGTGTGTGTGTGTGTGTGTGTGTGTGTGTGTGTGTGTGTGTGTGTGTGTGTGTGTGTGTGTGTGTGTGTGTGTGTGTGTGTGTGTGTGTGTATGCTATGCTACTGACATTTTTAAATGAATTAAATTTTTTGTGGCAGGGGCAGAGCAATGAGCGAAGGGTGAATTTACTGTAATTTATGATCATTTGCATCAGAAGCTTTCTGCCCAGGGCACATTCAGTACATCTCTGCAGGACAGGAAATGACTGAAAATGTCCTTCATCTCAGCTGCAGTGATGTCCTGATGGCCTTCTTAGATGTTTTCACCCCTGATCCACTTTCAGTCCTGGGGTGTGGGCTGTGGGAATATTGATGATTTGAACGTTTGCTCATGATGAAGATTTGGAGGAACAAGTTTCTTTTGTTAGCTAAAGTGCATCGGACTTTAACTCCGGTGCAAAACATTACAGTCACCAAACATGTCTTTTTAAGGATAAAGTATCAACATTACGTTATGAGATGAGAATTGTGTACTTAAAAATATCTACTGTATTATACATTTTTATATTAAAATTTTTTTAAACTCTACTCAGTTTATTAATGTAGTGTGAAATGCCATGAGTATCTGGAGCACTCTGGGATCCACATTTACAGTTCTGATGTGAGGAAATTTGTGTTATGCTCAGGATGGAACACATAATCCCTGTAATGATCAATAATGTTCAGCAGCACTAATTATCTGTATACTGTAATGTATATGCGTGTGTGTGTGTGTGTGTGTGTGCGTGTGTGTGTGCGTGTGTGTGTGTGTGTGTGTGTGTGTCTGTGTGTAGTGTTGTTTGCTGCTGACATTTTTAAATAAATGAAATTTTTTGTGGCAGGTGCAGAGCAATGAGCGAAGGGTGAATTTACTGTAGTTTATGGTTTTCCAAGTCATTTGCATCAGAAGCTTTCTGCCCAGGGCACATTCAGTACATCTCTGCAGGACAGGAAATGACTGAAATTGCTTTATGTGCTTCATCTCATCTGCAACAGCTTCCTTTTATGTCACTACCTGCAGGGATTTGTGAGGTTTCAGATTCATTCACTGAGCAAATGACACTTGAGCTGAAGGACATAAGCAGATTCTTGCCTTTCTTGGACTTTTTCCATTTGTCTGAAAAAACGCTCCAGATTAATTCAGCTAAAAGAGTCAACAACACTTCAACACTTCAAACTCAAGCGAAAGGGAAGAATGGAGCTTATTATACCAGCAAAGGGGAATAAATCTGGAATGAAATGTTCACCAAGCACATGTGAGTGTGATGGTCAGGGGTGCACACACTTTTGCCCTTTAGTAAATATTTATTTATAACATTTGAATCTTGTTGATTTGGAACCATCTATCATTTGTTAGCTACATTAGACTCCTAGACCCCGGT
This sequence comes from Tachysurus fulvidraco, assembly GCF_022655615.1. Lineage (NCBI taxonomy): Eukaryota > Metazoa > Chordata > Actinopteri > Siluriformes > Bagridae > Tachysurus > Tachysurus fulvidraco. Next base: position 27,204,761 of record NC_062523.1, read on the forward strand.
GCATTACTAACATTCAGACACCAAACATCCACCTGGTACACTATATTACAGAGGAGATGAGATTTTGTCTCATAGTGCTTGTAGAATTGTGGAAATGCAACACATTTATATTCTGAGTCATTTTTAAGGATAAACTTTACGAAGCCACTTTACAGAATTCTGGATCTATAATGAGCAAAGTTGAGTTTATTGTAGAAATACTCCCTGAGAAGACAAGGAAGAAACAGTGCAATTGTGAATGATTACTTTTCCACTGTAATGCCACAACAAATTGTACAGTTTTAATTAAGAAATATTTGACATTTAATGGTTTTTGGCAAAAAATCTTTTAAGAAAATCTTTGCTTCATCTAAAATAGCAACATCAGCTAAAGTGAATTCAGTTAAAATGATTTACAAAAAATGAGTTGTGAACAGGGGGGCACGGTGTTAGTGGTTAGCATGTTCGCCTCACATCTCCAGGGTTGGGGGTTCGATTCCCACCTCCGCCTTGTGTGTGCGGCGTTTGCATGTTCTCCCCGTGTCTCAGGGGTTTCCTCTGGGTACTCCGGTTTCCTCCCCCGGTCCAAAGATATGCATGGTAGGTTGATTGGTATCTCTGGAAAATTGTCCATAGTGTGTGAGTGAATGTGTGTGCAATGGGTTGGCACAGGCTCCCCGTGACCCGTGGTAGTTCGGATAATCGGTAGAAAATGAGTGAGAGAGAGAGTGAGAGTTGTGAACAAAATAATATATCCATTTGCAAAAAAATTACATGTTTGAGTAATAAATATAATGTGAGTGCAGTTTTTTTAAATATTAATGAAATCTCAGAGATTGTCCATTCTAGTTTCTGTGTTTTTGTAACATGCAGCTCTGATTTATCAGCTCTGAATCATAGATTTTATCTTTAAAATAACAAAACCACATTCAGCAAAGAATAAGACTCTGCGACTTCAGTGGGCAGAAAGATCAGGAACTGGACAGATAGGAAAAATGCCTAATGTCTAATAAATATTGATTTCTGCAGATGGCAGGGGCAGAAACTGGCATCAGCAGCATGAATTTATGATCCTAACCTGCCTTGTGTCAGCAGTGTCAACAGTGTCAACTCAAACTGCTGCTGCTGCTGCTGCTGTTCTTGGTGCAGGTCACGGAGAGCCTGATGTGAGACACATGATGTACCTGGTGGAGGCTGTTGAGGGATTTATTGACCTCGCTAAGTGGTGAAAGTTTCAGCATTCCACTAAAATGTGTGTATGTGTGTGTGTGTTTTGCAAGGACATCTCTGGAGTCAAGTGATTGTGTACAAGGCGTTGTGCTTCCTTTATTGATTTTTTAGGAAAGTCAAACAGAGCATCACAGCTGCATAGCCACAGACCGGCCAGCGTGCCCATGCCGACCCATGTGATCTCTGTGTCTTGGGTTGGCATTTGAGCAATTCAGAGTCTGATGATCTCCTGGCATTTTCACACAGCATTTGCTGTGATATTTGTTTGCTGCGAATGGCTGGTTTATTGTGTTTCCATGAACTGACACTACACTATAAATGACATAGAAACAGACTTTTGCCTCAGTATCTCAGCTTATATTCATCTTAAGAATTCTAAAATAGATAACTGCTATTCATAATCTGTAACTGCTTTATTTCTGAGCATTTCTGACAATATAGCTGTATTATTGCTATTAATAATTTCACCAGTACATATGGAGACAAAAGCAGGGAAACAATCTGTGCAAGACAAAAATAGCAGTTGCAACTGAGCTCAGTCACAATTGCAACTGAGGTAATGCTCAGTCTAATGAGAAAAGGGGATATAATTATTCTGTCTTACAAACTTACAAAACGTAGCTCTTATATATATATAGGACAGTATATACACCTACAATGTTTTTAGGAATGTTGGTTTACTGTTAAGTGTAATACTTGTATCTAAGTAATCTGCATTCATTAACAATATCTCCAAAGAAGAAAATACAAAGAAAGTTTAATCTTGTGATAGCAAGAGAACTGTCCATGAACATAATCAACAGTCAAATACTGGAATATGTCACCACAATGTCACCACCACACAATTAGACACATGCACAAAAATCAACAACAGCATGATTAGAGTTCGAAATTACCTTCGTGACCACTGTGGTGGCTTTGCAAACTCTGTTGTGGTGCTCATATCTGGCTTGTTCATTAGAAATAAATAGAAATTTAAATTTTAAACTTTGTCAATGTTATTGATTTTTTTATGTTTCTGTAAAGCTGCTTTGAGACAATGTCCATTGTTAAAAGCACATTAAAAATTAAAAATTTAATTGAAATGAAGGATTTAAAGCCTATATTTAACTTCGTTCTTGACGGCTTTATGGGGCAGAATCAGGAAATTACTTTTGTAGACTAAATTACAGTCCAGCAGTAATACATATATATAATTGATATATGGCATGCAAATGGAAACACATGCTCCAGTAATTACTAAGAAAACCATGAAGGAATTGTTTATACTTTTGGAGGCGAGCAGACATGAGCATGTGACGTGATAAATAAATAGAAATAATAATAATAATAATAATAATAATAATAATAATAATAATAATAATAATAATAATAATAATAATCTTATAACGGAAATCAGAATGTTGGCTTCTACAAAGCCAACATAATTAACTTCCTTTTTGATTATTAAAATAAAAAATGCGGCTACAATTAATGACAAATGAACAGAATTTGAATTTGAGTGTTGTTTTATTTACTGTTAACATTATCATTCCAATGCAATTAACTTCAAATGGGAAATACAGAGCATAACTACAGTCTCCAGACATGTGAGTGACTGTAGAAACACAATACAGATCTTTCCTCATCATTTTCAGGAAAATACAAATAAAGGATCTCGAATAAAAGCTGATTAACTCTTTTCTCACAGATTAACTCTTTTCAAACATCACTTGATGAGGTAAAATACATTCATAAAGAATTTGACATTATCTGTCAGTCATAGTGCAAAATGAGCCTTGTTCTGCACAATAAATGCCCTGTGTATATGAGCAAAGTGGAAATGATCAAACTTCAAAAACACTGGGACTAAAAAAAATTAGGAAAAGTAAAATTCGATTCAACTATATTCCCTTTTTTCTTCTGAACATTTTTAATAAAATGTCACTAATCTGTTGTTTACTGTGTTGCTTTTTTTTTGTTAAAAATGAGGAATCTGATGCAATAACTGATTATTACATATATGGGAATATGCTATGTGAACAAAGTTGCCAGAAATCCTGGCACAAATGCAGAAGCAGCATTGTAGAATGTACAAGATCAAAAAGTACAAAATATGGTCTCAATTTCTGATATTCACACAACTAACCAGTGCTGACTGTCTAGTGTTCAGTAAATCAAACACAATATGTAATCAGCTGCACTTTCCATTTCTACACCCTTGTTTGTACTGACTACACTCTCCTGATGAGGGACAGAATCCCTGCATAAACTGTACATTTATGCTTTTACTTCAGTTTCGTACATTTAGCATAATTACAACTGAAACCTGGCACAAACAGTCGGAGACGATACTCTGTCTTCTGTATTGCAAATGATTATTCAGCACTATAGGAAGATAGGAAGAGGTCATGGCAACCAGAGTTGTTCCCTATTGTCTGTCTATGTCTCTCCTATTACTGATTGATTTCTCTAAGTGTTGCTCCAGAGGTAGCTTTGGAAAACGTTTGATATAATAAAGCAATATAGCCACCTCTCTTTCAAAGAAGCCTCAGATATCAATCAGTTCATGTGCTTTATATTGTCATCTATCTATCTATCTATCTATCTATCTATCTATCTATCTATCTATCTATCTATCTATCTATCTATCTATCTATCTATCTATCTATCTATCTATCTATCTATCTATCTATTTATTTATTTATTTATTTATTTCTTCCAGGAAAAATCTTGGATAACTCTAGACCTGACAACATAATAGTTAATCAACAAACAAATGCAGATATGTATATAAATCTCAAAGAAACTACACGCACTGAGGCACATGGAGCAGGATCAGAGAGTAAGCACTTTACATATGCAGCTACACACACAGCTTATGGATGTTTAACATAAAAACATAGGATCAGAGACAACAGACTTGTGTGTCTCAGTGTCCTCACCCTGTTGAAAAAGTGCACACTTCCATCTCAGACTCAGATATCACAGATTATCTGTAAGGGTGATGGTGTGATGATGTACTGAATTCGAAAATATTACCTCAATGTGATGCTTTAGTACAGTGGATATCAAAAAGTTGTTGGTCTTATAAATAAATAAAATATTAACATATGACCATTATAGGAACTACTATCAGGTCCCCGGAGGTCCAGGGGCAGGATTCCACGCTGTCACAGCCACAGCACAGGTTTGATTCCGAGGCAAGATAAAATGGGGGGGTTGTGTCTCAAAGAGCATCCAGTGTAAAACCTGTGCCAAAACCAAATATATGCAGATCGGATGATCCTCTGTGTCGACCCCAAACAGGGAACAGCCAACAACAGCAACAACAACAACAACAACAACATAGTAACAAACTACTAGCAATTCAACACAATCCTCTAAATTTAAGCTTTTTTAATGTTAACAAACACAAACTGCACAGCACTTAAATAACCACAATTTAATCAAGTCACAATTTAGGAATCATCTGAAGAAAAGATACAAATTATGACATTGAACAAGATCCAGTCTCTGGTGCATTTAAATAAAAATACTATTAATCCTATTTAATATGAATATAAATACCCATTGTATATATCTTACATTTTACATGACTGGAATATGTAAGAACCAAAATAAAGATATTATATGCTATGTAGAGATATGACAAGGCCCAGAGAAGAACTCTGAAATTTACAGAGAAAATGAAGAATAAGTCATTGTTGTAAAAAGTGAAGCTTTTTAATGATACAGATTTGTCCATGTGAACTGGGTTTAAAAAGGGGAATTATGAAAGTATTTCATAGCAGCTTATGAACAATCTTCTCACTACACTTGCTCCTCACTCTTGTTGGGGTTCATATTAGTCACAGGAGCCACTTGTGTGGGTTTGCAGCAGCCAGCACAAATATACTTGAGAAAGCAGAGGTAGGCGCTTCCACTTACAATCACAGTGACGATTATTATGATGGTGGCACCAAAGGCTGGTGAGACTGAATCCTGCAGTACAGAGTGAAGCCCACCGCCATATGACGTTCCCTCTGTGGTCAGTGGCACATCTGGTCTGCCTGTGCTGTGACCTGAGGAGGAGAAGTCGAAATTGTTGGAGAAGGCAGAAGCAGAAGAAAAGGTTTATAGTCCATGAGAGGTGGTGACTGTCAGTATGACTGATGGTGATGATACTGTGATTGGAAATTGGAAAAACTGTGTAATTAGTGTAAAACACTCAATCAATTTCATTGTGTTTGTATAAAGAGAAAGCAGACGGCAGAAAGCAACTTCAATTTGTGTGTAGATTTAGATTCCTATTGATCATGTGAGGGTAAAAGTGATGAGGAAAATTTCCCTGAAGCAATATGAGGAAAAAACCATGAGAGGAACCCGACTTCTGTCTTCTATATGTCTACAACTACACACACACAAAAAAAAAAACAGTAGTAAGAGTTTTAAAAGGATGTTCAGGACAATCATCACACATATCTATATATAGTGAATATAAAATGTCTACACACACACCACAGTACACAAGGCAGGGTTTTGTGAATAAGATCAATCATATCAGAACTTTTTCTACCCTAATGTTAAATTAAAGCAGCAAAATTGTGAAAAAGAATCAGAAACAGTTTTAGAGAAAAATAGGAAAAAATTGAAGATTAAGATTCAACAGTTACATAAGTTTGCACATCCCTAAACTAGAAACCTTCAGATTTTATTCTCCCACTCAGTCTTTCTTGACTTCTTGCAAAAAAATATAAGATCCATAAGACATTTTTTAAATAATGATTTAATCAGTTCATTATGTACAAGGCAGACCATATGAATCCTAGTGAGCTGTTACTGTATAAATGATATATGACAACATATGACAACAAACACTTTAATTTAATATGTTATCTATACCTGTAATTTCCCACAAAAAAAATGTCAGAATTAAAAATAATTAATTGCTCATTAAAATACACAGAATTTTTAATATGCAATAGTCTCAATGGCTTCTAGTTTTCTCAAGATGCCAAAGTGTTTGTAAAAGTGAAAATAGAGTGGCTTATCAGCTGATGTCTAGAGAGACAATGTTTGTGACAATCGGAAATGAAGGATCTAGCAGAAAAAAAGCAGCAAGGTGATGAGAGAAAGGTGGGGAGAGATGGAGAGCAGGATGGAGAAGGGCAGATGAAGATGAATGTGTCTGGATCGATGATGAAATAGGTTGCTGTATGTCACATAAAAATGCTTTATAGCTGTTGATGCACATTACACAACAGTCTGTTACATTTATATATTTGTCTAAAATCTGATGTTCCAGCAAGATTTAATTAAGATTTAAGATGTTTTAAGATGCAGTTTTAAGATGAAGCTTAATATACTTGTTTTACTTAGTGCTTTTTCACATTAGTCATCTAGTGTACTGTATGTCTTGTCATATGGTTCAGTTGATAAGACTCAACAATCAATCTGTCAAGCTGCTTTTCCCTTTCTGATCCAATAACTCAAGTCAAAAAGCTTTTATTGTCATTTCAACATGAAATGAGACAAGACTTCTCCAGGACCATGGTGATACATAGAACAACACAGAGCTAATGACTTTCAGTTAGTAAGTCTTAGCCACATAAAGTGGTGCTGTAGACATGGATGTACTGCATATTGGAAGAGTGTGTATTTGGTGTAGGTCATTGCAGTCTACACAGTTGAGGGGTGTGTGTGTTGTGCTCTGTACAGTTAAGTTTAGTTGTTGAGCAGTCTGATGGCTTGTGGAAAAAAACTGTTGCATGATGATTTTGAGGGCTTGAATGCTTCTTTACCTTTTTCCAGATGGCAGGAGGGTGAAGAGTGTGAGGGGTGTGTGGGGTCATCCACAATGCTGTTGGCTTTGCAGATGCAGCGTGTGGTGTAAATGTCCGTGATAGGGGGAGGGGGGGCTTTCCTCAGCCTTCATAAGAAGTCGCTGATGGGCTTTCTTGGTGATGGAGCTGTTGTTGAGTGTTGTTGAGATGATTGTGTCGAATACTGAACTGAAGTCTACGAACAGCATTCAAGTGTCTTTATTGTCCAGGTGGGTGAGGGCTAAATGAAGGGCCGTGGCAATGGCATTGTCCGTGAAGCGGTTCGGACGATACACAAACTGCAGGGGCTCCAGTGAGGGTGGTAACTGGGTCTTGCTGTACCTCATGATGAGCCCTTCATTACTCTCGATGCACTTCATACAATGTGTGTCCGCTCAGGGAAATGTTAAAAATGTCATTGAAGAGATCTGCTAGCTGTTCTGCACATTCCATGAGCACCTTGCCAGGAATGTTGTCTGGTCCAGAGCCTTCCTTGGGTTAACTCTGCATAGAGTTCTCCTCACCTCAGCCGTAGATAGACAGAGTACCTTGTCATTGGGAAGGGATGTTCTTCCTTGCCACTACCTGGTTCTGCACCTCATACCAAGCGAATAATTCATTCAGCGCATCTGGGAGGGAGGCATCATTGTCACAGGCAGGTGAAGCTGTCTTGTAGTTCATGATTGCCTGTATGCAAGGCCACATGTGCCAGGTGCCTCTGCTGTCCTGAAAGTGGCTGTGGATTGTCTGGGTATGTGCGGGCATTTCTTGGGACAGTTTGGACCTTGCTGTTCTTAGGGCTGCCCTGTCCCCTGTTCTGAAGGCTGTCTCTAGACTTCAGCAGCACACACACCTTAGCAGTCATCCACAGATTCTAATTGGTGTGGTTATGGTCTTGGAGACAGTCACGTCATCAATGCACTTGCCAAATAACAATCCTCATCCCGTATCAATGCATAAGGTAAAGACTAATACATGCTTTCTCTGTGGTATATGAAGCTGCATCTTTTCACTGTTATCCATTAGCTCCTGGTGAATTTTACAGTAAATTGCCACTAGGGATGATTGAGTATATAATATTTGTTGTGTATTGTAATTAACTGGCATACTCTCATCTAGAATGTATCCCCACCTCACACCCAGTGTTGATGCAATAGACTCAGGATCCACGATGACCCTGACCAGGATAAAGTGGTTACTAAAGTACAATGAATGGATGAAGAAAATAAGTTTTAATTACTTATTTGATATTTCCAGAAATTTTTATAACCTTTTTCAATCCATTTTTTCCAAGGCTGTCATACTCATGGCAGAGAGAAAGGCTTCCAGTGTATTCCAGTCTTATGACACATTTTGTGCATTCTAATTTGTGCATCTCTCGCATTTTCAGCAGCTTTGTTCATCTATATATTGAGACAGTGATGTGTCCTTAAAATTTTGTGTCCTATTTCCTAACCTTTGCACTTCTGTATGCATATCAAACCTGCAGTTTAAACCCTTTCTACAGCTTGCTAGAAGACGCTTTAAAAGGTTAGATCTTTGGGAGCTGTTGTACTGTAGACACTGAGTATAAAATATCACCACTACTAATAACAACATGCAAAGCTGTGTGGGCAATGATGATATTGATGTGCAGTGCCACAGTATTATAAAGTATTATAAGAGATGGGCACCAATACCATAGTATTAAGTTGGAACTAATAGACAGTGCAATGCCAGTGAATAGTTGCTTCTTAATTGAATACAAACTCAGTCTTTTAACAATTTCTATAATAAATATCCCCAAGACACATATAAGGAGCAACACTAAACGTATCATGGACCATTCCTATAGATTCAATCCGAACACCTATCTATTTATATCTTATGTATGCTCTTTGTAAACTACCCAGTGCTGTACATATATACGCCCTACATAAAGATACCCCATCTATGAACAGGACACATTGTGAGACGAACAGCTTTACCTTTAGTGATTCTCGCAGATAGAAGCGAAAAAACGAAGTGATGTAGGAGAAAAAGAAGAACTCGGACCTTGGACATTGTTGCTAAACAAACCTTCTGCTCGGAAGAAACAGAAGGGAAAAGTCAGTGCAATCCAAATGAAACGCGATCCAGTGCTTTAAGTGTCACGAAACGTCCGTAGGCTATTCTGCATCACGATAATACTTTTTGCTTTTTAATATAAACACAGAAGATCCCGAGGTCTCAGTAGTCTACAGGACGTTTTGTATTCAACGTGTCGTTCTACACGTAGCACATACACATCTGTTTAATATTCCCGTTCAGCACAGCTGGATCTCACCGGGCGCGCGACGCTCCAGCTGTTCTTTCCATGTAGTGGAAGAATATCTTCCTATAGCTGTACAGTGGAGTAAAACACACACAGACTAACCTCCTGTTCTTTATGTGATTTAGGGTGTCATAGAGCTCGTTAAATCAGAGCCACTGTGATGCGAATTACACTTCACACACGTGACCCTGCACATGGATCAGTTCTCACTCTCCCTGTTTCCAGCATTCTCTCTCTCTCTCTCTCTCTCTCTCTCTCTCTCTCTCTCTCGGCTCACGACTCACTCACGCACTCATAGCGCGCGCGCCGACGCACGCACGCACCCGCGAGCGCACGCAAGCACGCACGCACGGCACGGCACGCCAGCTGCGCGCGCGCGCCGGCGCACGCACGCACGCACCACGCACGCACGCACGCACGCACGCGCGCACACGCACGCAGCGCACGCAGCCCACGCACGGCAACCAATCGCACGCACGCACGCGCGCGCGCGCGCGCGCGCGCGCGCGCGGGGCGCGCGCGGCGCGCGCACGCACGCGCGCCGCACCACGCACGCGCGCGCACGCGCAACCGCGCGCGCAACCGCGCGCTGCGCCCCCCCGCGCGCGCGCACACACACACCACACACACACGCGCGCGCGCGCGCGCGCGCGCGCGCGCGCGCGCGCGACGCGCGCACGCACGCCCGCCCGCACTCTCGCACGCACGCACGCACGCGCGCGCGCACGCACGCGCGCGCTCGCGCGCGCTCGCACTCGCGCGCGCACGCGCGCGCGCACGCACGCGCACGCGCGCGCACGCACGCGCGCGCACGCAGCGCACGCACGCGCACGCACGCGCGCGCACGCACGCGCGCGCGCACGCACGCGACGCACGCACGCGCACGCACGCGCACGCACGCGCACGCACGCGCGCGCGCACGCACACGCACGCGCGCGCACGCACGCACGCACGCACGCACGCACGCACGCGCGCACGCACGCACGCGCGCGCACGCACGCACGCGCACGCACGCGCACGCACGCGCACGCTCGCGCACGCACGCACGCGCACGCACGCACGCGCACGCACGCGCACGCACGCACACGCACGCACACGCACGCACACGCACACGCACGCGCGCGCACGCACGCGCGCACGCACGCGCGCGCACGCACGCACGCGCGCACGCACGCGCGCACGCACGCACGCACGCGCGCGCACGCACGCGCGCGCACGCGCGCACGCGCACGCACGCGCGCGCAGCGCACGCACGCGCGCGCGCGCGCACGCACGCACGCGCACGCACGCGCGCACGCGCACGCGCGCGCGCACGCACGCGCGCACGCACGCGCGCGCACGCACGCGCGCGCGCGCACGCACGCGCGCGCACGCACGCGCGCGCACGCACGCCGCGCGCACGCACGCACGCACGCACGCACGCACGCACGCGCGCGCACGCACGCGCGCGCACGCACGCGCGCGCACACATGCGCGCGCACACACGCGCGCGCACACACGCGCGCGCACGCACGCGCACGCACGCGCGCGACGCACGCACGCACGCGCACGCACGCGCGCGCACGCACGCACGCACGCACGCGCACGCACGCACGCACGCGCGCGCGCACGCACGCACGCACGCACGCACGCACGCACGCGCGCACGCACGCACGCGCGCGCGCGCACGCACGCACGCACGCGCGCACGCACGCACGCACGCACGCACGCGCACGCACGCGCGCGCGCACGCACGCGCGGCTGCGCACGCACCACGCGCTCTCGCGCACGACAACCCTCTCTCAACCTCTCGCGCGCCCCCCCCTCTCGCGCCACAACACACACTCACGTCACAGTCTACTCTCTCTCTCTTCGCCTCGCGCGCGCGCGCGCGGCTCGCGCGCCCGCTCCGAAGCACTCTTGCGCGCACGCGCGGCACTCTCGCGTCGGACGCGGGCACACGCGCGCGCACTCCAGGGACCGCGCTCTGCACGCGCGCGGGCGCGCACGCTCCCTCGCACGCACGCACGCGCTCTCTCGGACGCACGCCTCGCTCACGCACGCGCGTCGCACTCACTCACTCACTCACTCTCTCTCTCACTCACTCATTCTCTCTCACTCTCAACCTCTCTCTCAACCTCTCTCTCGCCCCCCCTCTCTCTCTCACACACACACACACACACTCTCACAGTCTCTCTCTCTCTCTCTCTCTCTCTCTCTCTCTCTCTCTCTCTCTTTCTTAAGCACTCTTTCTCTCACTCTCTTTCACTCTCTCTCTTACTCTTTCACACTCTCTCTCACTCCATTTTACTCTCTCTCACTCTCTTTTACTCTCTCTCACTCTCTCTCTTTCTCTCACTCTCCCTCATACTCTCTCTTTCTCTCACTCTCTCACACTCTCTCTCACACTCTCTCTCTCATGATTTAGTATGTCCACTGTAGCAGAAAGCACAAATACAATGGGTGATTAATTAATTAAATATTCAATATTAAATTCAACATTTATGTTTTAAATTGGGGGGCATGGTGGCTTAGTAGTTAGCACGCTCGCCTCACACCTCCAGGGTTGGGGGTTTGATTCCCACCTCCACCTTGTGTGTGTGGAGTTTGCATGTTCTCCCCGGGCCTCAGGGGTTTCCTCCACCGGTCCAAAGACATGCATGGTAGGTTGATTGGCATCTCTGGAAAATTGTCTGTAGTGTGTGATTGCGTGAGTGAATGAGAGTGTGTGTGTGCCCAGCGATGGGTTGGCACTCCGTCCAGGGTGTATCCTGCCTTGATGCCCGATGACGCCTGAGATAGGCACAGGCTACCCGTGACCCGAGGTAGTTCGGATAAGCGGTAGAAAATGAATGAATGAATGTTTTAAATTGATGCTATAATGAAACATGTGCTCATCTGATAACAAATAAAAAACATTTGATCATCCTGTAAATAAGGAAAACAACATTAGCTCTCTTTTCTAATACTTCTTTGTGGTATTATCGTGCATTTTTTGTTTTTTTTTATGGTGGCATTGAAAGGTAAATTTGTGGCTCTTTATACGACAACTGTATATACTGTCTGAGGCCTAATGGAAACTTCTGTTCAAATAATTGCACCAAAAGCTGCTGCCTGAGATCAGTGAGCATGTAAGAGAGACCTCAGGAGAGCGTCTGAAAAATAGCTCACACTGAGACTTAATTGCATGTGTCAAGATCACAGCAGCTCCTTGGCATTTCTTCTAAATCTGTAAGGTTGATAATGAATATTGATGTGATGACTCATTGTATCACACACAAATAAAAGGGACATTATAAGTACAAGATGAGTTTTAAACAAAAGCTTTCATCAAGCATTTCAATGATATTCTATTATATCTGTTTATATCATATACCTTTATCTAAAATTGTAAACAATTTTTAGACACAGCGTAAAATGCAACAATGGACTTTTGTGTGTTGAATCTACTTAAGGTGATGTTGGCATGGGAATTGTAATATCTGTAGTTAATTGTACTGAATTTCATTTAAAAGTGGATTTAAAAGCACATCTGCCGATCTTCTGTTTGATGTTTTTTATTCCTTTCCAAGTGAGTCTATCTTAATGTAATTTTTCATGTACACTGGTATGACAAACCACCTGTATTTATTGGTTCAGAAAAAAAATTGGTCCAGAAAAAAAACTCACTCACTCACTCACTCACTCACTCACTCACTCACTCACTCACTCACACAGCTACTCATTCAACCACTCACACAGCCACTCACTCACTCATTCACTGACACAGCCACTCACTCATTCACTCACTCAACCACTCACTCACTCACTCACACAGCCACTCACTCACTCACTCACTCACTCACTGACACAGCCACTCACTCACTCACACAGCCACTCACTCACTCACTGACACAGCCACTCACTCACTCACTCAACCACTCACACAGCCACTCAATTACTCACTCATTCACTGACACAGCCACTCACTCACTCACTCACTCACTCAACCACTCATTCACTCACACAGCCACTCACTCACTCACTCACTCACTCACTCACTCACTCACTCACTCAACCACTCACTCAGCCACTCACTCAGCCACTCACTCAGCCACTCACTCACTCACTGACACAGCCACTCACTCACTCACTCACTCACTCACTCATACACTCACACAGCCACTCACTCACTCACTCACTCACTCACTCACTCACTCACTCACTCACTCACTCACTCAATCAACCACTCACTCACTCACTCACTCACTCACTCACTCACTCACTCACTCACACAGCCACTCATTCAACCACTCACACAGCATCTCACTCACTCATTCACTGACACAGCCACTCACTCATTCACTCACTCAACCACTCACTCACTCACACAGCCACTCACTCACTCACTCACTCATTCACTGACACAGCCACTCACTCACTCACTCAACCACTCCACAGCCACTCACTCACTCACTCATTCACTGACACAGCCACTCACTCACTCACTCACTCACTCACTCACTCAACCACTCATTCACTCACACAGCCACTCACTCACTCACTCACTCACTCACTCAGCCACTCACACAGCCACTCAATTACTCACTCATTCACTGACACAGCCACTCACTCACTCACTCACTCACTCAACCACTCATTCACTCACACAGCCACTCACTCACTCACTCACTCACTCACTCACTCACTCAACCACTCACTCAGCCACTCACTCAGCCACTCACTCAGCCACTCACTCACTCACTGACACAGCCACTCACTCACTCACTCACTCACTCACTCATACACTCACACAGCCACTCACTCACTCACTCACTCACTCACTCACTCACTCACTCACTCACTCACTCACTCACTCAATCAACCACTCACTCACTCACTCACTCACTCACTCACTCACTCATTCAGCCACTCACTCACTCACTCATTCACTCACACAGCCACTCACTCACTCATTCACTGACACAGCCACTCACTCATTCACTCACTCAACCACTCACTCACTCACACAGCCACTCACTCACTCACTCACTCATTCACTGACACAGCCACTCACTCACTCACTCAACCACTCCACAGCCACTCACTCACTCACTCATTCACTGACACAGCCACTCACTCACTCACTCACTCACTCACTCAACCACTCATTCACTCACACAGCCACTCACTCACTCACTCACTCACTCACTCAGCCACTCGCTCAGCCACTCACTCAGCCACTCACTCACTCACTGACACAGCCACTCACTCACTCACTCACTCACTCACTCATACACTCACACAGCCACTCACTCACTCACTCACTCACTCACTCACTCACTCACTGACACAGCCACTCACTCACTCACTAATACACTCACACAGCCACTCACTCACTCACTCACTCAACCACTCACTCAGCCACTCACTCACTCATTCACTGACACAGCCACTCACTCAATCACTCACTGACACAGCCACTCACTTACTCACTCATTCACTCACACAGCCACTCACTCACTCATTCACTGACACAGCCACTCACTCACTCACTCAACCACTCATTCACTCACACAGCCACTCACTCACTCACTCACTCACTCAACCACTCACTCAGCCACTCACTCAGCCACTCATTCACTGACACAGCCACTCACTCACTCACTCACTCAACCACTCATACACTCACTCACTCATTCACTGACACAGCCACTCACTCACCCACTCACTCATTCACTCACACACCCGCTCACTCACCCACTCACTCATTCACTCACACAGCCACTCACTTACTCACTCATTCACTGACACAGCCACTCACTCACTCATTCACTCACTCACACAGCCACTCACTCACTCACTCATTCAGCCACTCACTCACTCATTCACTCACACAGCCACTCACTCATTCACTCACACAGCCACTCACTCACTCACTCACTCATTCACTGACTCACCCACTCACTCATTCACTCACACAGCCACTCACTTACTCACTCATTCACTGTCACAGCCACTCACTCACTCATTCACTCACACAGCCACTCACTCACTCACTCACTCACTAACTCAACCACTCATTCACTCACACAGCCACTCACTCACTCACTCACTCACTCAACCACTCATTCAGCCACTCACTCACTCATTCACTCACACAGCCACTCACTCACTCACTCACTCACTCACTCACTCAACCACTCATTCACTCACACAGCCACTCACTCACTCACTCACTCACTCACTCAACCACTCATTCAGCCACTCACTCACTCACTCATTCAGCCACTCACTCACTCACTCACTCACTCACTCATTCACTCACACAGCCACTCACTCACTCAACCACTCACACAGCCACTCACTCACTCACTCATTCACTCACACAGCCACTCACTCAACCACTCACACAGCCACTCACTCACTCATTCACTCACACAGCCACTCACCCACTCACTCAACCACTCACACAGCCACTCACTCACTCTTTCACTCACACAGCCACTCACCCACTCACTCATTCAATCACACACCCGCTCACTCACCCACTCACTCATTCACTCACACAGCCACTCACTCAACCACTCATTCACTCACTCACTCACTCAACCACACACTCAGCCACTCACTCACTCACTCACTCACTCACTCACTCAACCACTCATTCAGCCACTCACTCACTCACTCATTCACTCACACAGCCACTCACTCACTCACTCATTCAGCCACTCACTCACTCACTCATTCACTCACACAGCCACTCACTCATTCACTCACACAGCCACTCACTCACTCATTCACTGACTCACCCACTCACTCATTCACTCACACAGCCACTCACTCACCCACTCACTCATTCACACAGCCACTCACTTACTCACTCACTCACTGTCACAGCCACTCACTCACTCATTCACTCACACAGCCACTCACTCACTCACTCAACCACTCATTCACTCACACAGCCACTCACTCACTCAACCACTCACTCAGCCACTCACTCAGCCACTCACTCAGCCACTCACTCACTCACTCACTCATTCACTCACACAGCCACTCACTCACTCACTCATTCACTCACACAGCCACTCACTTACTCACTCATTCACTGACACAGCCACTCACTCACTCACTCATTCACTCACACAGCCACTCACTTACTCACTCATTCACTGACACAGCCACTCACTCACTCACTCACTCATTCACTCACACAGCCACTCACTCACTCATTCACTCACACAGCCATTCACTCACTCATTCAGCCACTCACTCACTCACTCACTCATTCACTCACACAGCCACTCACTCACCCACTCACTCATTCACTCACACAGCCACTCACTTACTCACTCATTCACTGTCACAGCCACTCACTTACTCACTCATTCAATGACACAGCCACTCACTCACTCATTCACTCACACAGCCACTCACTCACTCATTCAGCCACTCACTCACTCACTCATTCACTCACACAGCCACTCACTCACCCACTCACTCATTCACTCACACAGCCACTCACTTACTCACTCATTCACTGTCACAGCCACTCACTCACTCATTCACTCACACAGCCACTCACTCACTCACTCAACCACTCATTCACTCACACAGCTACTCACTCACTCAGCCACTCACTCAGCCACTCACTCACTCACTCACTCACTCACTCACTCACTCACTCACACAGCCACTCACTCACTCACTCATTCACTCACACAGCCACTCACTTACTCACTCATTCACTGACACAGCCACTCACTCACTCACTCATTCACTCACACAGCCACTCACTCACTCACTCACTTACTCATTCAGCCACTCACTCACTCACTCATTCACTCACACAGCCACTCACTCACTCAATCACTCACACAGCCACTCACTCACTCACTCACTCACTCCCTCACTCATTCACTCACACAGCCACTCACTCACTCAGCCACTCACTCACTCACTCACTCATTCACTGACTCACCCACTCACTCATTCACTCACACAGCCACTCACTCACCCACTCACTCATTCACTCACACAGCCACTCACTTACTCACTCATTCACTGACACAGCCACTCACTCACTCATTCACTCACACAGCCACTCACTCACTCATTCAGCCACTCACTCACTCACTCATTCACTCACACAGCCACTCACTTACTCACTCATTCACTGTCACAGCCACTCACTCACTCATTCACTCACACAGCCACTCACTCACTCACTCAACCACTCATTCACTCACACAGCTACTCACTCACTCAGCCACTCACTCAGCCACTCACTCAGCCACTCACTCACTCACTCACTCACTCACTCACTCACACAGCCACTCACTCACTCACTCATTCACTCACACAGCCACTCACTTACTCACTCATTCACTGACACAGCCACTCACTCACTCACTCATTCACTCACACAGCCACTCACTCACTCACTCACTCACTCATTCAGCCACTCACTCACTCACTCATTCACTCACACAGCCACTCACTCACTCAATCACTCACACAGCCACTCACTCACTCACTCACTCCCTCACTCATTCACTCACACAGCCACTCACTCACTCAGCCACTCACTCACTCACTCACTCATTCACTGACTCACCCACTCACTCATTCACTCACACAGCCACTCACTCACCCACTCACTCATTCACTCACACAGCCACTCACTTACTCACTCATTCACTGACACAGCCACTCACTCACTCATTCACTCACACAGCCACTCACTCACTCATTCAGCCACTCACTCACTCACTCATTCACTCACACAGCCACTCACTCACCCACTCACTCACACAGCCACTCACTTACTCACTCATTCACTGCCACAGCCACTCACTCACTCACTCACTCACTCACTCACTCACTCAACCACTCATTCAGCCACTCACTCACTCACTCATTCACTCACACAGCCACTCACTCACTCACTCATTCACTCACACAGCTACTCACTCACTCATTCACTCACACAGCCACTCACTCACTCACTCACTCACTCATTCACTCACACAGCCACTCACTCACTCACTCACTCATTCAGCCACTCACACAGCCACTCACTCACTCACTCAACCACTCACACAGCCACTCACTCACTCACTCACTCAACCACTCACATAGCCACTCACTCACTTACTAACTCACACAGTCACATACTCAATCACTCACTCACTCACCCATTTACTCACACAGCCACTCACTCACTCACACAGCCACTCAATTACTCACACCATGACTCAATAACTTACTCACTCACACAGTCAAACACTCACTCACTCACTCACTCACTCACTCACACAGCCACACTCCATAACTCAATCACCTATTCACACAATGGCTCATTCATTTACTCACTCACACAGTCACACACTCAATCACTCACTCACTCAATATCTCACTTACTCACTCACTCACTCACTCACTCACTCAATGTCTCCCTCACACAGCACACACTCACCCAGTGATTCATTGACTCACTCTTACACACACACACACACACACGCACACGCACACACACACACACACACACACACACACACACACACACACTCACTCACTCACTCACTCACTCACTCACTCAATGACTCATTTACTCACACACATACAGTCACACACTCGCTCACTCATTCCCTTAATGACTCATTAACTTCCTTACTAAATGAAACATTTACTCACTCACTCACTGACTCATTCACAAGCACTCAACGACCCATTCACCAACAAGGCCCACAGAGAAAGATTTTCCACAGCAGCAACCTCCAGCAGCAATAGGATTGTATAAGGCTTAAGTTGTGAAAACAGAATAATAAAACTCAAATGATAGCACATCATATATAAATTATAAATAATAAAATATTGATGGCATTCATAGAATAGTTAGATCTGTTCCACTAATTTTACTGGGATTATTGTTATTTCTTACTTTATAGCTTTGTCAAAGAAGCACAATGTCTGGTCATTTGTGGACTTCTGTGCAAGTTATTAAACTGTTAGCACAGGTATAGTCTACTTAAATATTATGGTCATGTGGCCTACTAATGATTGAGTAATTTCTGTAACCTTAAGCCTTACAGAAAGTGATTATAATAAACAGCAGCTCCAAATAATCTGTTTGTAGTGAAATGAAGAGTATGTAGTATGAATGGAAATTCTAATATGATAAACCATTGTGTAGACACTCACATCTCTGTGGTTTAAACAGAGATTGCTTATCACATATCACTGAATAACAATTACTACATTGTAGCTGCTCTTGTAGGTGAATGAACACAAACTTCTACAGCTACTTACTTTACTTTATAGACCCAAAGCGGGAAATTCTTTTCCACAACACTGCACTTGTTTGACCCCGTACGCAGGATAGTTTCAAATGAAAGGGGTTTAATAAATAATAAAGACAAACAGTAAAAGACGATAACTAAAACAATATGAGTGACAACACTTAACTAATGATGCCATCGGCAAAGACAATGAGACACGATTAGGAACAGGTGTGGAGACAGGGAGGAGCAGATAAAGGCGGGCACACACACGTGACGAGGAACACAAACAAAGGCACATGGCCAAAAGTCCAGACAGAGTACTGACAAATACACACATGTCAGGAAACATTCGAAATAACACTCAGCGATGTCTGTTGTTAAGGTACTTACTGACTGAGGGAATCAGGCTTCTCTGCTAGAACATCGAGTGAAAGCCTCCCAGAAGAGTGGAGCTCATTATAACAGTGAGGAATAATAAATCTGGAATGAGATGAGTGTGATGGACAGGTGTACACATAATTTAGGCCATATGGCCATGGATTCAGAGCGTATCCCAGGGACATCGAGTGTAAGGTGGAAATGCCCAGGATAAAAACACTAGTCCATCACAGGGCTGACCATTTATCTTGTATTTAAACTAAACAATTAAGTTTCCCTTTTACATTTGCAAAACCTAAATATTAAGTATATAGCTTCTGTTTTTAATATTTTGTACACAAGCCTCTACTTCATAACTACACCCTGATGCGTTTTTGATACAATATATTATGTTATATGATCTGTGACTTATCCTCATTCATTTATCCATTTTTTACACCACTTATCCTACTGGGTTGTGGGGAACCCGGAGTCTATCCCAGGAGACTCAGGGCACAAGGAAGTGTACACCCTGCAGAGACAGTTTAGAGATGAGCATATAATGCATGTCTTTGGACTGGGTAAGAATTCAGAGAACCGAGAGGAACCCCACACATATATGGCAGAGGCAGGAATCAAACCCCTGAAGGTTTGAGGCAAATGGTGGTGCCATTGTGCCATGTGCCATGTCACTATGCCCTATTACTTAGCTTCAAATTATTTAAAAAAATTAAATGTATCTGTCACCATTTGCTGTTTCTTTTTTAACTTATTAAATCTGAAATGTCACCACACAGTTCAAACCTCTGTGCATTTTGTATTAATTTATTAATTTGTAAATTATTTGTCATTTCTATTATTCCTGCCTCAATAAGACTATTGAAACTATTATATGAGGATGGTCAAAAATTAAAAAATATCATTTGGAAGAATTTCCTTCTTGACCAGGTAGTGGATTTTCATTTCTATAGAATGTACTGTGCTGCTGGAATGGAACAAAAAATAAAACTGACATCAAAATATTTTTGCTGCCCAAGATTTTTTTTTACTTTTTTCACCTGACCTAAATTCACACAGGCTGTTTTTAAAAACAGTTCTACTGATAGAACTTTTAGAAACACATCACCTGTTATACGTAACTAAATGACACAGACACACCGCAGACACTTTTGACTTTTCAGACAAAAGCATGTCACTCATGAAATATGATCAAAGGTAAAGAGAAGAATGATAAAATTTGCTGTCTGATTCACAAAAACACTAGAACGTGTCTAATCACCAAGCACTTCAACATTCAATGAATAAAACCTCAGAAAGAAGCAGAAGTGGCCACTTTATTTACTACGTGTTCTGCTGAAAGTCAATCTGGTGACATTTGCATTGATTGAATTAGAAGAAATGGGTTGTGGAGCTGCAGAAAATGATGGTGTAATTAAATTGGCGGCAGAATTTAATTTGATTGAATCTGAATTTGATTAAAAACATATTAAACAACATATTAAACAGCTGTTATTCTATAGTGAGGAGCTGTTTCAGGAAATACAATGAGCACATGAGCAGGTCATATAATGTTCAGCTACATTCTGATCATTAAGCCAAAAGCCTTAGCCACTTGAGCTACTCCCCTCCTTCCGAGATGATATGAGGAAACCTTGAGAGGAACCAGGCTCAGAAGGGATCCCATCTTATAGAGTGCGTGAGAGAGTGCATGAGAGAGAGAGAGAGAGTGTGTGAGAGAGTGCATGAGAGAGAGAGAGAGGTATAATTGTAATCAGGTGATGGAAAATGTAAATTATGTGCAAAGTGCAGACAGGGACTGAGGCAAGACTAGCTATGACAGCATAAATAAAAGGCTAGAGCCAGAAACAGACAGATATGAGAGTTTTTGGTGAACTGGGATGTCTGGATGCTGTCGGCTTACCATCCTCGTAAGTCGCTAAGGTTTGCAGACTGTGGAGTACTGAATTGCTTAACATCTCAGGAAGCCCAGGAAGGGCTTCCTGAGATGTTAAGCAATTCAGTACTCCACAGTCTGCAAACCTTAGCGACTTACGAGGATGGTAAGATCTGCTCCTTAACCTAATAAAAGCTATTCTACAAAGCTAAACAAATGTGTTTTTAGCCTAAAACACTTTAAGTTAAATGCATTAAGTGCTTTATATGTTATTAATTGTATTTAGATAAAAGATAGGGGTGATATGTTCATATCTTCTGGTTCTAGTTAGGACTCTAGCAGCTGCATTCTGGACTAACTGGAGCTTGTTTATGCTCCTACTGGAACATCCAGACAGTAAACATTAAATTAATCCAACCTACAGGGTAACAAATGCATGAACTAATGTTTCTGCATAGTGTAATGACATCATATTTCTTATCTTAGCAATATTTCTGAGATCAAAGAAGACTACCCTTGTTATATAATTTGTGATCTTCAAATGAGAGACCAGTATAAACGATCACACCGGAGTTACTCTGTAATCGGTGAGTTTACTTCTGGCTGCCTGTGGACCTAGTTAAAGCACTTCTGACTTGTCTGAGTTAAGCAGGAGGAAGTTACTAAGCATCAACATGTACTGTACTTCACAAAACGAGGCGGTAACTAAACTGTCTTGAGATGGTTCTGCTTTTTATTACGTGACGGCAAGACAGCAGGACACCAATGATCACCCTGAGCTGCCATAATCGAGGCTTCACCTTGAAAGCCCTCAGTGTGTAGGGCGAAGCCTGCAGAGAGAGGCTACAAGTTTTAAGAACACCAAAAAAAACGAAATACCAGTTAAGACTGTTTTATTAAAGCCACAAGAGGACAATAGTACAAAACCCAGTTCACCTGAAAACTTGATGAAAACATATTATATATGCTTTCATATATGCTTTCTGTATAAAAAGTCTGCAACAGAGATTTGTAATAAATTACACTGTTTTCTGGATTTTCTTATATTTCTATTGCATAACAGATTTTACAATCCATCATTCAGTTTAAACTTATGAGTTCTTTCAGGAATCATCTTCATCAAAGCAAATGAACATGTAGGGACAACGTTCCAAAAATGTGGAGGTTTTAGAAGAAATCTGCCGCTGTAGCTCTTTTATTGGCTACAGATTTCTTTACACTCGTGACTGGAGATGGCAAAGGTGACTTCAGAACTCCTGAAATGGGCATCTTTTTAGGATCG
Source organism: Tachysurus fulvidraco (assembly GCF_022655615.1). NCBI lineage: Eukaryota > Metazoa > Chordata > Actinopteri > Siluriformes > Bagridae > Tachysurus > Tachysurus fulvidraco. The sequence continues at coordinate 27,227,823 of NC_062523.1, forward strand.
AATGCCACACGGGACGACCCAACAGGACTCACCAACAAGCTTCTGTCTGTCTTCCTGAATTCTGCAAATCAAAAAATGAAAAAAAAAGTAAGATGATCATAAAGATTTTAACAGAGGCTTAGATCTTAATTTCATCTTTATAATCTGCAACACGTCCTTTAATCTGACTAAGTTGAATAAAGTTACACAGCCAGCAGCTCCTGTGCCTATTCATCATAGTGCAATGGAAACATGTGGCTTTATCAACTGGACAGACGTTGTTGCATACTAGAGCCACAATAATAAATACAACATAAATAAATAATCACTACTGTGTAACAAAGCCAATCACAGGCCTCCTGTGTGAAGACACTTCAGTCTGGCCTTGTACAAATGCAATTACGGGAGGCAGGATTTTGCTGACATGCCTTAACCCTACTGTTTTCCTTTCCTGAATTCCTATGCAAATTAGGAGCGCCGAGTCAACTTGACCTTGTCTGTTTTGCCTGCTTATAAAAAATTAAGTATATATGATCTAACTTGTTATAGTTATACACACACACACACACACACACACACACACACACACACACACACACACACACACACACACACTATAGAGGCACAAAAGTTGATGCACAATTACAGGCTGGTATATTTCAAAGCCAGGAGATTGTTTTGAAACCATTTTGACCATTTTTAATGTCAAATTTACTTGAATACTTATAAATCAAAAAGTATACAATTATCACCATTCTGTGTGATCAGCCTTACATTTGAGAACATTTTACACTTGTAATGTCTATTTTGCCCAACAGATGTCATCTGATCACAGACACTGACACAGGAGAAGAGAAGAGGATTGCCCCCAGCTGGGCAAATACATATAACAAGTGTGAAATATTTTTGGAGGCCCAATGAAATGCCCAATGCTTTTGTGTGTGTATGTGTGTGTGTGTGTGTGTGTGTGTGAAGCTTGTTGGTAGAGAAGATTTTGCCCCCAGCTGGACAAATGCATACAAGTGTGAGATATTTACAAATGAGTAGCTTTTGTTTTTTTCTGGAGGCCTAATGAATTGCAATGCCCAATGCTTGTGGGTGTGCGCATGTGTATGTAGCATCATTTCGGTAGATCATATTTTGCCCTCTGCTAGGCAAAGGCATATCAAAAGTGTGAAATATTTACAAATATGTAGCTTTTTTTCTGGAGACCTAACGAAATGCAATGCCCTATTTGTGTGAGTGTTTGTGTGTGTTAGTGGACATTTTATGTGTGCATTTTTGTGTCTGTATGTATGTTCATTGTGCTGAAAAGGGCAAGTGTGACCTATTGCCCCACTAAATGTGGCCGGGTCCAAATGACCCTGGAGGATCCAAAATGCAAAGTACGTAGTGGTCCGAACACTGATGCCTCTTTTCCACCAAAAAGAACTGGGTGCTGGTTCAGAGCTAGCGCTGGTTCAAAGTTGGTTCCACTGGTGAACCTTCTAAGAACCGGTTAGCCTTTCCACCGGCTAAAGAGCCATCACAGCGCTGAGTGTGACGTCACTGTATACGTGTCACGTGTCCCAGCAACGTTAGCGCAGAAGCGGCAAACACAAACACATCAACAATGGCGGATGTTGCTTTACTGTTAATGCTCATGGCTTTGCGACCTACATCGGCATCCAAACGCGGCGGATAAAACGTGTACGTGCAGCTCCATGTAATCTGTATAAACGGAGGTTGTAATCGATAAAGTACATAACGTTATTTTATCATTAACACAGAAAAAAGTTAGCCTTAGCATGTAGCTAACTACTATCAAGTGTGCTCATAATGTATATCACGGTAAAGTAAAAGTACATTAGTATACTTAAGGTACATTAACAAATGTGCTAACAGTAGCCCCGCCCACAGCTCCTGACACAAGCGGTTCTTAAGTCTAGACCAGCAACGTTTTGGTGCTACCTAAAGAACCACTTTTCCTGGTTCAGAGCCGGTGCTTTGGCGGTCGAAACAGAAAGAACTGGTTCTAAATTAGGCTCTGGCTAAGGTTAAGCTTATATACTGAAAAGCCAGTTTCAGATTACTCAGTGAAGGTGCATTGGCTTCTGGATACAGGCTCTAAACAGGTATGTAAAGGCATTTTTTTTGTACCCATTATTGACCGACAACAAAGTTTTATTTATGTGTAGTTTGATGCTCATACTGTAGAAATCCTTGTAGCAAATACAGAGATTGTCAGTATAAAGATAGACAACACCACTGTTGATTGTGTTAGTGTGTGTGTAAAGCCTGCCCTGACTTTAAAATGTCTAATGGATAAAAGATTGGAGGAAAAATGGGCAGTGCTAAAAAAGCATTTAGTTCAAGTCTTTTAAATGCCACACTTCCATGTTGATTCATGTGATTTTTCTAAATCTACTACAATATATTACTACATTACTGTACTACTGATGGCTCAAGTCAGGATTAGTGTGATATGATTAGGACAAATGTGATTCTTGCATCAAGACTAGAGGAGAACCATTGTTCTACTGTGTCCCAGACACAACTTAGTGAAATAATTGTTGTTGAGCTTTGTCATCTTGAACATTTTAGAAAAACATGCTCTATATCTTTATACATCAGTGTGGAGTGTGGTTAATATTAAACACAATAATCAGTAAATACATTTATTTAATTACATTTTCAAGATCATTTAACATGGTACCAGCACCAGCAACTTACCAGTGGTTTTATTGTTCTTCAGCCCAAAGGTCACTTTCTTAGTTTCTGACTTTGGAGTTTGGAATTTATGCTAAAAAGGTTTTAAAAATAGAATAAAACATTAAGATTAATAAATGCACAAATACATAATTAAGATAATTGGCCAACTTTGATAAATTAAAAAGAAAATTTGTATGCTTATTAGAAATCCAAATATTAAAAACAATTTAAAAAAAAATCTGTAATTAATGTCTGTGTTAAAGTGAAGTATGGAGTGTCACTGAGTACAGATTAATTATATATTATATATATTATATTAACAGATGATTTGGTCGCAGGAATGAAAGAGGTGGTCATGTCCTTGGTAATGTCCTTGATATGTGAATCTGTTCTTTCTCAGTGACTGGAGCTTTTTTCTGGTATATTGTTTTATTTAATGAGATGAACTTGCTTAAATATGGAAATCATTCTGTTTTAACAGCAATGTTTATGCTTAAGTATATTAAATCTTTTATATACAAATTCTCTGAAAATATTTTTTATTTACTTATACAAGCAAATGTATAATGGCTGGCAAATTAGTAAGGAAAAACGTAACAGACGGGGTGGTGCGATGGTTTGTGGTGCGATAAGGCCTGGCAAAAAGCTTTCAGGACAGCTGATCTTCCGGCCTAAAGAAATTCTCCTTGCTGTATTTTTAATTCTCGTTTACTTGTCTGAAACCTCACAGGGTATAAAAACTGGGTACCTTGAAGCTGGTCTGAGGTGTGCTGACTTTTGGTTTGGTTCTACAGAAGAGTGGAGTGGGAGGCTTTATTGGACCCTGAAAGGAGACAAAGTTAGATTTGGGTGTGGATTTTTCCATCTTCCGCTTCTTGGGGGTTACTAATGTGGAAAGCTCAATGCCCTGTTGACAATAAACAAAGAAAATGACCATCACAAAAATGCATGTGAGGTAAGAAGCAAGAGACAAAAAAATAAAAATAAATCTACAAACTTACACTGACTTTAACTTTCTTTCCACTCAGCTCTTCTGCAGGTCCATTACTCTGAGACATTTCTGCCTGATCTGTCCATAGTTTCCTTTTCTTCTTGCCCCTTTTCATTGGGATGAAGGACGTCTTTACATCAGGTGTGCAGATCCTGCTGTCTGATGGCAGAGTATCCGACACTTCTGTTCTTATTTTCTCCTTTACAGTCGGAACGGATTCTTCTCTTGCTTCTGCAGACTGACTTTCTTGTTTCTTCTGGATTTTCTTCTTTTTGTGTGGTGTGCGTGTCTGTTTTGTAGAAGTAGCTTCTGCCGCAGGTTGTTCTTTAGCTTCAAGCGTAGACTCTTCATTTGAAGAAGATTGTTTCTTTTTCTTACCTTTCTTCACTTTGGATTGAGGACATTCATCAGTGATATTTTTAGGTGTAGTAGTAATGTGTGCACTGTCGGAGGACACCTCAGGGTCTCTGACATCAAGATCTACCTGATATTTGCTCCCAGTTACCTCTGTTGCCTTCTTCATCTTCATGCTTTTCTTGGTCTTCACCATTGGAGCTTTTGATGACTGAGATTCAGCACATGGAACTTCATCGGCAGGTGTTGCTATATCTTTTACCACAACCGCACTACTGTCTTGTGATGTGGAGTCAACTTCTTTGCCTTCCTGTGAGCTGAGCCTCTTGCTCTTGACCTTTTTCTTCCTGGTGGTACTTGCGTTCAGTTCACACAGTGTTACTCTGTCTTCCTCGGATGTAGGATGTAGGATGTTGATACAGTTCTCCAATACAGCAGGAGATTTAAACTCTACTCCAAGATTCTTTAAGCTAGACTTCGTTCTTTTCACCTTCTTTGGTTGGAGGGTGCTTGTCCCCAGTTGGCTTTGTGTTGCATTGTTGTCGCTGTCCTCTTTCTGTGGCATGATCTCATCACCAGCAATGTCTTCTTTAGGCAGACTTTGGACTGCTACTACTTCTCCAACTTCTTGTAAGCTTGAACACAGTTTCTTGCTTTTCCTCCTCTTTTTCTTCATGGTACTGGCCTCTACCTCACCAGGATCATCATGCTTTTCCATAACCCCCCTACCTGTTTCTGTGCCCGTTTTGTCTTCTCCCACATTCAACTTCTTTTTCTTGTTTTTCTTTTTAGTGTTCTCCTGTGTATGAGAAATCCCACATTCAGCCTCTGCAGCTTCCACAGGATGTTCTACAACTGACGTCATTTCAGGCTTCTGCCCTAACGCTTTTAATTTTGTGCTGGTTTGAGTGTTCCCAAATCCTTTCAAACTATTCTTCTTCATCGCCACTTCGTAACTGTTGCTCTTGTTTTCTCCATCAGATTCCTGAAATTCCTGTGATACTTCGCTCTCAGTGTACTGTGAGATGGTCTTCACCTTTTTACTTTTCCTCTTCTTCTTGACATTGATGCCGGCTTCCAGGTCTTGTGAGTCTGATTCTTTGAGAACCACTCTCTCTTTTTCCATAGCTTCTGTGGTATTGTTCAATGAGCCGGTTTGCGGTGAATTGCTTGGATTTTGTTTATCTTGACAAGCTGCTGAATACAGGGAGAGATCATGGAGCATTAAATTAATAGCGCTAAAAGACTTTTTTTTAAAAAAGAACATTTTCAATCACAGCATTTCAACACAAAGGTTATAGAAAAGTCACTGTGGTGCAAGCATCATGACCAACAGCTCAGCTGTGTTAATGACCTTTGTGAGATCAGAGCCTGTGTATATGGAAATTTCAGTTTTTCCACTGTACATTAGATGAGAGCCTGGATTTCCCTTTTCTTTGAAGCTGAAAGGCTTGAAAATGTGAATTAATTGAAAAGAAATATCAATTAAGTAGATTAAATGTTTCAGAATCAGAGAATCATTGGTGTATTTGTTCTTTATAAAAGCAAAGGTTTCTGGTCCAACTCAGCATTTAATATCATGTTATTCTAAATAGAAAAGTAGCCAGTGTAAAAGACAAGGCTATAAAATAGACAGTTTCTTGAAATAGTTAATTGCTAGATTGCTAACTAAATGTATTTATTTCTGTTCAGTGAACATAATGCATGGTGGTTATGTGCCATTTCATTTGGAAACTGTATTAATATCAGTTATTAAACTAACTGCATACAGAAATGTAGACAATAAAAAAAACAAAACTAATTGAACCAATCTGCCCACTAAGTGATCAGTCACAGATGAGGCTTCATTAAATGCGAAGATTGACATTTACAACAGATAAAATAAAAGAAAGACGATTTCCCAGGCCATCACAATTTAATATCAGTCTTTCCTCTGATAAAGACTCAAAATTTACTCAGTTAAAGCTGACCTTTGCGCTTCTTAGCCACAGGTTCGTCCCCAGTTGTGAGCCTCTCGTTTTTTGTCTTCTTCCTCTTCTTTTTCAACACTTTTTTATCTGATGTGTCGCTCACCTCACCTTTATCACTCTCTTTTCGGTTGAAAATCCCTGTGCACAATAATATGGTCCAATATAGTGGTGAGAATTTATTCATTATGAAGGTATAATGTAAATGACAGAATAAACGGTAAAGTGAAATATCTGATTTGTTAAATAAAAAAAGAAAAACGTTGCACTTCTAAACAAATGTAACAGATCCAAGATATTATTTACTCACCTTCATTTAAAGCACGAAAACTTCATTTGCAAGCATATAAAAAGAGAAGGAACACAACAGGCTGTAAATAACTGCACTAGAAACAAGTGTTTATACAGTAGACTGTTACACAGCAACTACTGAATTAAGTGCTTACGCATTCACAAAGCTGTACATCCGTTTGCGGTTGGTGTTCCGTGTAGTCAAGCGGCTACCGAACTCAAAAAGGCAAGCAGCTACTGCACCGTAGTCAAACTGCAATACAAGGGAAAAAAGTGACCATTCTTCCCATCTTGGTTTCATGCTGCTGCTTGAGGATGAAGATGTTTACGTCTCATATGCACTCACCTGTAGAACAGGACCGACACCGTCATCATTGCCAGAGTCCATGCTGTACAAATCCTGCTCCTCTTTAATTCCCTTGCTATTTTCCTTTACCTCAGAGATGCCTGGAAACAAAAACAAAAAAACAATCCGGGGTAAAAACTGTTCTTATAACAATAAAAAAAATTACATACAAAGCATGACTGACACTGAAATCTGAACTAATGTGACAGAGCTGAAATTACTGAGAAACTACTTTTAGTGCACCGGCCACCAGGTTAGGGATCCACCTGAGTCACTAAATGAACTCGTGTGCTGGTTCAGAGCTAGTGCTGGTTCAAAGTTGGTTCCACTGGTAAGCCTTCTAAAAATCTCTCATGACTTTTCGAACCTACATTGGCATCCAAATGCAGAAATTCCCGATTTAAAATTATTCAAAAATGGTGCTAACGACATTCTCTTTTGTCTTGTTGGTCACAGTAGCCCCGCCAACAGCCCCTGACACAAGTGGTTCTTAAGTCTAGACCAGCAACGTTTTGGTGCTACTTAAGAACCACTTTTCCTGGTTCAGAGCCGGTGCTTTGGGTATCGAAAAAGAAAGAACTGATTTTAAATTAGCCTCTGGCTCTGAACCAGCACTCAAACTGCCTCGGCGGAAAAGGGGCATGCGTCTCCTGAAAAAAAAATCCTTTGAATATAAAATTAAATCAATGTTTAATGTTTTTGTAAACAGTATTACATTTAAGGCACCACTTAAGTCTGCGCTTCCAGTGAAAAGTGTCTTAGGGGAATTACAACAGCTTGTATAAATATCTGTATACCCAAACATTAGATTATAACTAGTTTATAAACGATTTCTCTCCACTTATTTCAAAAGTTGAATAGTAAACAAGAACATTTACACAAATAAATAAAAGAAAACAAAAAAAAATCACCAAACAAATAACTTCATTGGTCTTTCAAAGTATTCAGCGGGCAGTAAATCAATGCATATTTCACCAGTCCCTGCTTACGAAGGGCTCAAGTTCTTAATAGGGTTTAAATCTGGTGAGGAAGAAGGCCAGGTCATTATCTGCCCAAAACCTGCCTGATAATTATTCACCTGTTAAATTTAAAATAGGTTACATCACACTTGCTTGGAACCCAAAAGCCAAATAGCAGATGGTAGTTGATAGTAGTTTAATCCACCCACCATTGACCCTCTTCACTTTAGTCTTCTTGGGTACTTGGTTTTTCAGCTCCTCTTCCTCCTCCCCAGAAGCCTGACCAGAGTCTGAATCATCTACTCCTCCCTGCTGAAGCTCCCTTATCAGGTCTTCAATGGCAAAAGGTGCATGATCCAAAATAGTTCTGAAGATGTTCTTAGAGATGAGAGCCAACAGCAAGTCACTGCAACACAGCACCATGTACAACCACGTTTTATAAACACTGAGTTCACTCAGTATTTGGGGTTAAAACGTGAAAAATGGAAAAAAAAATTGATAAATGGTAGGTATCAAAATGCACATCGCAATGAAGTGACTCACTCTTTGGTCTTGGCCATGGCTTGGAAAAAGGGGTGGATGAAAGTCAGGTTCTGTTCTGCTGTCAGCTGCAGGAGAGGAACAGCCCAGTAACGTCAGATCAAATGTTTTAGTTAAATTTGCAAAAGCCAAGCAGTACACACAGTACTCCATTTATAAAACTTCTGATTCAGTTTTCATTTCAGTATCTTTTTCTGGTGCGTGAAGTGCAATTAAGGGCCAATTACAGATTATAATACTTTTTTTCCAGGCAGTTAATGTTTTTCTTTAATGTCGACTTTAGACAAAGACTTCGGTGTTGTCAGGAAAGAAACAGACTGTTTCTCTGAATCATATGGGTCAGATTTTCTGATCATTATTTATCCTTGTAGACTGTCACGAAACATGCACTTCTTTTCATCAAGGGCCTCCCAGGGCCACAGTGAATTAGCTGAGGTGTGTACAATTAACAGAATATATTTCCTGCTGATTTGATTATCAAGTGACCACGTGTCTAAAGCCTGACTGGGAATAAACTGGAGTTCAACACTCACATACACAAAGAAGCTGCATTAGAGTAAATACATTTCTGTAGAGAAATAAAATCAAGTAAAAATTAATAAGGGGTCCTCAGTAGGTCTTACCTCAGTAGTGCCGACCTGAGCCAACTCAGTCATATAGAGGTCCAGGACATGCATAAGCAGTCCTTTTGGGACATGCTCAGTGTTCTGCAAAAGCTGCTTGGTGAAGACGTGTAAAAACTGATTCACCATACTGGAGAGAGAGAGAGAGAGAGAGAGAGAGAGAGAGAGAGAGAGAGAGGGGATCTCAGCATCTTAAAGCACAGAATATCCAAAAATATCAAATCAAAGCACAAAAAAGTGATAAGTGATACCTGGGCTCCCATTTCCTCCTCTTCAGCACCTCGAAAGCTTGTCTGAACATGAAGCGAACCAGCTTTCAGAAAAAGGGGAGATGCAGAAATCACATCAACATAAACTTCATATATTTTGGACATTTCCCAGGTGCGCTCATTGCCTCAGGCTGGGGGTGGTCATAATGTAATAGCTCATCGGTGTGTGTGTGTGTGTGTGTGTGTGTATAATATAGAATATTTTATATTATTATGTGCAGTAGCTGCAGATCATGGTGCTGTATACTGTATATACACCCCAATGACCGGATTTCGGTCAGTAGAATGTCCGGTGTCAGAATGGGAAAAGCTGGTAATTTATCAGAGTCTGATGAAGGACAAATTGTGATTGCACGAAACGTTAAACCTTAATAGCACAATACCTGACAACCTGAGACAAGGAAATGTACAGTTTGGGTAAATTTTTGCCTGAGTGTCCATTGTGTAATTATGTTGGCTTTGTAGAAGCCAACATTCTGTTTTCCTATTTAAGCTTAGGCAAAAATTTATCAAGACTAACTCCTCCTAGGGCTTTCGAGCCACATGCACAAAATTAGATATGTTGTAGACCCTGGTCTGAAGTTTGTTGTTATTACTTTTCTAAGCAAACCGAGTACCGGTACTTCCGGTACCTGGTCTCAAAGTGCCCCCCCCCAGACTCCCATTATAAACTTGAGGTTTCTAACTCAGCAAGCTTTCGAACTATCTACACCAAACTTGGCCAGCTCCTTTAGGGTGATACTCTGAACAAAGTTTTAAATCTGTGTACCAACTGGCCTTTCGGTTGTCCTGCAGCCCTGCCCCCAATATATGAAAAAGCAAAAATCTTTTTACAACATGGACATGTGACATATCAAAACACTCAGAACAATGTGGGGAACTTCCTCAGGCATTTGGATGACATCACATACTCGTCTCCACTTGCCTCCAAATGTTTTGGCACCCTAGATTTCTGTCCACTTGCCTCCAAACGTAACACTGTTCCTTATGTCCACTTGCCTCCAATAAACACCGGCCTTTGCGAATCCTTTTTTTTTTCATGACAAACTTTACAAATCTAGCTTGAGTTGAGATGTTAAATTTATTAGGATTGCATGACCTTTTTTTTCCAACCAGCAATGGGGATACAAAAATATTTACCGCAAGTTCTCTCTTACACAATGAAGTATAAACAAAGCAAAAAAATCAGTGCAGTAACTGTGCAAAATGTACATTTTGTTCTACACATCACGTTATTGTTAAAACACACTTGTGTGATTGGGTGCTGAAGCAGTGTGTGCCCTTTAACAGACGCTTTAAGCAGCTTTAAACATAAACAACAAACAAACCAAGTAACTAATCAATGCTTCCAGGTTTTTGTGCTCGATTATAATTTATCATTGCACTGACCTGGTAAAACTTGTCCAAACGCAGATTGTCGATGCCATTCCACTCTCTCTTTACAGTCTGGAGAAATGTTGTGAAATACAGCAGCTCTACATTTGGAGAAAGAGCTGAAATGAATAACTGAACTTTGTCTCATTATTAATTTAAACTAAATAAAGATGATACATTATTTGTGTTTCTTAAATAAGATCAGAATTCACTTCTTATTTTCTACTGTTACTATTTTTTACTGTTTATACTAATCATCTAAATAAAACATTCATCAAATTAGGCAATTCAAAGGTTTGGTTTTTATACAATAAGACATTATATACAGAAAAAGTTTCTGTTATCAAATTGTTGCGATGCCATTTATTTCTTTGAAACACACGTTGTAACAATGCTAAAGACGATATAAAGTATACAGCTTTCATAAAGACATAATGACATATCATAGCACATCAAATAAGTATTTTGAGATAAAGGACTTTAAGAAAAGTCACTTACGGGTGTCAGTGGTGTGGAAGCTGTGAATCAGGCCGGAGAGTTTGTGTGAAATTTCCTCCTGACACCAAAGACAAGCATGATCACGTTAATGTGTTATAGTAGGACCCAGACATGAATAATCAATCACACTGTAACTCATTCTACTGCGCTCTGGGATATTGTTTATATTCTCAACTCAATTTCAAATCAATTTATTTCTTTAGTGTTTTTAACACCTGACATTGTCTCAAACAGCTTTACAGAAGCATAGAAACAGAATGAAAAGTTTACAGTTTTAAAAGTACAGTATAGCTGTAATATCTATCCCTAATGAGCTTTAGTTTTCTGTTTTCTTTATATACAAGACTGCTTACATGTACAGATATGACTAATAACCTAAGATTGCCTATGATCATCAATACAGTGTCCTGCGTGTCCAACCATCAGGGCTTGAATCCATTTCAGACTGTTTTGGCAGAAGGAACTGTGAGTGTGTGATGTTGACAAACTGTACAATATGAGGTCACGTTCCATAATAATAATAATAATAATAATGTTAACAACAACAGCATCTAAAGTCTTATCCAATTGAGCCACCATTTAACAAGCAGGTTTGTGTGTGTGTGATCAGGAATACCCAAAGGGTTTCAGTCTACTCGTGTTTCTTATCCTGAAGCACGGAGATCTAAAGGGAGACACGTTCATCACTGTTTCCTTCCAGGGAAAGAGTTTTACCTGCTGAAGAAGCTTGTCCTGCATCCACAGGCAGTAGAAAAGCCCCTTCCAGATCTTCAGTAAGTCTTCACTCGTAAAACCACCTAAAAGTGTAAAATGTTAAAAGAACATATCGGTGATCTGGTTAATAAACACACCAGCCCTGAAATACATCATCCAAAATCTTAACTCCACATGCATTAAACAGACGATTCATTGTTTTTTTATTATTATTATTTATGCCCAGGTTTAGTTAGTTAGCATGAAGCTAAAGGCACCACGTTTCCCACGTGCTGCTAACGACGCTGTTTAACAAATTTACCTTCTGCTTTTTGAGACCGGAGACGTATGTACGTCCTGAGCGTCTTTAAGGCTTTAGTCCTGATGGGTTTTTCGTTTGATGCCAGTCTCTGAGCGAGAATAATCTCTGGCTCCTGTGATACTTGTGCCATGGTTAATACTTTTTCACGTGGACTACATCTGCGTCGCCTTCACTTTTCCTACCCGTATTCTACAAACCACGCCCCTTTACTGTGATTGGTCAACTATTTCACACACCGTGAACTGATTAGTCAGAGCATCGAGATGGAATGAAGCATTGGACAACCCTGAATACAGGTGGGATTTGTTGTCAAAATGTGGGTGGAAACAATAACTTTCCAAAAAAAAATTCAACCCGCCTGTCGCTACTCGATCTGTACCAGCAACACGATCGGTTCCGCGCATGTGCGAAATGACGTCACTTCCTGTCATCGCCGGATACTAACGCTATCCTTACCGTTGTCATAGCACTTTATTTGCAAGTCTTATTATTTGCAACTCTTATTTGTCTGCCTTTCAATAGTTTACATTTACAAAAACTGATTTATTCATAAATTAATTTGTTCCCTCCCTCCCTCACGGAAAATAAAACAAAAATAAAAACTGCCCTCAAAAGGGTCATGTGTGATGAATTCTCTGAGACAAAGGATGATTTTATGTTTATTTTTCAATGTCAAGAGGACATGGAAACATTTTTGTCCTACTGCATTGATAAAAAAGGCTTAAAGGTCAATGCCATGTTCAGTGAGTGAGTGAGTGAGTGAGTGTGAGGGAGGGAGGGAGGGAACAAATTAATTTATGAATAAATCAGTTGAATAAATCAGTTTAGTCCTGTGTTTTTGTAAATGTAAACGCACACATCTGTATTTCCCAAATTATGTGTAACATGTAAACTATAGTTTAATTTTACTACATTTTATCATACGTTTTATTTTAGTGATTGTTTAGGACAACAATACCATAAAAACAAGTTAGAGTAAGCAAACTTTCACACAAAACAGACATTAAACGAGCAATACAAATAAAATGCTATGACAACGGTAAGGATAGCGTTAATTTCCGAAACTGCGGTCGGCGATGACAGGAAGTGACGACATTTTGCACATGCGCGGAACCGATCGTGTTGCTGTACGGATCGAGTAGCAACACCGCCTGCGGTTTCTCCGTCGCAGATTGATGACGCATATGACGTCGCTCGGTGACATAGATATATAGATATCTGTGGCTCGGTGATTACTGCGCTCTTGGCAGCAGATGGTGGTGTAATCAAACTTTATTATTAAATCAACAAACGGTGATATTCTCGAACTCACATAAAAAAAATCCCTCCTTTATATTATGACCATTTATTTAGACAAGTGTTTTTCCTTATAAGCTACACTTGTGTTCAGAGCTTACAAGTTGTGAAGACAGGCAAAAGTGACATCTCCAAGCCCAACCATTTTTAGGGTCATGATTGAGGACAATGTCCAGTCCAGAGACAAGCTGTTTCATGTTGAGGTTTTGTTCAAACCGACCATCAAAAATACCTTATCAGCATCAGCATTAGAATGTGGAAGCACTAAAACCAGGGCTGCATGTTCTGAGCAGGTGTTGTCAGTGAACCGGGGCCCTGAGATGGTGCCAGGGGCCCCGGTTCACTGACAACACCTGCTCAGAACATGCAGCTCTGGTTTTAGTGCTTTTTAGTGCCCTGCAGTTTGATAACCACTGGCCTAGACTACTTGTTCTGAGCAGGTGTTGTCAGTGAACCGGGGCCCCCAGTTTGAGAACCACTGGCCTAGACTACTTGTTCTGAGCAGGTGTTGTCAGTGATCAGGCTGTAAAACTGTTGACTAAGTTACAGACCAGGGTTTTTCCTGGGTCAAAATTGGTCTTTGGTGGTGACTGACCGACATGGTCATCTACCCACAGCATAATGTAGTGTCTTGTACCAGTCATTTTAGATTTCATGTCCCAGGCACCCTAAATTTCAACATCTACTCCTCAATTAACCGATGAGCAACCCAGTTTTACACCCACACCTGGCTCCAGAATGTCTGGAGTCTACACAAAGACCATAACCCCATAACCCCATGCGGCTCATTGGGGCCTGCAAACAGAACTCTCTCTCACACACACACACACACACACACACACACACACACACACACACACACACACACACACACACACACACACACACAACACAATGAGACATTCCGTTTACTAATAAAACCCAAGATAAGGTACTCTAAGGTTCTCATTCTTGTAACCCTTTTTGTAATGTGTTTCTTCTTTTAAGGCTTGCCTGACTTAAAAGTATTTGCTCCCTAATTTCCTGACAAGGGTGTATTTTATTCATGTGTCAGAAAACAACATTGTATTTTAAAATCCGTTATACTCTATCATCATATCTTACTGATCATGGCATGTTAATATATATCTGTTCTAATGCCGTATGCCCCTTTAAGGTCTGATGTCAGAATGTATACGAAGCTATCGTTTTCTTTTTTTACTTCCCCAATGAAAGTGCATCTTGTTTTATGTTTCATTTTTGTTTCTTTGCCTTTATCTTTGCCTTGATTAATGATCTATGTATGTAATGTACCGCTGCCTTCATACCGTCATTACCCTTCATGTTTAGTATCCAAATGACCACAAAATGATCAGTTACTCATTTTTCAAGCACTGGTGTATTTTATTTGAGCACGAAAGGTGCCATACCATCTTAATACACCCTGGATCAAACTTTAAAGTCATCTAAAAGTTTGATAGCTAAACCACGCCCACAGACACCTGAAACAAAGGGAGTTTTTCCCTTCAAAATCCTGACCGAAGTATTGGTCATCTCCCCAAAGATGGGTGGAGTTCGCAACCTTTAAATTGTCAGAAACACCACTAATCCGTGGTCAGACTTTTGGAACAGCTTCAAGACGACTCCATCTTCCTTCAACGAAGTTCCAGCAAGCTTCACTTCCAAGAACGACAACTGCTCTGATCTTCAGGAGAACTTGGAAGAACGTCTGACCTCACCCTAACTGACTTTTCAGAGATTTCTCTGTTGCATCCGGACTCTTGTGCAGTAAGCCAATGCAAGTAACCGTTTCCTCTACCAACCAATTTAGATGCGTAATTTTAAGTAGGAATCTTTCATTGAATCTTAAGGTGAATTTAAGTTTCTGTGACGATTTCCCAGTTAGGGTGTGATTTAATTTTGAAGTCTAAGCTTGCCATTCCTTTCCTTCCTTTCTCTAGTTTCTTCTTTCCAGTCTCTTCCTCCCTTTCCCCAATTTTAATTTCTTTTGTTTTATTTTATTTTCATTTCTGTTTTCTCTATTTCTTTTGTTTGTTTGTGTAGTTAGTTTTATGTCGTGTTTGTCTCATTCATTAAATGTCATAATTTTGAGCCACAGGTGATTTGTCTCTGAGTATCGCTCACAAATTAAGGTACCTGCAATATCTGGTCTGAACTACATGCTCTATTAAGTTAATTTAATTTAAATTATGGTATACAGTAAAAGAAGAGCGAATCTTTCTTGGCCGGGAAGATACCGCCTTCATAGAATTAATAAAGGTTACACGGCCTGTTCGCCGGACGAACAGACCAAATAAGCGTAACGTTAATTCCAGTACCGTTAATTTCAACTTAGGTTAAAATATTTGGAAGTCACTATAACACGTTTTAGTTGCTTATAAATATTTACCTTGCTTCGCGAGCCAAAATCGCTACAATAATTTTAAAAATAGTGTAATTTTTTACCATGTACAATTTAATCAAATTAGCAGCTAACTAGCAACAGTTTGCTTTGTGCTTTGATCTAGTTTCATCTCACTCCAGTCTAACTTTAAACTAAATGATTTTATAGGTATTTTACTACACATTGTCATAGGCTTATACATACTGTGGATTATTAAGGCTAAATTTTACTAAACACTCTTGCTAAATGGGGTAAGTACAGAGCCGATCGGCCCTATACGCTCACTACGCAAGTTGCGTAGGGCCCCGCAAATTACGCAAGGCCCTGCCTTCCCCTGCCTCATTTTACAGCGCGTGCTAATGTTTACTGTGTAGATGACGATATGAAGTGGAGCTATCCATCTGGCCATGAAAAGAGAAAAAAGAAACAAAATAATTAAAAAGAAAAAAGAAATTAAAAATTGTTACACAAAGTTGTGTAACAAAAAAATAATATTTCTTACAATGTAATCATATTTGAGAAAGAAAAATTACAGGTAGCCTATTTATTCATAGAGATTTATGCCAATCTCCTCTGTTTTTAAAGAACAACAAAAAGCCCCGGTATCATCAGTCTACATTCAACTGTCTGTCTATCTCTCACAGAACAACCTCCAAGATCACAACCAGTCTGGCTTTAAAGATGCACATTTGACAGAAACTACATGCTGCTAGTTCAGCCAAGCTTCATCTGTCCTCCTCCTCCTCCACCTTTTAGCAGCGTTTAAGTTTTCTTCCATTGTCTGTAACCTGCAAACAATGTATCCGAAAAGGAGCTTTTATCATTGCTGGTGATTTCAAATCATGCCAATTTGAGAACACCTCTCCTTAATTTTTAACAAAATTTTGCCCTACAAAATCATGTTTTTTGCCCAACAAGAGGAGACAACACTCTTGACCATGTCTACACAAACATTTCTGATGCCTATAAAGCAAGCCCCCACAAGCACACATTGGACAATCTGATCACCTATCCCTGTTCCTGCTACCCAAATACAAGCCATCATCAAATGTGTGAAACCCACAATGAGTGCTGGAAGGAGCAGATTCTTTACTACAGCATGAGTTCCAGAACACAGATGTGGCCACAATGGATTCCCACACGCCGTTAATACCTACACCGGTTCTGTTCTACAAGATATAAACAGATGTATGAAATGGTTAACAACCCATAAACTAAATCAAATATACCCAAATTAGAAACTCTGGTTAAAGAAGGAAGCCCGACTCCTGCTGAAGGCATGCGGTGCTGCTTTCAGGGCTGGCAACCGTGAACCCTATTCAGAGCCAGTCAGAAAAGGGGCATTCAAGCAGCCAAATATACATAACTACATACTGAGTATTGAGAACAGATTTAAAAACAATGACCATCGATGAATGTGGACAGGCATCCATTCCCCCACAGATTCTAAACTTTTGTGTATTGTCTTGTAATTTTTATTTTTTATTGTCTTTTGTCCCACACTGTCTTGTCTGTCTTGTTTGTCTTGTCTTGCACTGTTTGCACCAGGTTTCACTGTGTACTGCAACAGCTACTGTATATACAGTATGGTTGAAATGACAATAAAAGCTTCTTGACGACTTGACACTTGGCAGATGTCACAAGGCCAACTGACAACAAGTTCCATATGTTTTGCTATATCAATTGTGTAAATAAATCAATAAAACATAATTTTTTTAAAATTTCACCATCTTTAGGGCTTAACTGAGTTATTAGAGTAATGGTTCACATGTTATTTAGAAGCGGGGATATGAAACCTGCTCTGAAGCAGAATTAATAAGTCTTTTTGTAGTGTTAACCCACCCTGCAGTGCGAAACCTGTACAGTGTAAAATAATGTGGTATTAGAATGTTCTGGCTTGATGTTTAGCAACAGAGACACAATCAGAAACTGAACAGGGTTTATCACAGAACTCTATTTTAAGGCCCTTTAGGGGTCCTTTTGCATGGGCTATTGAAATCCCTAAGGAGGCAATGGGTGGTTTCAAACCATCTTAACCTGGGTCAACTTCATAGGCCTCCAATACAGGTTTGGGGTTCTTTTGGTCTGTTGCAGGTAGTAGAAATGAGAAACGTAAATTGCTCTGTATAAGGGTAACTGTCAAATGCAATGTAAATCTTATCAGCCTGCCATGGGTTTGATTAGATCAGTTCTACTATAGTCTTTATTGTCTATAGTCTTAGATTTATTGTGCAGTGCATAAAGTCAAGATACATGTCAAGAGCTGGTTTTGGGTATCAGACAGGCTGGTTTGATTATTTTGTAAACTGCTGACCTCATGGTATTTTCACACTCAAGAGAAATTCTGGGGGTAGAAATAGATTGTTAAGAGAGAGAGAAAGAGGAAAAATGGCCAGATATGTCAGGCTACAAAGAAGGACAAAGTAACAAATAATCTCACTTTACAACCTTTGGAAGTAGGAAATCGTCTCAGTGCTTGGGCTTGCGTGTCCAGTTTTGGCGAGCCTGTGACCATGATAGCCTCAAATTCCTGTTCAAATGACTTTACCCTGGGTCAGCTTTCTAAGCCTAATTATGAGAGCAAAAAAATGCACAGAAAGATTGAGTTTCTACAGACTTCCTGTCAGCTCAAAACTATCTGTTCATTCTTTTCTATTATCTCTCCAAGACCATCACCACACGCTTCAACCAGAAGCCATGGATGACTGCTAAGGTGTGTTTGCTGCTGAAGTCTAGAGACTTAACCCTCAGAGCAGGGGACAGGACGGCCCTAAGTACCGCAAGGGCCAAACTGTTACGATGCATCAGAAAAGCAAAGTTTGCACATGCCCAGACAATCCACACCCACTTCCTGGACAGCGGAGATACCCAGCGCAATGGCAGTGCATCTAGGGATCACAAACTATAAGACAGCTTAACCTGCCTTTGACAGAGACACCTCCCTCCCAGAAGCACTAAATAACTTCTACACTTGGTTTGAGGTGCTGAACAATGTTGTCACTAGGAAGACCATCCCTTCCCCCAACGACCAGGCATACTGTCTTTCCGGCGCTTACGTGAGGAAAACTCTATGCAGAGTTAACCCAAGCAAGACTGCTGGACCAGACAACATTCCTGGCAGGGTGCACAGGGAATGTGCAGAACAGCTAGTGGATGTCTTCACTGATATCATCAACATTTCCCTGAGCAACGCTGTTGATCCTACATGCCTCAATTGTAGTTTTGGTTGTGTGGTGTTTTTTTGTTTCTAGCTAGCAGCTAGGTTTTTGTTTCCTTGCTTTTTGCTTTTGGGAAACTCTTGAGTTTATATTAATATCATTAAAGGTTGAGGGATCAGATTAGTGAGAGACTTTGGGAAGTCCATTGGGGTTGGAGAGGGTCTATCAGAGTCTATCAAAGCTCTTAGTCTGGCTAAATCCACCTTACCCTGTGTCAGCATTCTATACCTCCAGTAGGTATTTTGTTTCAGTTAATTAATATCTGGTCTAGTATTGGTTTATATAGTACTCATCACATAGGCTGTCCTCCTTGACATAGACAGTTCTTAAAAAAGAGAAAAAGTTGTAGCAGGGTCTCTAATGGGAACTCTGAAAATGAAGGAACCTGGCCAGCAAACTGGCCAGGGTAGAGACAAAGAAAGAGGTCCTAACTGAGATACCATAACTGAGATGGATCTTGTGAAACTTACATTGGCATGGTTTTTTGGGGAATGGTGAATAGATTTGGAGAAGTTGAAAATTGAGATAAGTATAACTGCTAAGGACCTGTTGTTTTTTTTGCAAGGTTAATTCTGGGCCAGCAGGGGCAGTAGAAGAATAGAAAGATATGAGCTATACTATGCTTTCAAGGGGGCGGGTTCCAACCACCTTACTCTGGGTCAGCTAATCAGGCCTCCAAAAGAGGTTGGGATATCATAGCAAACAGTGCATTTGTTTGAAGTGTTTCCTTAGGTATTCAGGGGCTAGGTTTAAACCACCTTATCCTGGGTCAGCTTTCTGTCAAACCTATTTATTTATTCTCCTATGTTCTATCATCAACAAAATTAAAAGTATAAAATAGCTCCAATAAAGGGGTCAGTCCACCTCAACCTGGGTCAGCTTCCTATGACTCTGATAGGAATAACTTTATTAGGATTTTCTTCATTTCATTCAGTTTTTTTTTCTTGTTTAGATTCTTGTGCACTTATGAGTAAAGTTATACAATAAAAGAGAATTTCTACAAAAAAGGTGTTGGTGTACTTTCAGAAAGTGAATAAATAACATATATACAAACAACTGCACATAGCGGTTCTTCAGGGTGGGCCGAGGACAAAATAACAGTCTAATAGTTAAGTAACTTTTATCTGAAAGGTAAAGAAAAATAATAAAGCAGGACTTCCTTAACTTCCTAGGTGTGTGTGATGTGTGGTCATTGTACCATTGCTTTTACTTCCCATTACTCCTTTGATTTTCTTGCGCTAACAGAAACCTGGATATCCCCACAGAACGCTGCTACACCAGCTGCTTTATCCTCTGCCTATGCCTTCTCTCACTCACCACAAGAAACAGGCAGGGGTGGTGGTACAGGTTTATTGTTGTCAAAGAAATGGTGCTTTACACCTCTCCTCTTGTCTCATTTAACCATCTCCTCTTTTGAATTCCATGCCATTTCAGTTACCTCTCCAATCAAGATAGTTATCATTGTTGTCTACCGCCCTCCTGGTCCCCTAGGTGACTTCCTGGAAGAAATGGACACACTACTTAGTTTTCCCTTCCGATCGCTCAACTCTGATGGTGCTTGGTGACTTCAACCTCCCCTCTGACAAGCTTCAATCTTCTTCCCTCCTGACTCCTCTCGACTCATTCGCCCTGACACTCAACAGCTACATCCACACACACAAAGGAGGCAATGACCCGGACCTGGTTTTCACCCGTCCTTCTAAAGCTACAGACGTGACTCCTACCCCACTACACGTCTCCGATCATCACCTGGTATCCTTCACCATCAATCTCCCTAAACTACCTAAAACTACCTCTCACCCCCTTGCTCTTACCTGCCACAACCTTCACTCTGTCTCCCCTTCTTCTGTAGCTTCTGGCACTCTTTCTTCTCTTTCTGATCCTGAGTCTTTTTCCTCACTACCCTTGGACTCAGCCACAGATACTTTCCTTTCATCTCTTTCCTCAACTATGGACTTCCTCTGCCCTATGTCCACTAAACCCAAGAAAACTTCTTGTTCTGCTCCTTGGCTTTCAGATGTGCTGCACAACAATCGAAGAGAGCTAAGATCATCCGAGAGAAAGTGGACAAAATCACAACTTGATGCAGACCTTGATTCTTACCGAACACTCCTTGCCAAGTAAAAGCTTGAAGCTTCCTCACATGACCCTCTGAAATTCCACAACATCATCTCTTCTCTGCCCACCCCACCCCCCCCCCCCCCAGTTCTCCTCCTTCATCCTCCCTGACTGCAGAAGACTTTGCTTCTTTCTACCAGGAGAAGGTTGAAGAAATCTTCCGGACCCTCACTTCAGCCACGACTGCACTTACAGTACATCTCAGAGTATGGCTTCCCCTACACCTTCGTTGTCACATTTCTCAACTGTAACAGCAGAAGAGATTTTACAACTCATCCAGTCCTGCAATCCTACCACCTGCCCACTCCTTTTCACTATGCTCCAGACCATCTCACAAGACCTTCTGCCCTTCATTACCACGATCATCAATAGATCCATAGCATCTGGTCAGGTACAGACTATTTTCAAGAGAGCAAGGGTTGTTCCAATCCTAAATCAACCTGCTCTGGATCCATCAGACATTAGTAACTGCAGACCGGTATAACTTCTCTCGTTTCTTTCAAAAATTCCTGAACGCATTATCTATAATCAACTGTCTGTCTATCTCTCACAGAACAACCTCCAAGATCCCAACCAGTCTGGCTTTAAAGCAGCTCATTCCACAGACACAGCCCTTTTAAATGTCTCTGAGAAACTACATGCTGCTAGATCAGCCAAACTGTCATCTGTCCTTATCCTCCTTAACCTTTCAACAGCGTTTGATACGGTCAACCACAAGATTTTCTTATCCACCCTCAGAGGTCTTGGGATTTGTGGATCAACTTGGGAATGATTAGCTTCCTACTTGGAAGAACGCTCATATCAGGTAACATGGAGGGGAGTGACATCTGCTCTATGCAGACTCTCCACTGGCATCCCACTGGGCTCAGTATTTGGTCCTCTTCTTCCTCTTCCACCCCGCTGCTGCGATCCGACCACTGGCTTCCAGTAGCTGCATGCATCAAAACACTGATGCTGGCCTACAAAGCCAAAAATCGACCAGCTCCCTCTTACCTAAAAGCCCTCATCACTCCTCGCACTGCACCCCGCATCCTCCGATCTACCAGCACTGATCGACTGGTTCCACCATCTCTCAGGGTAAGAGGCAAGTATACTACAAGACTGTTATTGCAAGCAAGGGATATACTACAAAATATTAAGTATTACTTATTTTAATTCAGTGTAAGTAACTAACTTTGCACAGTGTGATGGCGGGGCCTCGACAGACTACTTGTTGACTACCCAGGTGCTGAAAGAACTTCAGGATCCGTGTTTTGGACAGTGAAGGGTAGCTGCAGGGAAGAGTGACTAAAGTGCGCTAAGAGCCCAGGAACCAGTAACAGCGCATGTCTGAGAAACCTGGACCAGACAACTCCCTCAACACGCTTAGACTCCTAGGTTCCGTCTCACATGCACACCTCACCACTGATCTCCCAAAGCACCAAGCAACATCTAAATCCTTCTGCTGCATTTTAAAAAAATTTATTGCACCTTAGTTGTAAATAAATCACCACTTTTGTCCTAAGAAACTGTGTTCTTTGTGACTTTTTCCTGGTACTGTTCTCTTTCTTCCTGCACAGGGCAGACTCTTGTGTGCAGGGGTAAGATGTGAGCAGGTATGCTGGCATTCAGAGGGCATCTGAAATTGCTAGAACCAATGCCAGTGGCATACAACAGGCTTCCCCCAGCTGATATGGGATGTTCAGCATACATGTGATTTTTAAAGAGGGAATTCCTGGGGTAAAAAACAAAGAATAGTGTTGGTAGTGTGGGAAAATAATTTTAAGTCATTGTTTTATTTCCTTTCAGTTCTAGCATATTTCTGTGGATCATATAAAAGCCCAATCAACTTACATGGCTAGTTCAATTCAAACTTTACATTAGTCTTTGTGGTCCCTGTATCTCATTAATATGAAAGGAAAGGGTCAATGGTGACTCAGGATATCATCTATCCCTTTGTGACATCTGTCCCATTGTTTAATTTGGCAATGGGGTTCAAGGTCTGAGTCAAGAAGGAATGACAAACATTAGAGGTGAATTCATTTCTATGATAATGAAGGGGTCTGCGAAAGACTGTTATGTTAATGGGATTAAGGGTGGGTGAAAGTCCAGGATCTGGTGTGGGGTTGTTACATCCATTCATGCTTTGATTGTCACCTGAGTGTTTTGTCTCTATCTGATGAGACTGCACCCTAAAATGTATATATTTACAATGTAATACAACTTTAAGTCAGACTTGATGACTGCAGCGCCTGTGCCAGTATGCTCTGAATTGCAGACTCCTTTCATCGTGTATCTACAATAAAGACTACTGCACAAGGATATCCAAGTCTCCTTGTCTTCTCTGGAAAAAGTTTACAACAGTAGTTATTTCTCACCTCACCCAACTAGATTTTTGCGGATGAAAGAGCTGAAATGTCAATTCCAGAAGCAGCCATGCAAGCCCAAACCATGATACTGCTACAACCATGTTTCACAGATGAGCGTGTCTGTTTTGAATCACAAGCAGATTTTAGTATAAGATCACTTTGGACAAAGTTCATGTTAGTTCCAGAACCTTTGTGGTTTATAATTTTTAACTGTCATGGATGGCTTCGACAATTTCCTGACCACAGTGTTTGTTTATATACTGTCCAATGTGTCTTTGTTTATGTACTGTGCTCTTATGTAATTGCCCCACCAATCCTTAGTCCAACAAACACTGCACAACTGTTCCCCATGTTTCATTAAACACTTCCCCTATTTATACCTGTGTTGCATGTGTTTTTGCTGAGACCTTGCAATAGTGTCTTGTTACCATGTTTTGTTTTCTGTTCCTTGTTTCTGTATCATGTTTTATATTTGTTGGCTAGATTTTCTGTATTGTTACTTGTGTGTGTCTGTCTTGTTATTTTATCTTTGTTTTTTCTGGATTTTGTATTTTCCACACTAAAGGCACACAGTTTCTGATATTAACAAATTCAGTGTACATAGAATATAGTACGGTATGGTATTTAGTCCTCACCTTACCCAACTATAATTTTTGAGATAAACCTGCTGGAATTTCAGACATTATGGGGAATATTGTGGATTGGCCATGCATTAGCGTCCTTATTGTGGGATATGCCCAGAGTTAGCTAGGGAGGCTGTGCATCAAGGGAGTTTTGTAGGATAGTTATGGCACTGCCTCCTAACCCTTTGGGGGATTCCCTGTGGGCTTTTTTCCTTTGATCTGATGAAATGCTGAATCTTACCATCAACCATCAACTCGGGGAAAGCAAATGATGGTCAGAGAATCCAGTCAAATGTTGCACTGTCAATTCTCTGTTTTATTATATTAATATTAAGACACTTAAACTATGGAGGATGCAACCCTGCAGTTGGTAATCCTAAGGAGCCACAGGGAAATGCTCTGTTTCTCCTTCCATTGATCAAGGTTTCCTCTAAGAGAATTGACATGAACTTCAGACCATTAGAATGGAATGCAAAAGGGCATAGCATAAGATTATACAACATGATATCCCAAAAGCAGTGCTGTTGTGCAATATTTCACACTGTTTTTGCAATCTTCTGAAGACTTTATTATTTGAGATGACTAAGCTGTATTCTTTAATTTCTTGATATGTACACCAAGATGTAAACTTGGAACCTTTGGTAGCAGGCCACCTGATTCTTTGGTGAGCAAAGGTATAATCTAAATATAAAATTAAAATAAACACCCCTGACTATTTGGTTGCATATCTCTTGCATGCACAAGGAACAAGCCTTCAGTCTAATCTTCAGGGGTGAAATAACTAAAACCTTCCACTTTTTTCCCCTGATGAAGTCCTTTGTTGAGTTGGCAGTGTGTTTTGGATAATTGTCTTGCTGCATGATGAAGTTTGTCACAATTAAATTGAATGCGTTTTCACATAAATTGGCAGACATAATGTTTCTGTAGACTTCTGAATTCATTCTGCTGCTAAATCATGAGTTATCATTGAAGATGAGTGAGTCTATTCCAGAAGACCCTTCCATCACAAGGCTTCACGGAAGAGCTTGAAAAGAATGTTTCTGTCAACTGCTTTAACTGATTTGAATGCAATTTACATAGGTGAAACCCAGGTCTCAAACCAAGAGTAGGCATTCAAAATAATTAACACAACCTTGTACCTTATCACTTGAAATAAAAATTGGTGGGTTAAGGTGCTACATTCTAAGTTGTTTAACACATCTATATGTATATATCATAAATTGAAAGCAGTTTGATCAATTGTATCATGTTCATGTTTTTATATCTAAATACTCCAACATTTATGGTTAGACAGAAAAGAGAAAGACATCATTCTAGTTTTCCTTGTCACAGTAGCCTTAGGCCTGCTCATTAGGGATAAATACAAACAAAGTATAATATTAATCTTGAATCTTTGTATAAATGTGTATAATGTTAACCTTTAGGTACTTGTTGCAATATTTTTGATGTTCTGTAAATCTGCTTTGAGACAATGCCCATTGTTAAGTGCTATATAAATAAATTGAATTGTCTTTTGCTACAACCAGGACGTGCTTTCCGCTGCCTCAAGTTCTGTGAATTTCTATCTGGAGCTTATAACAAAAATTATACAAAACATATCGTTGCACAAACACAAGAAATATGTTTATAGAAACTTTGAAATGTCTACTAATAAAATTACAATGTTTGCCATTTAGTGCAACAGTGCAAGACAAAAGACCGAGCAAACAGACAATACAAATCACTACAAGACAAATACACAAAATGCACAAAAAAACTGACCAATGTGCATAATGTATATTATAACGTACATTGTGCAACTAGAGCAATTATAAACATATGCAAACTTAAGCAGAAGCAGCAGTTAGATCTCACTCACTCACTCATTTTTTAGCGCTTATCCGAACTTCTCGGGTCATGGGGAGCCTGTGCCTATCTCAGGCATCATCGGGCATCAAGGCAGGATACACCCTGGACGGAGTGCCAACCCATCGCACATCACACACAATGGACAATTTTCCAGAGATGCCAATCAACCTACCATGCATGTCTTTGGACCGGGGGAGGAAACCGGAGTACCCGGAGGAAACCCCCGAGGCACGGGGAGAACATGCAAACTCTGCAAACACAAGGCGGAGGCAGGAATCGAACCCCGACCCTGGAGGTGTGAGGCGAACGTGCTACCCACTAAACCACCGTGCCCCCCCAGCAGTTAGATGAGGTATTGAAATGAGGTTTGCAAAAACCTTTGAGTAAGTGATTTATACAGTACAGTGCAGTGTAGTCACACAGTTGGGTGTATGTGTTCAATATAGCTCAGTTCCGATTGTTGAGTCTGATGGCTTGAGGGAAGAAACAGTCTGGATGCAAGGGCCCGAATGTTATGGTAATATTTCTCAGATGGCAGGAGGTCTGATGTAAATAAACATCTCTTTAGCTTTGTGAATGTTCAGATACAGGATGTTGGCTCTACACCAGGTGGTTAGCTCTTTCGCCTCCTCTCTGTATGCTGACTTGTCATTCTTACTGATGAGACCCACCGTGGTCGTGTCATTAGTGAACTTAATTATGTGGTTCCAGCTTGTGCCTCATGACAAGCCTCTCAAAGCACTACATCACAATGGGTGTGAGTTTGACGAGACGATAGTCATTGATGTAGGACACTGTAGACTTCTTTGGCACACGGATAATGGTGGTTGACTTGAGGCATGTACGAACAATGGTGCTACTCAGGAAAATGTTGAAGATGTCAGTGAAGACATCCGCTAGATGTCCTGAACATTCCCTGTTGTCTGGTCCAGCAGACATACAGTACGTGGATTAACTCACCTTGTAGACAGAGGAAGGTAAACCTGGATGCCCTGCCACATGTGCAGGGTGTGTCTTGTTTACAACCCAGTCTAGGGTTGAGCCGCACAGAGTAATTTGATACCTTTATAAATTGGCAAAAAATTTCTTGGTAAGGGTACTTGTATATATTATTTATTTATCTCTGAAAATATACCAACAACAGTACAAGCCAAAATAATAAACAAGAAAGTCTAATAGTTTGGTAACTATTCTTACCTGAAAGCAAATACAGTGGGATTTCCCTGACTCCCTACCAAAAAAACACACATGGGAAAAAGGAACCCATTCCCAAAGAAAAAAGGGCAAGCAAACCCCTACTGCCAGTAAAACAGTGAGCAATATTTACAGTGATAAACAACCCACTACTAACATCCACCCACCTTCTTCTTCCTCTTAAAAATAGCAGAGCAGTGATGAGGTCATCGATATGGGGCAGGCCAGAAACTCTGGCCTGGAATCAACCTGCACATAGACATGCACAGAACACAATCCCATCCACCAAATCAACAAAAGAAAAAAAACAAAAGCAAACCTTAAAACATCAACTCCATGATAAGGAATCAGCCTTTGGCACTAACACACAAGGGGAACATCATGGGCTCACACTCAGCATAGCTAACCCATTTTCCGGTAAATAATCAGTTTCCTGATTCCTAATTGCACTCTAAGAAGGGTTTACCCGATATGGGTGTTGTCTAATTGGTTTATGATCACCCACATCAATGCCATGTTGAATGACTATAGTAAAGATGGCACATCAGCAGACAGTTTAGGAAATTTCTCTGGCAGCCGCTGTAAGGCTTCAGAGTACCCCAAATGAAGGGAAGAAATGTAGTTCCTACCAACATGCAATTCATCAATTTCAGGGGAGTATTCAGCAGGAGAAATCTGCCCATCTACGTAGAGAGTCATGACTGATGTCACAGCTTGGGAAGGTTTACACTCCACTGGTGAAGGCCAAGCATGATACGATTTCAACAGATTAATGTGACACACACGGGTACTACTGTACGTCTATGACCAGGTGTACTGAGAACATAGTGGGACTCAACTTTTGCTTCACCTCATAAGGTCCAGAAAAAACGGGTCTAGAGAGAGGATCCAGGCACCGGTAATAGTGCCAGCACTAGGTCACAACACAAAATGAGCGAGAGACAGCCTTACGGTCATAATGCTCTTTCATAGCCACTTGTGAAGATCACAATGCAGCCCCTGCCATTTCTCTTGCCAAGTCTAAACGCTCACAAAGAAGTCGAACATCCTTCACAATTGTTTGTCCCAAAGGGGGAGAAGACTTAGTCAACCACTGTTCTTGCAGGGTTTTCAAGGGACCTCTCAAAGTGACCAAACCACGTCCGACGGGCTTAAACCAAAAGATTCTTGCACCACATCATGTACAGCAAATAGTAAAAGAGGCACCCCCTCATCCCAATCCTTACCGGTTTCTAAGGATGGTTTTAAAAGTTTGATGAAAGTGCTCCAAGGCACCTTGCGACTCTGAATGGTAAGCATTAAAAAGCTGGTGAGAAATCTGTAATGTGTGCAAAACTTGTGAGAACAGCCATGATGTAAAATTTGTCCCACGATCGGTTTGTTTACACTTAAGGAGTATAAAATGTGGTGAAAAGGGTCTTAACTGTTTTTGACTTAAGCATATGCATAGGGAATGCTTCGGGGAAAAGGGTGGCAGCACACATTAAAGTCAGAAGGTGAGAATTACAAGAATGGGTTTTAGGAAATGGACCAACACAATCCACTATGATCCTTTCAAACGGGCCTGTGCTGACTATGATGGATTTCAGGGGATCAGGTTGAATAACCTGAATAGGTTTACCCACTAACTGACATGCATGACAAGTCCTTCAATATCTTACATCACCTTTATACCAGGACAATAGAAATAACACAAGATATGCTGATGAGTCTTATGGATACCTGCATGTCCAGAACAAGGGTGATCATGAGCTAAGTTGAGAACAATTTCTAGGGGAACTGGGAACCACCACATGGAATTTTCCAACCAAGGATCATCATAACTGGGAGGGGACCATTTCCTCATCAACACCCCATCTTCAACATAATACCTGGTCTGCCACTGCTTAACATCAGAATGATTATAGACAGACTCAAAACACTGTCCTAAAGAAAGGTCGGCTTGCTGAGAAGCCACTTACTGATCACGAGACATGGGCAAATCTACCTCAGGGCCAGGATAGATATTTATCTCATTTGTCATGTGGATGTTATCACTAATCTCTTTACAAGGTTCCTCCTGAGATAGGAAGGATTTGGACAAAACTTTTTTAAAAAATTTGTTGGGCCCGTGTCAAGACACAGAAAACAGTGCTGGTCACTAGCTTGAGAATTAAGAGTCACAGGTTTGGAAACTACTCCAGGTAAAAAGAAAACTATTTTTAGCCATGTCATTACCTAGAATGGCTGAAACTCCTGCAACTGATATCTCTCAGTACTCTTACAGACTGTTTTACATTGCCATTACCGAAGGAGACATAACCTGAACATACAAAAGAGATAAACATTGGCTCAATTAGGCAGGGACTCTCAGAGATGCTTTTGAAAACCGCTACTGCATTAACCTTTTTAATCTCTGCCTGCTGCTTAGTTTGCCTCTACTTTAACACGGGACAGTTGGCAATGACATGACAATAGCAACAGGCACGAGACCCAGCTGAGGAAATAGCCATGGTTCCAGTTTTATTTGCGGGCTTAAAGCAATGTGCAGATGTATCTTTGCGAGATGAGGGTGGACTAAACACAACCTTATTTCAGTCAAGACCACTTTGTCAATGAAGGTTTATTGCGAGCATACAGTTAGTGTAGGAGGGATGGTTCTGTTCTGGGAGAAATTTTTCCCATGCGCCTGTCTGTGCGCATGCAAGGACGGGGCGGGGAGTCAGCGCTGGGGAATGAATAGTCCCCCCGTTACATCACAGTATCACAACCGAAGTTGTGTGAGGCATTTGTATCTGTATTTGTTCAGGGGGTAAAAGTATTTGTATTTGTATTCGAGTAAAATTCAAAATAGGTGTAAAAATCCATTTTTTTGCGTTACACTTCTAATTTACGCAATAGTGTAAGTATTCTTTAATAATAATAATTAAGGATATGCAATATTGATTGATGTTTTTGAACATGTAACAAGGAACGTCAACAACTAATAAAATACCAACAACTAATAAAATACCACTGTGAACATTATGAACCCCACCACCACCCGTCCTTGTTGGAGGATGCTGAACAGACAGAATAAAAACAAGTAATACTTCAAAAGAACTGTTCTTCTTCTGAAAGAACTTCTTTCTAATGCACAGAATTTCAAGAACTAAACTTTATCAACCCCTGACTGGGAGATCTGGCAGAACAAAAGTTGTATTCTATTTAATACTAAAAGATACAGCAATGCTATTGTCAACTGTCTGCCAAAAAAAAAGACAGGTTTTTTTTTATGTTTTAATTATTTTTTTATTTATTCTTTATGTTTTTAATTTTTTTTAATGTTTTATGTTAACCATAACTTAACCATATTTCACTTGGAAGAAGATAAATGCTTCCACACAGAACTTGAGCAAGTTTTTTTGGCTGGTGGAGGACCAAGAGATGGCTCAGCAGCAGCCACACTCTTTTCATCTTTTCAAGATGTAGCCTATAGCCTACATGTTGCTGCCTGCAAAAAACAGAGTAACTTAAACGTACCATATAACTCCCACAAGTGCATACAATTCGACACAACTACACAAGCATTGTTTTAACCTTTTTAACCGAACGTTAACGTTACTCTGTCAACAGCCTACTACTTAAATACCGAGCTAATAGAGCTACTGTACGTAAACTGCAGACGTCAATAATGCAGCGTAATGAAATAATCTCCCGATCAAACGCCGCTTCCCGACAGTTACGAACTGCCTCCGGAACCCAGTTAAGGTACAAAAATCTATTCAACAAAAATAGTGATGCAGTGAAGTATTTTTTCGCTCAGCCGAGCCATCTCTGTTGCTGTGTGAGCAGCCTGTGTCAGTCACCTCTTTTACCCCCCAACCCCCGACTCCTGAACATCACTCACTCACTCATGCGGGCTGCACTCTCATGAGAAAATGCAGGTTTTTGATATAAAAGTTTTTGTTCCCGAATACAAATATTTTTTTAAGCATTTGTGCGAAATAAGTATTTGTAAAAAACACGCTATTTGTGCCTTTCCGAATACCGTATTCGGGTTCGGCTCCACCCCTAATATATACATATATATATATATATAAATAAAAAACAGAGGGTGGGGGTTCAGGCGAGGGGTTATGGCCGGAGGAGTCGGGGACAGAGGAGGGTGTTGGATCGCAGCAGCGGCGATGCGTAGGTGCGGCTCGAAGGCGAGGATTAAAAGGAGAGGAAATTACAGAAATCGTGCCGGATTGCTGCGCCTCATGGACAGCTGATTAGCAGCTGATGCAGCTAACTACATGGCCTGCCTGAACTAACGCAACTGCTTCCAGGAATATCAACTCTTTAAGCTGGTCAAAATTTCTTACCCCACTAGCTGAACACCATTTATCGAGCAGCATTCAATGTAGTGTCTATTCTCTCAAAAACTACAAAGTAAGCATCAACTTAATCTTCATGGAATACAGGCACTAAACCAATAGGTC
This sequence comes from Tachysurus fulvidraco, assembly GCF_022655615.1. Lineage (NCBI taxonomy): Eukaryota > Metazoa > Chordata > Actinopteri > Siluriformes > Bagridae > Tachysurus > Tachysurus fulvidraco. The sequence continues at coordinate 27,259,193 of NC_062523.1, forward strand.
AGATAATATCAAAGGCAAATGGACTTATTGATGAAGACTTGGCTGGAGCGGGCGGTGGCCTGGAGCATTCAGCGGCATGTCAAAGAACTGAACTTCCGTGGCAGCGGCACCAGCTTTCGCCGCTGAACTGCCAGGTCAAGCTTTTTCCCTTCAATATCCAACTTCCGTTCACGAACTCAAGAGCTCTTAGGGCACGTTCACCCTGCAAGTCTTAATGCTCAATTCGGATATTTTGCTCAGATCTGATTTTTTTGTTTGGCTGTTCACATTACCTTTTAAAATGTGGCCTATATCAGATACCAGTGTGAACTGTTTTCTGTTTCGAACTGACCCACATGCGCAAATGAACAATAACAATGACGTCACACGCAGCTGCGCTAAAGTTGGCAAGGTTATAGAGGAAGTAAGCATTTTCGCTTTTCTTTCAAAATGTTTGTATAATGGCAGCCGTAACATTAATACTTTTGCCTGAATTGAAGTATCTCCCCATATACTAATTAGGTCTAACACCTCACTCTCCCTCCACTGACTTGCTCCATCACTGTTCTCCATTTTGTAGGCGTAGTCACGTTTGTTACTCGCCGGCGCATAATTGTGACGAATGTCGATGTAGATGGACATAAAAGTCCGCATCAAATCCGCCTTGGTTGTTCACACTGCGGCCACATTGGAAAAAAAATCAGATTTGGGTCTGATTCAGGACCACATATGGAAGTGGTCTAAATCTGATTTGAAAAAAAATCAGATATGGGCTAGATTTGAGTGTTCACACTACTCCTGAAGAAGTCTGACCTGGTCACTTGACCCCCCCAAAAAAATCAGATTTGGACCACTTTTACCTGCAGTGTGAACGTGGCCTTAGTCTCTACTTCAAGCTCTTTTAGGGCGAGCTGCCAAACCGGACCTAACACACCGGCCTGAGGCTGTGCAAGTTCTTACCTTTTTGCTAGCTGTCCAGCAAAACTGACACATTGAAAAAAATCAGCAATGAGGAGCAGATCATCCTTCCTGCACCTATCAAAAACTGCATAAACATGATTAAATCAAATGCCATGATAACACAGACACAATATACCAACACACTATACACTGAATATAAAGATATCCCAGATGAGACCAAATCTGTTACGACCGTCTAGGGTTGAGCTGAGTTATAGCTCGGGATTCAATGATTTGATACCTTTATAAATTGGCAAAAAACAAAAAAGAAAATACACAAAAAATAGAATTGCTATATTTTCAAAGATAAACAAGAAAAGAAAAGAAAAATATAGTGGGACTTCCCTGACTCCCTACCAAAAAATAAATAAATAAAAAAAAACATGGGAAAAAGGAACCCAATCCCAAATAAAAAAGGCCAGCCACACCCATACTGCCAGTGAAACGGTGAGCAAAATTTACAGTGATGTGTGTATGTATAAACATACAAAGATTGAACCACAGCAACAAGGGAAAACCAAGCTCAGAATCAGAAACAGGCAGAAGTCAAAACCAGAACAGGACCGATCACAAAACACAATAATCTCTCTCTGCCCTAAACACCCCACTACTAACACCCTCCACCTGCTGCTTCCTCTTTATATAGGAGATTAGTTATGAGGTCATTGATAGGGGGCAGGATCAGGGCAGGCTAGGGCAGGCTGGAAACTCTGGCCTGGAATCAACCTGCACACAGACATGTACAGAACACAATACAGTCCACAAAATCACAGGTTGTAACACTTTGCTGTCCAGGAAGTGGCTGTGGATCCTCGGGGCATGTGCATGATTTGCCTCTTTGATGGCTTGAGACAGTTTGGGCCTTCTTGTACTTAGACCTTTATTGTTCCCTGCTCTAAAGGCGAATTCACTAGACCCCAGCAGAGCATGCACCTTTGCAGTCCAAGTTGTGATGGCCTTGGAAACGGTCAGGTCATCAATGCACTTGCCAATGTAGCTGATACCATGTACTCATCCATGTTGACAAAATCACCGTTGGTTTCAGCCTCCCTGAATATTTTCCAGTCAGTGCACTCAAAACAGTCATGAAGAACAGAGATGGCTCCTGCTGGCAGGATTTTCACCTGCATTAGAACTGGTTTAGAGCATCTGACAAGTGGTCAGTATGCTGGCATTAGCATAACAGTGATGTGGTCTAATTACCCAAGGGATGTTTGTGTAAACAATATCCAGCATGTTTGCCCCTCTCTTACAAATTCCACATGCTGATGGAATTTAGGGAGCCCAGATTTGAGATTTGCATGACTGAAATCTCTGCTGTTAAAAAACAGTCCACAGATATTGTCCACAAATGGCCCCATAGAGCTCACATAGTGCCTCCTTAGCCTAGCGCTGCTCCCAAATTCATCTCCTGTACAAACATCAATTCAATGATGACCTTAGTTAAGAAATTAAACATAGTTTCCTTTAAAATCTTTTAAATGATATCTTCTTTACTTTTACATTTACAAATAATTTACTGTAATTTATACTTTTACATTTACAAATAAATCTTGTGGCTTAAAATTATAAAATGACATGGACAAGTATTACAAACTATAAATACCAAATTATAAAATATACATTTGAAATAAGAAAGAATAAACAATAATCAGAATTCGTGTATCGATTCATCCAAGCGGATTCACGGATTCGTTCCGAAAAGAACCGATTCTCTCATTGACTCGTCATTCCCTTTGCTTTCCTATGCGCGGCGTCCTTGGTTATTCCGTTATGGACTAAAGCCCCATATCCACTCCGCCTACACAAACCGGGGCAAAAAAAAAAAGCGGTGCGGAGTCTCGCTGCATCCGAAAAAAGGGAACAACAGGGTAATTCCTAATCGTCAAACGATGATATACGGCGTATCGGATGCACCTTCGGTGTGAAAACTCAGCAGGAGTGTAAGCTAATATCTCAGCTCAGCTATAACAAGCGAGAAGATGGCGAACGATTCTCCGGCTAAAAGTCTAGTGGATATAGACCTCGCCTCTCTGCGGGTATGTACAGTTAGCTTTAGCCCCCTCTCCCCGGCGTCTGCACGGCTCTTATTCCGTGTGTGTCGCCTCCAAACACCGCCTAAGCCGTGTATATAAACGCTCAGCAAACCTTGATTTGTTGTGTGTTTGTGTGTTGTTGCTGAAACGTGTGAATATGTTGTGTAGTTGCTGTGACTCGCCCCGGTCCGAGCCGTCCTTTGTTTGCAGAAAATAAAATCTCTGCCCTTCACATTTACTCGTTATTTCTGTACACGATTGTGTGTGTTGTGTATGATGTGTGTGTATGATTCAGATTATGTGCGTCTCTTTTTCAGGACCCCGCTGGGATTTTTGAGCTGGTGGAGGTGGTGGGCAATGGCACATATGGACAAGTATACAAGGTGAGTCTGGGCCTCTAGGCTTCCTCTCTGATATACAGCTCATTTATTCCAGTTTAACGTTAAAGTCACTGTTTATATCCACTAAGTCCCAGTGTGAATTTTCCCAGCTTAGTACTGTTAGCTTTGTGTTAGTGATGGTGCACTGCTGGACTTAATCCAGCTAGGATTGTCAGGATCAGATGGGCACTGCCCTATATTTCCACTCCACAGGACTGGACAGTAATACCAAGCCAGATAGCGGGGTAAAAACCGCCACCGTTCTGTATCGTGCTCCTCTTGTGCTGGTGATAGGTGTGATCATCTCTGCGCATTTCGTCTTTATTTGCTCACTGCAGCGCAGCACAACACGGCACAACTGGAGCAGGGCAAGAAGGCATTACAAACCATTAATGCACCACCTTCGGATGGGGTTCTTCCGCTTGTACACTGATTGCTCCTTGTTTGTCAGTGTGACATCACATCCTGTCGGGAAGCCGCCATGGAAAGTGAACACGCCGTGTGTGTGTGTGTGTGTGTGTGTGTGTGTGTGTGTGTGTGTGTGTGTGTGTGTGTGTGTGTCAGATTGAATAAAGTGCAGGATCTTGACAGGATCCCATCCCTTAGTTTTTTTTTACATGGTCAGGATATATTTTTGTCTCCTACACCTGAGCGTCACTATCCAGTATTGCAGAGTAAAGTGTGTTTTATCTCACATTTTAATTTGGCAGCATCAAAATGTAAAAAAAATGTAAATCAAAATGAGCTGATTAAGGTACTTGCAGCTATACGATTAAAATTTATCATAGGTCCTTTACTCAGCCTTTGAAACTGATTTAATATTTTCCCTGCAAATACAAACACTCCCAGTATTCACAGTATGGAGATGAGGTTTTATGCTCTTGTGTGGTGGTGTATAACAGACTCTTCCAAAGCGTTAATTGTTTTGTGGATTTATGTGCTATTTAAATAAATATGGAGCTTATTTGAACAGCCAAAAAACAAGCTTTCCCAATATTTACTTACAAAAAGTATGGAATTTAGTCTGTAATTTTCTTAGTGGAAGAGAAGAAAATCCAGACAGATAAAATCACAGCGGTGTAAGTGATGGATTTACTGTAGCTTCCCTGTTAATTTCCGATTAGGGCTTTTGCCCATAATTATTTTTTCATGTGTGTTTGTATTTTACTAATTAAGTACACTTTAGGCTTACAGAATACATCAAATGTTAATGTGTCATGCAAGAAAATGTAAAAGTAGAAAACATTGTGAAATACAGAATTCAGTACTGAAACTGTACTGTAGACATTCTAGTTCTTTAACACCACAATGTCACCTTTAACTGCAGTGAAAATACATTTCAACTCTTAACTGCTGCTGAAAATAGCAGGGATGAAATGATGCATTCTGTTATGAATCAATTCCTTTTACTATGTCCATAATTCAATTCTCAGAAAATTTGAATGATGAAAAATTATAATTGAAATGATTACTTTATTTCTGTATAATTAACAAAGTATATTTGTGTTCTGCATATAACTAAATACATCAAGCTACAATATGGTTAACCATACCTTAAATGTCTAAATTCTCTGAAATCCCAAAATTCGGTTGAATATACGAAGTCTCAGACCCACGTGAACTTGATCAAGCTCCAAATTTGGCTAAAATGGCTGACATTCCACGGCCTCTTTCTCTGGCAGCGTCAATCTCCAAGGCGAGGGGATGGTGTGCTTTTGAGACTTGTTATCACATGGTTATGTTGTTGGTCATTTCAAAAGTGCTGCTGATTCCTGGTAATGGTGCGGGCGCCTTATGACAGAACCTGATCATATGACCAGTTTGCTCTTTATACTTCAGATCTGTGGAATGTGCAGGTTCCTTACTATAAAAAACAGTTGCAATTGCTTTACATGCATAATTAATGGAAGGCTGATTTCCACAATTAGCTTATTATAGCCTTATTTTTGCTATGCATGGTGCATCATTACACCTTTAATAATTAATGACAAATCCTTCATCATGTACAGTGATAAGCATAACAATAGAGTGTTAAGCAGCTAAATCCAGGTGTGAAATGAAAAAAAAGTGCTGTGATGATATTGTCTAATAGTATAATAATAATTTTGGCAGATTATTTTAATCCTATCTTTGTTTACTTTTGACTAAAAACAAATAACGTTTATTAAAACCAAAACCGTGACACTGTGTACATACATGTGCAGTGTTTGTGAGTGTTAATGTATAACTATGTGAAGACCTTTTTTAAATTCCAATTCAGTTTATTCAATCAGCTTCACAAAAGTATAGAAACAGCAAAGAGAATAAAATAAATAAATGAATACATACAATTAAAGTTTAAAATTAATTATAAAATTAATTTCAAATACTATATATATATATATATATATATATATATAGTATATATATGTATATATAATATATATATATGTGTGTGTGTGTATGTATGTATGTGAGTGTGTGTGTGTGTGTGAGAGAGAGAGAGAGAGAGAGAGATATAGAGAGATCGATCGATCTATATTTTATCTCTCTCTCTCTCTCTCTCTCTCTCTGTGTGTGTGTGTGTATATATATATATATATATATATATATATATATATATATATATATATATATATATATAAAGCTTAAATGCTTAATGTTAATTCTCATAAGTCTCCATCATTAGCCCAGATATTACATCTTTAACTATTGCTTAGATCTCTCATGTTATTATAAATTTTATACCCATGATTTTGAACTCTGTGGGCTTAGAGTAAATATCATATTAATAAATTAATATAAGGTATTATTCAATACATTATTTAAATTATATTTTAGTATTATATTCAACCTGCATCACACACACAGACAAAGTGACCTGTATGTCACAAAACATTAAGCCTTCATCTGCGTGTGGGGGTGGGGATGTGCGGTCATGCACCATATGACTCCATATCACACGTTTAAACAGTTTGATTCCATTGACATCCTTTCAAAGTGGTGAGTTATTCATGTTCGTTTCATGGGAAGATTAAGTTACACCAAAGGTTATATGAATACTAATTATCTTAAGAGAAATGTATTGTTTTGAGCTTTATATTAGCTTATCTTATTGTAGGACTTGTGATCGTGTAAGTTACATTTGATGATTAGTTGGTCACATGGATATAACATGTCTGTAAGCTATTACCTGTGCTAGGAACTTAATCACATCTCAATCTAAAATCTTGGCAGTGAACAGTCAGTTGTTGAAGTTTGTGTTGGGAACAGGAATAAAGCGTTTTGGTCAAGCAGGTGTTGTGTTGTGTTCATGGTAGGTGTGGTTAGTACCTACCAAAAGTGCTCCAGTGAAGGACAACCAGTGAATTAGTGACCGGGTCGACAGGACTCAAGGTTCGTTGATGCACGTTGGGTGTAAAGACTAATCCGTCAGGTCTGTGGAATGAGGTAGTCTAGTGGTTAAGGTGTTGGAAGGTAGTGAGTTTGATTCCTATGTCTACCAAGCTGCCACTGCTGGGCCTCTGAGCAAGGCCCTTAACTCTCAATTGCTCAGTTGTACAAAATGTAAGTCGCACTGTATAAGGGTGTCTGCTAAATGCTGTAAATGTAAATGTCTGATCCCACAGAAGAGCTACTGTAGCACAAATGGTTGAAAAGTTGATTGTCCTTTTTATAAAGGAGTCACAATCCACAGAGTGTTCAAGCTTATTGAGTCTGGAGCTTTGTAGCTGCAGAGCAATCAGAGTGACCAGTCTGGCACTGTGACAACAATGAAAGCTCCTGCAGTGGAAACACGAGCATCAGAACTGGTGGCCTGACCTGTTCTTTTACATCATATTCTTTTGGTAAATTTGACTGACAGTTTGTACTCTTCCTTCTTACTCTTCCAACAGCTCCTAACCTCTCAAATCTTTTTCTGTTGTGCAGCTTGGGATATCTTGAATATAAAATATTCATAAAAATGCACTCATGCCCAGTTGCAAGCATGCAAGCATCTAGATGTCCTGCGATGAACTGAAGTCCTACCCAGTGTGTTGTCCCCACCCTCTTAGCTCACGCCCAGTGTGTCGTCCCTACACCCTCCCAGCTCGCCCCAGTGTGTCGTCCCCCCACCCTCCCAGCTCATGCCCAGTGTGTCACCCTCCCAGCCTGCCCCAGTGTGTCGTCTCTCACGCTCTTAGCTCACGCCCAGTGTGTCGTCCCCCCACCTTCCCAGCTCACGCCCAGTGTGTCGTCCCCCCACCCTCCCAGCTCATGCCCAGTGTGTCGTCCCCCCACCCTCCCAGCTCATGCCCAGTGTGTCACCCTCCCAGCCTCCTCTTAGCTCACGCTCTTAGCTCACGCCCAGTGTGTCGTCCCTCCAACGTCCCAGCTCACGCCCAGTGTGTCGTCCCTCCACCTTCCCAGCTCACGCCCAGTGTGTCGTCCCTCCACCCTCTTAGCTCACGCCCAGTGTGTCGTCCCTCCACCCTCTTAGCTCACGCCCAGTGTGTCGTCCCTCCACCCTCTTAGCTCACGCCCAGTGTGTCGTCCCTCCACCCTCTTAGCTCACGCCCAGTGTGTCGTCCCTCCACCCTCTTAGCTCACGCCCAGTGTGTCGTCCCTCCACCCTCTTAGCTCACGCCCAGTGTGTCGTCCCTCCACCCTCTTAGCTCACGCCCAGTGTGTCGTCCCTCCACCCTCTTAGCTCACGCCCAGTGTGTCGTCTACCCACCCTCCCAGGTTATGCCCAGTGTGTCACCCTCCCAGCCTGCCCCAGTGTGTCGTCCCCACCCTCTTAGCTCACGCCCAGTGTGTCGTTCCCCCCACCCTCTTAGCTCACGCCCAGTGTGTCGTCCCCACCCTCTTAGCTCACGCCCAGTGTGTCACCCTCCCAGCTGGCCCCAGTGTGTCGTCTCCCACCCTCTTAGCTCACGCGGAGTGTGTCGTCTACCCACCCTCCCAGGTTACGCCCAGTGTGTCGTACCCCCACCCTCCCAGCTCACGCCCAGTGCATCACCCTCCCAGCCTGCCCCAGTGTGTCGTCCCCACCCTCTTAGCTCCCGCCCAGTGTGTCGTCCCCACCCTCCCAGCTCACGCCCAGTGTGTCGTCCCCACCCTCCCAGCTCACGCCCAGTGTGTCGTCCCCACCCTCCCAGCTCACGCCCGGTGTGTCGTCCCCACCCTCCCAGCTCACACCCAGTGAGTCGTCCTCCCACCCTCCCATCTTACGCACAGTGTGTTACCCTCCCAGCTCGCCCCAGTGTGTTGTCTCCCACCCTCTTAGCTCACGCCCAGTGTGTCGTTCCCCCCACTCTCATAGCTCACGCCCAGTGTGTCGTTCCCCCCACTCTCATAGCTCACGCCCAGTGTGTCGTTCCCCCCACTCTCATAGCTCACGCCCAGTGTGTCGTTCCCCCCACTCTCCCAGCTCACCCCCAGTGTGATGTCCTCCCACCCTCCCAGCTCAAGTCCAGTGTGTCACCCTCCCAGCTCGCCCCAGTGTGTTGTCTCGCACCCTCTTAGCTCACGCCCAGTGTGTCGTTGTCCCCACCCTCCCAGTTCGCCCGTGTGTCGCCCCCCCACTCTCCAAGCTCACGCCCAGTGTTTCGTTCCCCCCACTCTCCCAGCTCATGCCTAGTGTGCCGAAGCTTGTCCCAGCGTGTCATCCACCACCCTCTTAGCTCTCATGTCACCAAATCACTTCAAATTTATTTGATGTTTTGCAGATCATGGTCATTATCAGTAAAAGAATTTTTAATTCACATGGATGGAAAACATGTCCTAGATATTTTCAGTGGTAAATCTGAAGCGGATGGATGTTATATTATGGATTTTATGTTACTTCAAAATGTGAAAATGGCATCAATATTATTCCATAAATTGACCTGTTTCATTAGAATCAGTGATTAAATGTGTCAGAGGGCCGTTTCATTATTTAGGTTTCTAATTCAATATTTATTTGTTGTATGCATCATACATCTAAGCAGACTCACCAGTTAGCCTAGGCTTATCAAGCTAACTAACAAAAAAGACCACAACTTTATAAAGAGCTAAATATAAAGAGTTAATTTTTTTCTGTTTTTTATAGAATATAGATCTCTAGAGAATGACTTGCTACAATTTCTACCATTGTGACTTAATAGGTCATATTCTGTTTCCTACATTTACATTTACAGCATTTGGCAGACGCCCTTATCCAGAGCGATGTACATAAGTGCTTAAATCTCTAACACTGAATACATTAATGCTGGTTCACTAGGTTACATACTTAAGATAACATGAGTTTAAAACATTTGTTCAAAGTTACAATGAAAAAGTGTCAAAGTTTTTTTTTTCCTAGAGCATAGACACCCAGACGAAGCACTTTGGCTTGATGGCAGGTTGTGGCTCATTTGCTAAAAGACTTTTAGTAGTAGTGAGAGCATTAGTCTAACCACAGGAAAGAGATATCTTCAGAGTAAACACAATATTATTACTCAGTTTCTCACACACACACACACACACACACACACACACACACACACACACACACACACACACACAAGCTCCAACAGCTAATATCCAACACATGAAAGATGTTTTGTAGGAGATTAATACATGGTGGTGGCACTATTACACCTACCATGTTTTCTTCATTGCATACATTGTCAATAGTCAAATATTTATGTACCTATATAGTAAGGTATTAATTTAGCTTTCTAACCCCCCACGACCACCCAAAAATAAATAAATAAATAAATCTTGCATTAGAGGATTGACTTCTCAGTTGTTTCATGACCACAATTAACCAACCCTAACAAAAGCAGTAGGTATGGCCAAAGGAGGATTTACCACAAGAAGCATCTTGTAATGTATATTGTGGGATTTTAAAAAAAAAGAGGCAATTTTTAAGAAAAAGCCTGTGCTGCTCTATAATATGCTGTGGACAAAAAAGACAGTGGATCAGTGGACAGTGGATCGAACCATCCAGTGGATCTGTTTTCTCATTTTTATCCATGATGTGATGGGGAAAAACAGCAGGATGAATGGACTGTGCTTCACTGATTTAAGGCAAATAAGCAGATTGTTCAGCATTCATCACAATTCAATCAGCTGAGCTAATGATTAAGCTGCATTTCACTTGCGTGACTTGAAGGCTTGCAGAAAAAGACTGTAAAATTTTTTGCAGATGTCCATTAAAATATGTGTTAAAAACGATAAATTATCATTGTTAGTTTGACCAGTAAAAAGCTGTCATTTCTATACCCATCACCTGTTTCCTACACCCTGCCCTCAGATTAAAACTGACAGAGATTTAATATTCATTACATAGTAGGTCCAGTATACTGGACTTTGTCCGTGTCCAAATATTTATGAACCTGATTGTAAACATGCATGTACTATCAAACTTCTCTCTGCAATGGCGAGAGACAAACATTTAGAAGAGACCATTTCTGAATTCTTGGGGACATGAATGTATCTCTCTGTCTCTCTCTCTCTCTGTCTGGCTCACTCACTCATTCACACTCTCGCGCACACTCACTCACTCACTCACTTACACACATGCACTCACACACACACTCACTAAAACTCACTCACACTCACTAACTTACACACTCTCACTCACACACTCACTCATTCGCACTCACACACACTCACTCACTCACTCACTCACTAATTTACACTCACACACACTCACTCACTGTACAGTACATACACACAAACTCACACTCACATACACCCTCTCTTTCACACACACATGTTTTATTGAGTTTTTTGACTGAGACTGGCTCCTCTTTTTCCTCCTCCTCTTCCTGGATGTGGGCCGGCTGTCAGCTGATTGAAACCACAGGCTGTGATTGGTTGTGGTGCAGTGTGTATTTCTCCTGTAGCTAGGCAGACTCCTTAACTCCCAAGAGAACACAGGCCTAAATTCCACTATATTCAAACTCAAACACACACACACACACACACACACACACACACACACACACACACACACACACACAGCATTTACTGTCACATTTAATAAACACAGGTGAATGTTTTCAGTCAGCTCAGGCTTTGAGCATGTTAACATGCATTATGACTCTTAACCAGTCATCTTTATAAATGTCCAGTGTTTATATGCTTGAATGTTTATTTGCTTCTTTGTGAGATGCACATGGTGTTATAAACATATTTTACTCTGGTGCTCTAAGCAGACATCTCACACCGTCTCGGCTCGAACTCTCCGCTGTTTTCTGCATTTACCTTTTTTGACTTTGTAAAATGATGTGATCTTGTTTTGACAAATCTGTCTCTAAATCTTAGACACACAGAAGGCAGATTTGCCCAAAGGAGTTTTGATGCTAAGTATTTTTGACTGAAGGAGTCCTTATCTATCAGCATAACACACAAAGTTTCTAAATGTTCTTGAACGGAAATTGGTGAAATTAACTGTATACTGTTACTTTCAAAGCCTGCCATCAGATCAATAAGGGGGATATTACGGTGCAGGGGCTTGGTGTTTATTATGTTTAGGGTTAGAGGTTCGATTTTGTTCTCCTGACATGTTCTTGACTTGTTCTCCTGTTTTTTTCCCCCACAGTCCAAAGGCATGTGTTGTAGGCTGACTGGCATCTCTTTATTGTCTGTGGTGTTTGAATGGGTGTTTGTGTGACAGAGAGATTGTGCCCTGTAATTAGACTGCCATCTTGTCTGGATGTACCCAAATTTTTCTGGGATAGACTCCAGGTTCGTCACGACCCAGTAGGATAAGCGTTATAGTAGGGCTGGGCGATACGGCCTATAATGAAAATCCCGTTTTTTCCCCAAAAAATCGATTTACGATTTAAATCAATGTTCCTATATATGTATATATATATATATATATATATATATATATATATATATATACACACACACCTGAGACAGATTCCAAGGGACCGTCTGCAAAGTGCAAAACCCGAAAAGCGAATACTCTAAAACTATACTATTCTATACTATAACTTCACTGTAATACACACTGTACTGTCACCAAATTCAGCTCACACACCACTGATGTCCTGCTAGTTATACTACAACACATATTTGGGGGGAATGTCTTGTTTAATTTTTATGATTTTTCATATAAAAAAACAGTATAGTGTATTACAGTGAAGATACTGACATAGTATTCGCTTTTTGGGTTTTGCTCTTTGCAGACGGTCCCTTGGAATCTGTCTCTTAAGTGTTCGCACATAGAGACTTATGTATTTTGTCTACCACGGAGAAAAGCTGATTTTGAGGAAAATTGGGTTATAGCTGCCTCTCTACATTACTATGATAGAAAAAGAGGTGTTATTTGTGTAATAAGAGCGTTTAGCTCAGGAGTTATTGATTCGGGAATCTCAAATCTGTGAATATGTGGCCAACTTTACTTAAGTCGCAATACACAACATAGAGTATATGAGCCCAGAGGGGAACGTCAGCGGATGTTAAAGAGAAAACCAATTTTCATTCAAACAAATTGATGTAAACTACACATTCGAGTTAATCGATAACATCGATTTATCGCCCAGCCCTACGTTGTAGAGGATGGATGGATATTAAGGTGCACTGTTTGAAAACTGAAGAACACAGAAGTATTAATGTTGAACAGCAACAAATGGAGGGTCTGGTAATTTAATTTATTCAGTGGCACTTTGTTACAACAATGCAGTTGAGCTACTGACTTCAGGAAAACTGGCGATTACATGGAATTCTGTTCTGCTGGTATTTGTTGCATGCAGGCATAAAAAACCGTTAAATGTCAAGCTGAGAAAAATAATGACGGCCCAGTATTTCTGGCATAATCTGCATAAACTTTTCAATCTCCAGGTCTTTTACTTGAGTCAGACTCAAGACAGTTATCCGGCTGAAAAAGTATTGTTGAAGTGAGGATAATCTCAGAGCTTATAGCTATGAAGCCAGTCCAGTGCCTAGTCATGGTGGTCAGACCACATCCTTGTGTGCAGTTTTTTTTAGTTCCAGTGAGGAGTGGTAGCAGCTACAGTGTTTATATACAGCTTTTACAGCTATTTAAAAACATTAAATAAGGCAGAATTGATATAAAACTGGTCATTTGATTTGAATATGTGCTAGGCTTCCATACCAACTGGTGCTTATAGCTGGTACAATGAGCTCTGCTACTTTTATCCAGCTATTACAGCTGCAGAAAAAAATGGGAACAAATAACTGGATGTAGGAAGTACATCTCTGAGACAGAAAGGATTGGAATGATTTGAGCCTGTCATTTTTTTGTCGTTTTTATCACGATAGCAGATCTTATCTATCTCATTTCAAATGCAGCTTGTACTGAAATCATGGTACTGTGTCTCTGAAAATGAGCAGCTGTGTGAACACTGAGTTTGTGCTCAGTTTATTTCCCCACCTGTAAACCACACAAGAGTGTTTAAAACCCTGGACCTCATGGCAGCTTATTAAGGTTTATAAAGGATTTCGGCAACAAGGAAACACATTTCCACAGATGTTTCTACTGACAATTCCTGATACTTCTGGTTGTCCTCCTGTCTACAGACTGCTTCCCATCGTGTTCGACGTCATGATCCTGCTCATATAGAGAGCTCTGATGGATAAGGCTGAAGGACGCTTATCGATTATCGACGTGTAATGAAATTGCCATGGCTTGTCGAATGGTTTTGACGTGACTTGAAATTCACGTCGAATCAGCCTGCTTTCTCGCTCTGCTCCTCAGCTGCCCCGCTGTTGTTTGTGTCTATGGTAACGCCTCAGAGCTATTTCAAGCAGAGGTGATGGTGTGAATTAGCTGTGAGCTGGAAGTCTTCTCACGCTCCCTGGTGTTTGAGTTCAACTCCTTTATATGTTCTGTTCACTGCAGTTGAACAGTAAAGTAATTATAAACCAGTTGCATCGGGCAAGGATTTGAAAAGATTTTTAGATCTTTTATTTTTTAAAATAAACTCAACATAAACAGAATTAAATGATCTTTTTCTTTTATTGTAAAAATCATCTCTGAGGTTAATAAACTGAAAAGTCTTTCTTATTGTGTTAAATGGCCAGTACGTGTAACAGAACAATGGTCATTTAAAGAGCTGAGAGTAAAGTTTTTAGTATTTCCTGAAAGATGCACAAGTTTCGATCACCGCAGTTATTTAATCAGCTGCTGCAGACCAAGAGCTTCAGTTAATGTTCACATCAGACTTTGGAATGAAGGAAGTGTATGACCTCTGGGAATTTAAGTGCGGTATAGTTTCTTATATTACATTATAGTATGATTTGAGTATTTCAGATGCCGCTGATCTGAGATTTCACACAGAATGGTGCAGATGACAAACAGATCTTACTGTATGTGTGGAGGATCTGCAGGCTGAAACATTGTTGATGCGAAGATGATCAGACTGGTCTGAGGAGAATGATCTGACTGGTCTGAGTAAACAGGAAGTCTGTTTACACACTCACTGTATAAACATAGTGAACAGAAAAGTAGCTCTGAACTCACAACACATCAAACCTGGATGTGGATGAGCTACAGGAGCAGAAGAGCACATCAGGTACCTCTTCTGTTAGCCGTGAACATTGTGCCCATGATGGCACGCAGATTGTGGAAGCTTCACCATCTAAAGCCAAATCTGCATTGAAAGTATGTATAGTCATGGAGAGTTTAGAACACACACACACACACACACTTGCGTACACACCCACACACACATTTACATACACACTCTTCACAACTCCCCTTTTTTTGTCTTCTGTTCTTTCTCTTTGTGCTCCTGTCTCATGTTCTCTCTCTCTCTTCCTCTTTCTCCCTTCCCCACATGAGTGGTTTTTTGTGGCCTCATCTCCCTGCCCCCTCTGTTTCACCGACACGGTTAACTCTTGCTGTGCTATGCAGTCTGCCGTGCTGATGTGTGGGTTAACAGCTGGAGGATGAACAGGAGCTGGTTAAAAAGGTTCAGCTCTATTTATAGCTGTGCTGCTGAGGGACTGTAGCTCACTGTGGAGCAGGACGCTCCTTAAATTTCTCACACACACACACACACACACACACACACACACACACACACACACACACACACACACACACACAAAACAGACAGACTGGTCATGCTCGTGTGCACGTTACACCGATAAGGACGTGTATAAGAACATCGCTCATAATTATAACAATAAAACGAAGCAATTTGCACACGGTGTTAGTATGTGGTCAGTATGTTTATTAGAGGAAGTTTATAAAATATTTGTATGTTGAACTCTAGGTTTTGATGTTTTTGTGTTTACTGTACAAATGATCAGCGCTTCAGACATTCAGTGACCCCGGAGGTGTTCATTAGACCATAATGACATCTCAGTCCCTCTTTATGTGCACATGTGTAAACAGCACACCTTTTATAACTGGGACCGGGTTAAATCCATTCTTGCTGTAATTTCAATGTCATTTTGAACCTGTTTGTAGATGAATAATTGCGTCTTCCTAATAGACACGACTATTAAAAATTAACATGAACTAAATGAAGGTATGAGGAGAGTTTTATTCAAGCTCACAGAAAGGGCTTATATTTCTATTACAGAAACACAGAAAGGTCTTGACCCTAATCTGCAGAAAAGCTGCAGCAATTTTGATAGACTGGCTGCTCCTCAGAATATCGTGGCGGTTGCCTGATTTTTGAGATCACAATTGCTGGAGGAACCAAACGGTGGCACTTTGCTTGCTTCTCTCCATGCTTCTGAGGAAAGCATGTCTCTGGACTGGGGAGGAAACCGTACGCAGAGGCATGGAGAGCCCATGCAAACTATGCAAAACCCTAGTTTTGCTTTCATATTGCCATTTTAAAGCTGACGTCACCTTTTTTTTATCTTCATGCAGGGTCGGCATGTCAAAACGGGACAGCTGGCGGCCATCAAAGTCATGGACGTCACAGAGGTAAGAAATAAACACATTCGAGAAATGAAGATCATTGGGACATTGAGGATAATGTTTATTGTAGAGCAATTCATGTGTAGAAATAGGGCTGGGCGATATGGCTGAAAACTGTATCACAATATCAGTTTTTCATATCAGTCGATATCGATAATATTGATATTTTTTATGACCCCTTTAAAATAAGTACCAGGAGAAAAATATATTACATTTATTTTATATTACATTATTTTAAACGTAACCTTCCTCTGATCATAATCGCCAGTTATTAAGACAGAAATGTCAACAACCAGGAAACTTCAAATAATTATAATGTAAACATAAGTCTAAAGTCACAATGAACACTTAACTACTATCTCTTAACATTTAAGGTGCAAAATGAAAGAAAATGGAAGAAATGCCTAATAAAGTGTAATAAAATAGTGCAAAGTGTTAAATATAAACTAGAGAAACCTGAAAATTTAGTGCACGTTTAGTGCTAGGAAGTTCACAAGCTGTTCACCTTCTGGTGAATAAAGTGTTTTAAAATATGTGCAGGGTTTTGTAAACATAGATAAAACTGAGGTAGACTGAGATTAGGGCTGTAGCTATCGAATATTTTAGTAATCGAGTATTCTACCGAAAATTTAATCAATTAATCGAATAAAATGGATTTTTGCTTAATTAAAGAGCAATATTAAATATACAAGAGAAAATAAGACGGGTCTCTTAAAATGAACAGCTACAGTATTTTCCACACTATAAGGCGCATCTAAAAGCCTTAAATTTTCTCAAAAATCAGCCATGCGCCTAATAATCCGGTGCGCCTTATGTGTGCACCGAGTTCAAAAAATCTGTACAAATGGTAAGCGCTCCGCTTGATTGACTGTCGGACCATTTCCCGCAAGGGACGTAATACATACACTACGTATGCTAGCAGCGATAAACCATTCAGAGGACATCCGCCATGGCTCCGGTAGGTATAACTACCGGTATGTTGCAAAACATTTGTTTCTTCCTAACCATTATGTGCTCCACACTCCAGTCCAGTAGGTGGCGGTAAATGCACCTTAAGTTGGTTTGCCATCCGCTAATAAAAATCAGATGCTTCAAGGCACAATTCAAACAATCAGTTACCCGGTTGTAAATGGGAATAGAGCAGCTGCGAACGAATTCAACATCAGTGAATCTATGGTTCGGAAGTGGAGGAAGCAAGAAAATGTACTGTGCCAAGTTAGGAAAACACAGTAGATGAGGACTTTGATGGATTTGTGGGAGAAGATTGGCGCAACCAAACTTGAACTGTTACATGATTGGCTGTTAGCGTGTCACTCCCTATGTTGCTAGGTTACCAGAGAGCGATTGCCTTTGGTAATGCAACCAAACTTGCTTTGCAACCTCTGTTTTCTTTCATCCATCCATCCATCCTCTACCGCTTATTCGGGGCCGGGTCGCGGGGGCAGCAGTCTAAGCAGGGACGCCCATACTTCCCTCTCCCCAGACACTTCCTCCAGCTCTTCCGGGGGAATACCGAGGCGTTCCCAGGCCAGCTGAGAGACATAGACCCTCCAGCGTGTCCTAGGTCTTCCCCGGGGCCTCCTCCCGGTTGGACATGCCCGGAACACATCCAAAGGAAGCATCCGAAAAAGATGCCCGAGCCACCTCAGCTGACTCCTCTCGATGTGGAGGAGCAGCGGCTCTACTCTGAGCTCTTCCCGAGTGACCGAGTTCCTCACCCTATGTCTAAGGGAGCGCCCAGCCACCCTGCGGAGGAAACTCATTTCGGCCGCCTGTATCCGGGATCTCGTCCTTTCAGTCATGACCCAAAGCTCATGACCATAGGTGAGGGTAGGAACGTAGATCGACTGGTAAATAGAGAGCTGAGCCGCAAGGCGATCTTCACCACAACAGATCGGCATATCGACCGCATCACTGCAGAAGATACACCAATCCGCCTGTCGATCTCCTGCTCCATCCTTCCCTCACTCGTGAATGAGACCCCAAGATACTTAAACTCCTCCACTTGAGGCAGGAGCTCTCCACCAACCTGAAGGGGGCAAGCCAACCTGTTCCGACTGAGAACCATGGCCTCGGACTTGGAGGTGCTGATTCTCGTCCCCGCCGCTTCACACTCGGCTGCAAACCGTCCCAGGTCCTGAAGGTCCTGATTTGAGGAAGCCAGCAGGACAACATCATCTGCAAAAAGCAGAGACGAAATCCTGTGGTCCCCAAACCGGACCCCCTCCGGCCCCAGATTACGCCTAGAAATCCTGTCCATATAAGTAACGAACAGGACCGGTGACAAAGGGCAGCCCTGCCGGAGTCCAACATGCACCGGGAACAAGTCTGAGTTACTGCCGGCAATGCAAACCAAACTCCTGCTCCGGTCATATAGGGACCGGACAGCCCTTAACAGAGGGCCCCGGACCCCATACTCCCAGAGCACCCCCCACAGATTACCACGAGGGACACAGTCGAATGCCTTCTCCAGATCCACAAAGCAGACGTGAACTGGTTGGGCAAACTCCCATGAACCCTCCAGTAACCTGGCGAGGGTATAGAGATGGTCCAGTGTTCCACGACCGGGACGAAACTCGCATTGTTCCTCCTGAATCCGAGGTTCGACTATCGGCCGAATTCTCCTCTCCGGTACCCTGGCATAGACTTTTCCGGGGAGGCTGAGGAGTGTGATCCCCTGTAGTTGGAACACACCCTCTGATCCCCCTTCTTAAACAGAGGGACCACCACCCCAGTCTGCCAGTCCAGAGGCACTGGCCCCAACCTCCATGCGATTTTGCAGAGGCGTGTCAACCAAGACAGCCCCACAACATCCAGAAACTTGAGGTACTCAGGGCGGATCTCATCCACCCCCGGTGCCTTGCCACTGAGGAGCTTCTTAACTACCTCAGTGACCTCAGCTTGGGGAATCGACGAGTCCACAACTGAGCCCCCGCCCTCTGCTTCCTCAGTGGAAGACATGTCGGTGGGGTTGAGGAGAACCTCGAAGTATTCCTTCCACCATCTGAGGATGTCCCCAGTCGAAGTCAGCAGATTCCTACTCCCACTGTAAACAGTTTGGGCAGGGCACTGCTTCCCCCTCCTGAGGCGCCGGACGGTTTGCCAGAATTTCTTTGAGGCCAACCGATAGTCCTTCTCCATGGCCTCACTGAACTCCTCCCAGACCCGAGTAACAGAACACCACTCGGGTACAGGTCGGGGGGAGGTTTCTCCCAATCACGCCCCTCCAGGTGTCACTGTCACTGCCCACGTGAGCGTTGAAGTCCCCCAGTAGAACGACGAAATCCCCGGTTGGAGCACTTTCCAGCACCCCTTCCAGAGACGCCAAGAAGGTCGGGTACTCTACACTGCCATTTGGCCCGTAAGCACAAATAACCGTTAGAGACCTATCCCTGACCCGAAGGCACAGGGAAACGACCCTCTTGTTCACCGGGGTGAACTCCAACACATGGTTGCCTAGCTGGGGGGCTATGGGCAAGCCCACACCAGCCCGCCGCCTCTCACCATGGGCAACTCCAGAGTAGTAGAGAGTACAGCCTCTCTCAAGGAGTTGGGTTCCAGAGCCCAAGCTGTGTGTGGAGGTGAGCCCAACTATGTCTAGTCGGTATCTCTCAACCTCCCGCACCAGCTCAGGCTCCTTCCCCCCCAGCAAGGTGACATTCCATGTCCCTAGTGCCAGATTCCGTGCTGGGGATTGGTTCGCCGAGGCCCCCACCTTCGACTGCCACCCAATCCACATTGCACCGGCCCCTTACGGTTTCCCCTGCAGGTGGTGGGCCCACAGGAGATCAGCCCCACGTCGCTCTTTCGGGCTGAACCCGGCCAGGCCCCGCCTGTTTTCTTCCGATGAAGAATAAAAAATATCGAACGTTTTATTGAGTACATTTTTTATCGCTATCGTTCACGTGTTTATCGCGATACATATCGTTATCATTTTATCGCCAAGCCCTATGTAGAAATGTGCCTGGAGATTACAGTCCAAACAACATGTCCCCTGTTTTCTCTCATAAATTGTAAGAGTAAAATGTTAAACTTCTTGCACCTACTAATTTATTTATAATAGAACGACAGGGAGGCAAACTGCAGAAATCGGACACTTCTAGAGGTGTAGCTGTACTTATGATTCACCGCACTGTTCAGGATTTCTTTATTTAATTAATTCTTTAATTCAATTCAGGATAGTGGGTCGATTCTCAGAACATTTTAAAGAACATTTTAATGGAGAAAATGTACAGGCAGTGTGCAAACAATGTGCATTTAGACTATAAAACTAAATACATTTTAAAAATGCATTGTTTTTTGTTTGGTTTAGCATTGTAAATAAAATGCTGAACATAGGTGCATAAGGTTGATTAAACAGTATCTCTGACCAGTAGAACAGGTTTAGCTGAAACACAACGATCCCTGTAGTAGAACGAAGCTTTAGTCGGTTTATGTAGACTCTTTCTTAGATAGCATATCTCTCAGCGGTGAGTGGATGGTGTGGATAAAATTGATATAAGAGCTCTTTTTAACAGCTATAACATGGTCACACAACTGGTCTCAGGCATTCAGGCTATAAGTCACTTCATAAATGTAGCTGATTCCTGGTAACAGTTCAGCTCCCTGCCACAGAACCTGGTCACACTGCTCTCTATGTTTTTATCTCTGTTTGATGTGCAGGTTCTCTGCTATAAAAATAAGTAGCAATTGCATCTTAATTAATAGAAAGCTGATGTCCGCTTGATTTCCATGATTTAAATGTACGACTTAATTACATATAATACATGTGGCAGGTTGACGTCAGTGTTCCACCACAATGTCGTCTGCAGGGAACTAGATTTAAGCGATTTGGAACCATTTCATAGACTGTTGGAGGTTTTCCTTCACAACCAGAAAAGAACTGGTGCAGCTTAGGCCATGTGTTGTAGGACATCAAAGACTGAGGGGAAAATAATATTGCAGAGCAAAATTATTTCATTTTTTCAAGAACGTCCATCATTTAGTATCCCAGAGTGGAAAGAACTGGATGGAAACTTAAAAGATTTGTAAGAGGTAAACAATAGTCTGGATGTGTTTTGGACTGATGATCTATATCAGAGCAAAGTTATTCTCTTATCATTTTTCTATCCATCCACTGGTCCTACTTTGGTTCTTCCCTGTTCTTTCACCTGTTCTACACCCGTCCATCACCTGTATAAAAATAATGTACCCCATCACCTGCTGTGACATTGGGTGACATTGCTGCATGTTTGTCAGTAAGGATATACAGAGGGGAGTATCTCTTATATTTAACACTCACTCACTCACTCACTCACTCACACACACACACACACACACACACACACACACACACACACACACACACACACACAGAGGGCTGTTTTGTTCTTTTGAAAATGCCAGTTAACACTTTGCTGTTGAGATCCTTCAGAGTATTAGACAGATACAGTCATCTTGATATTTTTTTGCTCTGCAGTTGATTGGGGTGTTGTGAGGTTGGTTATGGTGGTGTTCAGGGTGTTAGATGTTTTGTTGGTTGTAGTTTTTGGTGGTGTGGTGTTGGGTGGTATTGAAGCAGTGGTGTTTGGGTGGTTGTGCGGTTGTGGTGTGTGGGTGGTTGTAGTGTGTGGGTGGTTGGTGATGTGGTGTTGTAGCAGTGGTGTTTGGGTGGTTGATGTGGTGTTTGGGTGGTTGTGGTGTTTGTGTGTGTGAAACATGAGTACAGCTCTCATATGAATTACGTGTCTTCACTGATAGGAGTTTATTTGTAGAAATACTTCCTGAATAGGGCAGTCAATTCAATTTACAGTCATGACGAGATAAAATCAGACATGACACCTATTATAAACAAAGCTTTATTTTAGTACAAGTGTTTTATTTTCTATTCTTAAGTACAACAAATAAGTCAGATTGGTGTCAGTTAGGCTAAAACTCAGTGCTAACAATCATACACAAGCTCATACTCTACTTATCTGTGACTGAGCCATCAGCCAGCTGTATCTCCTGTGTGGGTTAGGGTTAGGGTGCAGACATGGCACCTGGAGGGAGAGAGAGAGAGAGAGTGTGTGTGTGTGTGTGTGTGTGTGTGTGTGTGTGTGTGTGTGATTGCAGAGTAATGTAGTTGTAGCTTGTGTAGAAATGAGACATTAACTGCATCACCATCTGTTGTATACTCCTGTGTGTGTGTGTGAATCAGATCCACTATTGCAGCCCTGTGCCTGACCCACATACAGTTTCCTGTTAGAGAGAGGGGGAGGGAGGGAGGGAGGGTGAGGGGTGTGTTGGGGTCTGTATATTTTTTCTTTTTTCTTTTCATAAGGACATTCAGCAGAAGTGCTGTGGGATTATGGGAAGGGCTAATGTGTTTTCCCTTTTTCCCCTTCTCCTTCATCCCCACTCCCTTCTCTCTATCCCTCTCTCTGTAAGAGATGACTTTTTGAGAGGAGGATAAAGAGGATGATGTCACTGCCATATTGCTATACATCCCTCTCTATGCTTCTCGCACACGCACACACGCACACGCACACACACACACACACACACACACACATAGGATGTGTGGAGTCAGGAGCTGAGGCCTGTAAAGATGCTGACTCTGTGTGAAACTTGTCGAAATGTTCTTATTTTCTGCTTCACTGCATCACAGAATTGTGTTTTTCCGCTGATTTAGAGTTTAATAGTTCTGTTAATCAGGTGTAATTGCACACTGTTCTGCTCGCTCATGCTCCTCTTTCTCATTTGTTTTCAGGATGAAGAGGAAGAAATCAAGTTGGAGATTAATATGCTGAAGAAATATTCTCACCATCGCAACATTGCCACTTATTATGGAGCTTTCATCAAGAAGAGCCCACCAGGACATGATGACCAGCTCTGGGTCAGCCATGATTCTCTCCTCTCGTCTCGTCTCCTCTCCCCTCTTCTCCTCCCTCCACTACTCTTTTCTCCTCCCCTCTTGTCTCTTCTCCTCTCCTCTCTTCTCCTACCCTCTCCTCTCTTCTCCTCTTGTCTCCTCTTCTCTCCCCTCTCCTCTTGTCTCCTCTTCTCTCCCCTCTCCTCTCATCTCTTCTCCACTACTCTCTACTCCTCTTTTCCCCTATACTCCTCTCCTCTCTTCTCCTCTCTCCACTACTCTTCTCTCCTCCCCTCTTGTATCTTCTCCTCTCCTCCCCTCCCCTCTCTTCTCCTCTCCTCCTCTCTTCTCCTCTCCTCTCTTCTCCTCTTGTCTCCTCCCCTCTTCTCTTCTCCTCTCCCCTCCTCTCTCCTCCCCTCTGCTACAAATAACAAACTCTTGTATAAAAATAAAGCCCTGTTCTTTTTGTTATTGCACAAACGAGCAGTAGCAGCTTCCTACAGCATCAGATCTAACCTGAATAAAGCAGATCCAGTTAGAATAAAGAAAAACAAACCAAGGAGCTTCTGATCATCCAAATGCAAAAAGGAAACTGATTGACTGATATAATGTAAATTCTCATTGGATTTATATTCCATGTCACTGAAATAAGTATATATTAGCTCCAGTCCTCTAGGCTTTGGACGATCGATGATTGCGTCAGTCAGTTTTTTTAAATTGTTTCCTACATAAACCTTAATAACCAGAAATATCTTCACTCACAGGATGCTATTACACACAAGCTCACAAGCCTCATGTCCTCATAAATATCTTCACATGTTCACAGCTAGTCCTTACTTTACGGAAAGCTAACGGTGTTTAGTGACCTGTCCTCCTTATTTAAACAAAAGCTACGGCTTTCCCACAGGCTGGTGTACCAAATTATATACTCATAAATGTTCTCAGATTTTTTTTAAGAAACTGTCTTTCCTTATGTTGAGATTCTGGTAACGTACATGTGTGTGTGTGTGTGTAGTTGGTGATGGAGTTTTGTGGTGCTGGCTCCATCACAGATCTGGTGAAGAACACTAAAGGGAACTGGTTGAAGGAAGACTGGATCGCCTACATCTCCAGAGAAATCCTCAGGGTAGATCATTGTGCACATTGAGTCACTCCTTACAGTCACATTTCTTGAACACTTAGGATTCTCCAGCATGCTGCATTTGACAGTACAGTATTAAGCAGGCCGTCTGTTTTAATTTGATTAATTTACTTTACAAGTTAGTTTGTATGTGGTGAATATCATGAGCACTGTTGTGGAGTGCAGCCGGTCTGAACACTCCTCAACTGCACGGGGTTCAAGCCAGACTTGCTGAGTTTGCAGTTTAAGCTTATAAATGTTTTTGAACAGTTGTTATATTAATAGAGATGTAAAACTTAAGTGTATTCTTCAAAATGTATGTGACTATATAACTGCTTTTTTATAGCTTCGAATATTAAAAAAAATGCAGAAGAGTGACTATCTTTTATATATCTCTGTGATGCATGTAATTATTATTATTTCTCCAGCCTCATTGTGTGTGTGTTTCTCTAAAGGGCCTGGCTCATCTACACGCCCATCATGTCATTCACAGAGATATTAAAGGACAAAATGTGCTGCTGACTGAAAACGCAGAAGTCAAACTAGGTAACAGAAGAGTTTCTCATCAGTGCTCCACTTACCCAGCATGCCTCACACAGAACACCACTGCACCCCACACCACTGCACCCCACACCACTGCACCCCACACGGGCAAGAAAAGTCACATTATTTCATTTTTAATAGAGTTGTTTGGAATCTGGCAACCCCATTGTAAAGGTCTGGCTCTGCCCCATTTATCACCAGTTCAATGTATATTTATGATCCCAAATCACTGAGCTAATTCTGTATAAAGCCACATTATGATGTGAACCCTTGATTGCTTGGTGTATGAATGGACGTAAAGGTGTGAACGAGTGTTAAACCTGCTGCCTGTGTGTGTCAGTGGACTTTGGAGTGAGTGCTCAGCTGGACCGCACCGTGGGCCGCAGGAACACCTTCATTGGCACGCCGTACTGGATGGCACCCGAGGTCATCGCCTGCGACGAAAACCCAGATGCTACCTACGACTACCGGGTAAAAAAAAAAACCCCAAAACACACGTTCCATACATTTAGCTCACACACTTTTAACTTGGATCAATTCAATTTATTTGTATAGCACTTTTAAAAATTCACATTGAAGTATAGAAACTTAATAAAAGGATTAGAGTGTAGGAATGTCCAGCTTAATGTTTTTCTGACCTTTGCTTACACACACACACACACACACACACACACACACACACACACACACACACACACACACACACACACACACACACACCTGATTCATCAGAAACCTTTAGTGATCGTTGCGTTCTCTTTCTCTCAGTGCACTTTTCTAAGCTAAATTTTTCCACTAATCACAAAACAATTCTGTCTCCATTTCATCCAGAGTGATTTGTGGTCTTGTGGAATCACAGCTATAGAGATGGCTGAGGGAGCACCACGTAAGTGCAGTCAACATAATATAGAGCCTCTGTCTCTCTCTGTGTCTGTGTCTCTCTCTCTCTGTCTCTCTCTCTGTCTGTGTCTCTCTCTCTCACTCACTCGCTCTCTCTGTGTCTCTGTGTCTTTCTCTCACTCTCTCTGTCTGTCTGTCTCTCTCTTGCTTGCTCTCTCTCTCTTTCTCCCTCTCTCTCTCTCTCTCTCTCTCTTGCTCGCTGTCTTTTTCTCTCTTGCTCGCTGTCTCAACAGCCTTACATCAGATGCTCCTCTGTAAAACAGCATCATCCACTGAATAAACTCTTAATGATGTGTGAAATATCAAGCAGGGAAATGTTTTAGATTAGGGATGTTAATTGAGATTCTAATACGGTGTTGGTGATATAAGCGTAACTTGTTCATGTAGTCAGTGCGGTTTCATTAAGCAGCTGTAAGATGCACTTACTGAACTACAAACGGAATTAAAGTCCACACATGAACAAAGTCTCCAGACCTTTATCAGTGAAAGAATGATTTTCTCAAATGTGTATTACTTTGTTTATTTTTTATTTATTTTTTTTAGCGCTGTGTGACATGCATCCCATGCGAGCGCTCTTCCTCATTCCCAGAAACCCTCCACCTAGGCTCAAGTCCAAGAAATGGTGAGTGTAACTTATTATTTTTAATTGCTGCCTGAAGAGAAATGTAAAGATTAAAAAAATACTTTTGATGAATATAATAAACCTGCACATTTCTGCTTATAGCTGAGATTTTGGGAGCTGTTTTAACATCCACTCAGCTCTGTATGGTTAAGGGTCTTGCTCAAGGGTTCAGTGGTGTGTGTCTGCTTGGTGCTTCTGGGATTTGAACTCGCAGCCTTCTGATCAGTGTCTAAACCACTGATCATCCCATTTAGACACAGCACTTCTGTGGTCTGGTCCAAGAGAAAAGCACCAAAGTGAATAAATATCCTAGGATAATATTTTAAATACATTTTTTTTTCAAAAATTGACCTGTAGGCGTTAGAGCTGTGAAGCCAAACATACAGCTTCAGTCATCATCAACGCAACAGAGGACTTTATCTTCGGGAACAGTTCAAGTCAGTCAGCCGACATTAACCCAGCTTGATGCAGTTATACAACCTAATTTTAATCTGAAATATTTTTAATGTACTTTAAGACCGTATGTTGCTATATCTTGCTCAAATTTACTTCCGTTTGTTAAACTCCTCGATATAATCATCAGGTAGCTGAAACTCTGATCAATTATCTCATGTTCATCTTTTGATGAGTTTACAGCGAAATAGAACAATTAGTTCAGCTCCCTTGTTTGTGTGATGTTCACTGCAGGGAACAGACATGACAAATAAGCTGAATTGAAATATTTGATAAATAAGATGAGCTTGTCTGTTATTCCACTAGGGGGCAGATTCTAGCAATAAACTCTGCCGCTGTCAGTGTGTTAATGAGGTAGTTCATTTGTAAGCTAAAACTGTGATGCTGTAAAATCAGTAGAACCTTGATGTGGACTGAGGCATTGTTACAACAGTAAGGGTGAATACTTGCAGAGTTAAATATTTTGTTTGAAAATAACTTTGGAAACTGTATTTTGTTTTGCTTGCTTGTCTTACACTTGTATCATGCGTCTGTTTGAAGCTTTTTACTCAGGGTTTTTCTTTCATTAATTATCCATTTCTCACAATAATCTGTAGCATATAAATATATGTCCACACCATTGGAGCTTCTGCCCCTGCTAATAATATCTACTACTTATCTCTGGCCAGTACTGAATCCCGTATCCGTACAGGACACGAGCTACCTGTCTGTTCATAGAATGTCACTAATCATATTTTGGAGTTTTTTCTGAAATGGTTGTAAATTTGTAGCTGTTGGTTTTCCACAGCATCTCCAGCTTAAGCCCAGGTCTTCTGACCCTGTGTGGATGAGTTCCACTGTAGAGGTTGTGAAGAATCTCTCTCGAATAATCCTGCAGTGTTCTCAGAAAGCCCCCAAGTTAATGAGTGTTCTCTCTTATATCCTTCCTGGAAACAGAGAGATTGTTTCCCCCCTTCTGTTTAATACACACATTAAGTTTTTTTCTGTTTGAATGCCTGCACAGTGCACTAACGAACCTACAAGTCTTTAGTCTTCTATTGTTATTGGTTAAATAGGCAGTATGAACACACGGACCACTCTATTGTCATTTATAACGAACCTAAAAATAGGACTAGATGACTGGAGGAATGTTCTATATGGACATGTAGCTTTAATAACCCTCGAGACTCAGTGTGTAAAATTGTCTAGCAGTGATTGTGCTTTATGAATGTTTAGCATGTATCCTGAATGATTTCCAAACCTTTCACAGTACATATAAAGCTTGGAATGCTGATTTATGTTTCTGATAATAATGATAATAAAAACTCTTCTTTCTTTTCATCCCTGTAATATATATTATTCCTGATCAGCTGAGGTTTTGTAAGAAAGGTAAACAGAGCAACATGCAGCAAACATAGTATTATTGATTATTTTGTATCTTTTCATGACATAATCTCTTCACTTTTTTTAGTTGTCTCTTGTTTCCATTTTCAGCTTTTTTCTGACTTTTATTTTATTTATTTTTTACTTTTTTTCCTCTTCACCCTGCAAACACTTTCTATGCTATAAGGATCTCCAAAATAGACAAGTCTTTGTTCATTAAGTCTCCATCCCTGATTTTCTCTCTCTGTTGAATCTCTCTATCTTTTTCAGGTCCAAGAAGTACTTTAACTTTATTGAGAGCTGTCTGGTGAAGAACTACACTCAGAGGCCAACCACAGAGCAGCTGCTGAAACACCCGTTCATCCGAGACCAGCCGAACGAAAGACAAGTGCGCATTCAGCTAAAGGATCACATCGACCGTACCCGCAAGAAGAGGGGAGAGAAAGGTGTGTGTGGGGTGTGTGTGTGTGTGTGTGTGGGGGGGGTGTTCATGTGTAATGCTTGTGCTTTGTCATTTCAGATGAGACTGAATATGAATACAGTGGCAGTGAGGAAGAGGAGGAGGAAGCTCCAGAGCAGGAGGGAGAACCAAGGTACCTTTCTTTCACTCACTCACACTCTCTCTCTCTCTCTCTCTCTCTCTCTCTCTCTCTCTCTCTCTCTCTCTCTCTCTCTCTCTCTCTCTCATACTCACTCACTCACTCACTCACACTCTCTCTCTCTCTCATACTCACTCACTCACTCACACTCTCTCTTGCTCACTCACTCACTCACTCACTCATTCACTCTCTCTCTCTCACACACACATAAACACACACTACCCATTCACTTAATTTTATTTGCGTGCTCATTTAAACTTCTATTGACTGGGCAAGTATCAACGTGCTGTGGGAAGAAAAAAAAACAGGTGTTGTGTATTTTTAACGCAGCACTCAGGAAGTCTGGATAAAGTAAATTACAGACCATCCACATGGGACATTTATTTAAATTGAACATCTTTTAATAGAATTGTTTTATACCAACACTGAAGTTAACAAAGGTGATTACTGTGTGCAGAATGTTTGAGTGGGTGAAAATTGCTCCCCTTTACTATAATCTGGACAGTGTAGGGGCAAAAGTATGCGGACACCTGGCCATCACACCCATATGTGGTTCTTGACCAAATTGTAGCCTCACATTCTGAAGCATTGTACAGAATGTCTCTGTATTCTGTAGCTTTACAGTTTCCCTTCAGTGGAACTACAAACAGTGTTCCAGCATGACAAAGCTGAACTATATTGAGCCTTGACTCAACTCAACCCCACTGAACACCTTTGGGATGAACTGGAACACTGAATGAACCCCAGACCTCCTCAGTGATCTCACTAATGATCTTGTAACTGAAAGAACACAAATCCCTACAGCCAAAGTCCAATAATCTTCTGGAAGGAAGAGTTGAGCTTATTATCCTAGTGATGTTCAGCATGGACATATGGGTGTGACAGTCAGGGCACTTTATAAAGCTAACCACATGTGTGGTGATCATTCAAGCTTTTAGTGGTGATTCATCCAAAAAGATTTGTTTGCTTTGGTGAATGTGACAAAATATAATTGCAGTCAGTAGAGCAAGATCACTCGCCATTTTCCAATGATGATCATCACCACATTAAGGCAGATGTTGGGCTAAGCTGTATGATGCACTTGAGTTGTGCTTAGACTAGTAGGCATCCTACTAGATAACGAGCACAGTGTTAGCATGAAGTGGTAGTTTTAATCGTAGTACCCTTCATGCTTGAGTGCACAGATATCGTGCCAGAGCTACAGTACTAAAGTGCTGCTGCATTGCTCTCTTTAGGTAGAGATAAATCAAGGGCTATTTCCTGCTAGTGCCACTTCTAGCAGGTAATCGTACATATGGTCAGTTTGAACATTTGACTAATAATTGTTGATGAAGAACATGTATAACAAAGATGTCAGCTCAGAATTTAATCCTAACAGTTAAAGGTTACTTATTGAATATAAATATTGGTTTGTATGTCACTGAGGGTGGATTGATGAGCAATTTGTCCTGTAGCTAAGCTGATGTCTCTGTCCCACAGCTCCATTGTGAACGTGCCGGGCGAGTCGACCCTGCGGCGAGACTTTATCCGTCTGCAGCAGGAGAATAAGGAGCGTTCGGAGGCACTGAGGAGGCAGCAGCTCCTGCAGGAACAGCAACTTCGTGAGCAGGAGGAGTACAAACGCCAACTGTTGGCTGAGCGCCAGAAACGTATCGAGCAGCAGAAGGAGCAACGGCGGAGGCTTGAGGAGGTAGGCGAGGAGCACCCAGAGAAACAGGACTATCCACTGTTGTTCTTGTAGCCTTCAGTATAACTTGTGGGTTTCTCGCTATAATGAAAAAGTGATGCGTGTGGTTCCGATTTCTTTTTCTTTTTGTCTCTCACTTTGTCCCCCTCTGCTGGCTCTCTATAGCAACAGCGGCGTGAGCGAGAGATGAGGAGGCAGCAGGAGAGAGAGCAGCGGAGGCGCGAGCAGGAAGAAAAGAGACGCCTGGAAGAGATCGAACGCAGACGCAAGGAAGAGGAGGAGCGCAGGAGAGCTGAGGAGGAGAAAAGGAGGGCAGACCGTGAACAGGTGAAGGCTCTCACTGCAACTACAGTTACCATGGCATGATAACAAGCTCTTTACTTATATGGGCATATGTCACAGGCTCAGACTGTGCTACTAGAAGCAGCCTTCGGTCTAAATAAAGGTCAGAATAAATAAAGAACATCTCATTCCAGATTTATTCTCATCATCTCATATAATGAGCTCCACATGTCTTTCCAATTGATTTTGGAGCGTGTCTGTGTGGATTTGTGTTCATTCAGCTATAAGAGCATTAGTGAGATCAGACACCGATGTAAGAGTGAGGAGGTCTGGGGTTCAGTCAGTGTTCCATCTCATCCTAAAGGTGTTCAGTGGAGTTACATCAGAGTCAAAGCTCTGTACAGGACACTCCAGTACTTCCACTCCAACATAACATGTCTTTATGGAGCTCAGGGGCTTTGTGCACCGGGACGTGTCATCGTGGTACAGCATTGCTACAGCATTCAGTAAAATTCTGTGCTTCCATCACTGTGGCTACAGTTTAGGGAAGAACCACACATGAGTGAGATGGAAGAGTGTGAGTTCTGTCATGAAAGGGTTTTTGGCGTATTGTCGTATAATCTGACCTGGTGAACTTGATCTCGTACACACTGTTCTACAGGGACACGGGCCAACCAGATTCAAATTACAGTTCATTTTAGTATTTATTATTTAAAACAATATGATTTAGAAGTTCATCCTTCTACTCTGCATTTTGTCAGCCACTGTATCATGTTCTTCATATAGGGAAAGATGTTAGAGGTATATAGTAACTTCATGTTAAACTTTACAGTATTTTTATTTTTTTATTTTTTATTTTTCTGTTTCTATACTTCTTTAAAGCTGCTTTGAAACAATGTGAAAGTGCTTTTCTAATACATTTGAATTGAATTGAAACTCCCTCCAGAATTTGGCCAAGAATGTTTTTATAGCTATACTAGTGCTGCACGATTAATCATATCGCAATCGCGATATCAAGCCTGTGCGATTATACGACGCAAAATGCTGCGATTTTATGAAATAAATAAATAATAAATAAATGCATGTATGGACATGACAACTCATTCTCTCTGAAAGCTGTTTGCCTATTTCATACACTACACCGCTATCCGCTAATAAAATAAAAAAAGACCAGTGAGTTTCAGTTTAGGCAGTGGCACGTGTGGCGCATATGGTCACGTCGTGACTTTTTCCCGGTGTGTAGCACGGAACGGGTGAAGATGGATGCCGTGCAGACGGACGCTGAACTGGTGGCCAGAAAAAATGCTACCTCTGTTATATGTAGTGTTAATTTCGTCAGACTAGACGAGATGAAATATGTTCGTCAACAACCTTTTTTTCATGATTAAGACGAGACGATGACCAGACTGCATCACTGTCCAAAAACGCTGACTAAGACTAAATTAACATGCATTATTGTTGTCGAAAAAAGACAAGACGAAAATGTTTTGTATAAAATAAAAACTAAGATAAACTCTTCATTTTCGTCTCAGTTTTTTCATCAGCTGTCACGCCTTTAAAATATTCAAAACAAGTTCGCGGCTTCGAGCTGTTGCTTAAGTTACAGGTCTCATACGCCTGTGGCTACAACACGAAACTGCTGAACAATTGTATTGCTTCCGCTAAAGAAAATAGTGCGCTCCGTCTCTACGGTTAGAATCCTGTGTGTCCTTTCCAACGCTCTGTTTTTCATGGCAATGGTGTGTTATAGTTGCCAGCGGTC
Organism: Tachysurus fulvidraco; assembly: GCF_022655615.1. NCBI lineage: Eukaryota > Metazoa > Chordata > Actinopteri > Siluriformes > Bagridae > Tachysurus > Tachysurus fulvidraco. The sequence continues at coordinate 27,291,551 of NC_062523.1, forward strand.
TGTTATCAAGAAATAAAATAGTGTGTGCGTAGAAAAAATTCGTCCACACGCCGCTCAAAAAAAAAAAAAAAAAGTCCTGAGCGCAAGTCCACCTTTTTGTGTTAAATGATATTTCCTGTCGCTGCGCAGGCGCTTTTATTGTACATGACAGTTTATGTCCCGATGACCGGTCTTTACATTACGATTAAAAGCAGCATCAATAAATTAAAACATGTGATGTGCGGTAAGTTCGGGTGTATGCACTGTTTAAACGAGTGTTCTCAACTTCTCACTGATACTTTTGTGATTCGCGGAGTTTTGACAAGTTTTATAGCCTTGATATTGTTTCTTATTCAAAAGTGGTGACAGAAAAAACTCTTTACCCCCAACCTGAAACCTCTTCCCCTGTCACAATCACATCATAATCAAAATAATTATTAGGCTTAAAAGCAAATGTATATGTAAGGGAATCAAGTTTGACAATTATATGTATATTGCTCCAAATATCTTCTATAATGGTGTGTGCAATACCATGTATAACTTGCATTAAGTTTTTTTTAAGTGTGTGTGTGTGTGTATGTGTGTGTGTATATATATATACACACACACAAAAACATACATACATATACATATACATATTGTACATATATTATACACACACACACACACACACACTATATATCACTATACACTGTACAACTACAGTTTTGATCTTAGGCTTTTCATTAATCAGCATTAATGTGTTATTTTATATTTTAATTTGAAAACGTTTTGCATTCGTTTATTGTTGTTGCTAGTTTGAGTTTAGAAATACAAATTTCAGCATTATCAGTAATCTGTGTGTGCATTTTCCTTGAGAACCAAGCAAGTGAACTCATGATACCATTTGTTTATTATATCGCAGTCGCATATTGCAATCGCAATATTGACCTCAATAATCGCAATATAACATTTTCCCTAAATCGCGCAGCCCTAAGCTATACCATAAAAAACCTTCAGTGGATTAGATCTGAAGATGTCCAGTTCAGGCTGATATGCAGCCAGTGTTTTTTAAGTGAGGAGGTGAGAAGACCGAGTTGAGTTGACGTGACTCTGGCCTTGTTTACAGGAGTACATCAGGCGGCAGCTGGAAGAGGAGCAGAGACATCTGGAAATTCTACAGCAGCAGCTTCTGCATGAACAGGCCATGCTACTGGTGAGCATATGACCTCTTGTTGTTCTCTCCATCTCTCTCTCTCTTTATTTATTTGTTTGTTTATTTAGGTGACCTTCATTTTTCCAGTGATTGTGTATTTTAGGTGTCCTTGGGTAAAAAAAAAAGTCTCTCTGCAGAGAACTGAGTGTTGAAGGTCATTTTATATTCCCAGATATTCACTTCTATGGGTATTTCTAGTTTTCTAGCAGAGCCCTGGCTCTGGTTATTTTTACACTCATGTCTGTCAGTGAGAAGGGTACGAGTTAGTGATCAAGACTGTAGACATCTACAAATGACAAAGATTAGTATAATATTTAATTTCATTAAATCAGTTTGATTGAGTTGTGTTTTATCAGTTTGTTTTTTTAAAGTTATTTAAAAGTATAACTTGACTTAACGTTTTGATCACATGGAGTAGATCTGAGAGTAGATTGTTCACTACTCACTCTGATGGTCATCTCACCTCTTACCGTGAATCTGCTTTGGTTTTCGAATTTTTTTTGGGTGTGTGATTTCTCATTTTTCAATTTATATATTATTTTTAAGCTTAAAAAGCACATTAAAATGCACATTATACATCTAAATAAAGCAAAAAAGAAATCCTATGGGGTGTGTTATAGCTTCTGTACAGTTTTGAAGTATACAGTAGTTAAAGGCATCAGTATGAATGAAGGACTAGACCCCCATAAAAATAGATCTTTGTCTAAAGTTTGTAGTATTTCCAGCTGCAGATGTTTGAGCAGGCTGCATGTAATAATCAGAAATATATAAATCACACTAGGGTTTAAACATATGCACGCTTTTTATTTGTTATTACCCTTTACTGTGAATCCACATTTCACCATGGGGTTAAGAATAGGTGTCATGAGAGCTGGCCGTCATTTAAGAAACCAATGAAGCAGGTAACCCATGTGTCTTGTACGCACTGTGTGTGTCAGGAGTTTAAGTGGAGGGAGCTGGAGGAGCAGAGACAGGCTGAGAGACTCCAGAGACAGTTACAGCAGGAGCAGGCATACCTCCTCTCACTCAAACAGGTCAAAAATCTCCAGCAGCAGCCTCAAGCACAGCCTCCAACTGCAGACAAGGGCAGAAACCCTACACAGCCCCCGTCCTCAGCCCAAAGGAGCAAAATTCCCCAACAGCAGCAGCCTTTGGCTGAAAAGAGCAGAAAAGTTCCAGTGGAGCAGCACAAGGACAAGAGCAAGATCCAGCCACTGACAAGCCATGAAAAGTCCAGAATCCCGCAGTTGCAACAGTCAGCTGTGGAAAGGACCAAAACCCCACCGTTACCACAGGTGTCCACGTCAGACAGGAGCAGGATTCCCCAACCTCAGCAGTGTGCACAAGAAAAAAAACAAATCCCTCAGCCTCAGCAGGTGCCCACAGAGAAGGATCCTCTCACTCCTCAAGATCAATCCAGGAGGAGCTCGATCCCCCAGGCTGTGCCACCTTCCCAGGGCCAGGCCAATCAGACACTCCCGTCAGATTCCCCGTGCCCCGCCCCTGACTCAATGCCAATCAGAGAGGTGAAGCCTTTACCCTGTTGCTGTGATCTGGTTTGCTAATCGCTGTCTCTGCTTGGACTGATAACCCCACCTCTCTGCATAGTTGGGTATTAACCACCACTACTGCCTCACGCTTGCTCACCTGCACTAATAAAGCCAGGGTTTCATATGTCTAGCTCTCCCTAATGTTTGTGTATTTATGGATGAATTAGATCATTTGTGATGATGAAGAGTGCACTGAATATTTGCGCAACAAGACGTCAGGTCTACTGCAGAACAGTGCTAAAAAAAACTCTCCAGACCTGTTACTAGTTGGTAGTTTTACACCATTTTTATCCAGTTGGGCCATTTAGTCACATATTACGAGTTGCTAAATAAATTTTTATTTTTGCTTGCTTCTGCTTTCATTTTTTTAAATCGTTGAGTTTCCTTTCTTCTTGCACACTTATTACTCATATTCATACTTATTCCAGAAAACTCCTCCACTTTGCTTTGTTCTGATCTTCTCTCACCTGAACTCATTATCAACACTCATATGCTCATTTATAACTCCCTTGTTGTTGCTGTGTTGTGCTTGAAACGATTAACTCTTTTTACAGGTTAACACAACTTGTTTTGGCTCACCTTCTTGTTCTTTCTGTCTCTTCCTTTAACTGCTTCTAACTAAAATCCTAGCACTGTTTCTTCTCATGGTTTAACTTGTACTGCTGCTCCTCGGTTCACAGGCAGATGAGCGGCACCGCAGGGCACCTCAAGGCTCACCGCAGGCCGTCGTGGCCCAGAAGCAGCCTCCTGCCGTCCCGCCCCGCGCCGAAACCTATTCCAACGGCAACGCCTCCGAGTCGGCCCAGCCTGTCATGCACCGCCCCGTGGAACCTCAGGTAACCACGGTAACGTGTCATCATAGGTATAGATATCTACCATATGAATGGGATGAAGTTGCTCTTCACAGTAAACATTCACCTGATGTGCTGTTTAATTGTTCTAGAACTTTCTGTAATGGTTCTCTATTGAGGTCAGTATGAGGATTATTCTAGATCAAAATAATGCTGGTCTGAGAAAAAATTGCTTTGTCAAATCCTTCCTAAATGGATCATGGAGTTTTTGTTTGCAAAATAATTTTACCACCTAAATAAATAAGGCTTTGTGAAAATAACCAGGTGTTTATGGGGAAAAATGAGTGTCCCTGATTACCGACGTGTACCTCGTACTGACCGCTTCTACTAGAAGATCCTGATTGATTTCTCTTACTAGATCTCTTCTTTTTGTCATTCTTTCTCTAACTCATTCTTTTTTTTATTTTCCACATTTGATTCCTGGCCAGAAATTCGAGTACACCAACCTGTGTAATGTGAACTCTGCAGCCTTAACTCTGTGTGATCAGAACACACAGGGATTTCAGCATGTACTGAGAAAATGACCGAAGTCCTTTTGTAAGCTCAAAATCGTTTTCACACTTTATCATTTCCCCATTTGGGCCAGTTATATTATATAGTTTTATATACTATATATGGTGTGTATATATGGTATATCACAATTAACAAAGTACATTTTTCACATAGCAGCTTTACAGAAGTAAATAAATTGTCATGGCTTTTTACAGTATTGCGCCACTTTTGTGGATTTTTCTGTGAAGCTGTGAGTCAATCTCGAGCGTGACTCATTCTTCACTGTTCGAGTCTAAAGCGTGGAATTTGTGATGTAGTCTAGTTTAGTAAGAGTCCGTAGGTTTCTGTTGTCCATGCGTTTTAGGCCTGTCTTTTTTCTGTTCTTTTCTCAGTACATAGGAAATCTTGTTTAATCACACGTGCATGACAGGTTTAATTAAAAAAAAAAAAAAAAAAAAAAAGCTGGAGTAGCATTTTCTTTTCCTCACTCAATTTTTCCTAGTGATTATGCTAACATTTCTAAAACCTTTAGCTAAGGAGGCCAAGTTAACATCGTGAGCTTGATACCAGCTACTAACTGCTTCATCCTCACACTGCTCAGTGAAAGTTTTGCTCTCTTTCTTGCTCTCTGGTAGTTTTGCTGTTAGTAAAGATGTAGGGGTTTTTAAGCTTGATTTCTCTTTGCTTGCTCTCTCTTAACATCCTCTTTCCAGTTGGTAGATCTCACTGTTGCACACATCTCTTTTTTTTCCTCTGTTTCTCTTATTTCTTTTCTTCCTCAGCTGTGGTCTCTTTCAGCTCTGTCGGTTTGAGGATGTGAACTGTTCACTGACTGTCCTCTGTGCTTTATTATTTACTTCTCTTTTGCTCCATTTCTCTAACTCTGTTTTCTCGAAAATGGCTCTGCTGAGTTCTACAGAGCCTGTGTGGTGATCCAAACCGTGCACCTCAGCCTTCTCCTGCTTGTCCATTGTCTTTTGGCTGTCATTCATCTGCTTTTTCACCCTCCATGTGTTTTGCATTTATTGGTCATTTTGTAAATCACAGTCCACTGCTTGTATTTTTTACTTTAAAACATCAGTAGTTTCAAAGATAGTAGCTTGTAGGCAAGTAAATGTTTTTTTTTGTTGTTGTTTTTTTTTTTACTCTAAGCCTGTTTATAATTCCTCACATTCTGATACTTCTGCATTCATGTTCCTTTGTTATAAAGTAAAAGCATCTCTTTGGATTGTTTTTGTTGTTGTTGTCATTGTTTTGTCACTCATACCTCGTAACTAGTTGTTTTCTTCATCCCCACCACACCTTTTCATTTCTGTTCTGTCTCCTCCTCCTCCTCATCCTGCTTCATTGCTTTGTGCATCTGGAAAGGTGCAGTGGTCCCAGGTAGCTGCTCTAAAGAGCAGCTCAGCTGCTCCTCCCTCCATCTCCCGCTCGCACTCGTTCAGCGAGTCCACTCCCTCACTCATTCACGTTCGTGGCCAGCAGCACCCACCGTGCCCTGAGCTGCCACCCCACTCACACGAGGAGCCTCCGCGGGTAAGCACGAGGCCGGGTGACTCACTCTGCGTGGGTGTTTATTCAGGCTGCACCAACGTGGCCCAGCTGTTTCATGCTTGTCTGTTTGCTAATATGATGGGAACTGATGGACTTTGATCTTGTTGATCTGCAGAAAATTAAGGATTCTAGGGTTAACGTTGTATTTGTCACATCAGTCCAAACACACACGTGTACGCAGTATGCATCACTGAGTGTCCCTGCATGTCTCCCTGGAAGGTTCCGGTAAGAACAACCTCCAGGTCACCAGTACTCTCTCGCCGTGAGGCCCCTCACCATGTTGGCACACCACAGAGCAACCTGCAAGCTCAGAAGAATGTCGGAAGGTACGTGTGAATCGCCGTGTGTGCTGTGAAGGTGTGTGCGCATGTGGTTGTATAGGGATCACACACTAAACACTGTCTCCATAGTAACACTGATCCGCGACTGCTCTGGGAGCGGGTAGAGAGGATGGCTCCCAGGCCCAGCAGCAGCAGCTCATCAGGGTCTAGTTCCACATCCAGCAACTCTAACACTGGGTCAGGAGAGAGGATCAGACCACGCAGTGAGTACAGATACACACATACACAGACAGGCACACACATGCCACATGCTACACAAAGAACATTAGCAGTTTAAAAAAGAAAAGACCTGCAAGTTTAGGAATATGATTTATTTTTATTGGTGATGGTATGATAATCAGTATTACTATTATGAGGCAAAATTGTACCTCTCCATACAGTGGTGTGAAAAAGTGTTGGCCCCCTTCCTGATTTTTACATTTTTTTTTGCACATTTGTCACACTTTAATGTTTCAGATCATCAAACAAATTTAAATCTTAGTCACAGATAACACAAGTAAACACAAAATGCAGTTTTTAAATGAAGGCTTTTATTATTAAGGGAAAACAAAATCCAAACCTACATGGCCCTGTGTGGAAAAAGTGCTTGCTCTCTAAATCTAATAACAGGTTGAGCCACCCTCAAGCATTTGCGAGGAACTTGCAGTAAGTCTGTTACAGCGCTGTGGAGGAATTTTGGTCCACTCATCTTTGCAGAATTGTTGTAATTCAGCCACATTGGAGGGTTTTGAGCATGAACCGTCTTTTTAAGGTCATGCCATAGAATCTCAATAGGATTCAGGTCAGGACTTTGACTAGGTCACTCCAAAGTCTACATTTGTTTTTCATCAGCCATTCAGAGGTGGACTTGATGGTGTTTGTGGATCATTGCCCTGCTGCAGAACCCAAGTTCGCTTCAGCTTGAGGTCACGAACAGATTTCCACACACGATTTTTTGGTAGCCAGCAGAATTCATGGTTCAATTTATCACAACAAGTCTTCCAGGTCTTGAAGCAACAAAACAGCCCCAGACCAACACACTACCACAACCACATTTTACTGTTGGTATGATTTTCTTTTTCTGAAATGTGGTGTTACTTTTATGCCAGATGTAATGGGACACACACCTTCCAGAAAGTTAAACTTTTGTCTCGTCAGACCACAAAGTATTTTCCCAAAAGTCTTGGGGATCATCAAGATGTTTTCTTTCAAATCTAAGACAAGCCTTTATGTTCTTTTTGCTCAGCAGCAGTTTGCATCTTGAAACTCTGTCATGCAGGCCATTTTTGCCCAGTCTCTTTCTTATGGTGGAGTCATGAACACTGACCTTAATTTAGGCAAGTGAGGCCTGTATTTACATTTACAGCATTTGGCAGACGCCCTTATCCAGAGCGACTTACAAAGGTGCTTATTTCTCTACCATTCTCTACCTCTGGTTCACTAGGTTACATACTTAAGATTCCATAAGTCTAAAACACTGTTCAAAGTTTTATTTTATTTTATTTTTTTTACGTACAACAAACAGGGAAGGAAGTGCTAGTTGAAGTGTTTCATGAATAAGTAGATCTTCAACCGTCGTTTGAAAATAGCCAGTGTCAGCTGTCTGGACCCCTAGGGGAAGTTCATTCCACCACCTTAGTGCCGGAACAGAAAAAAGTCTTGTAGTGTACTTACCTCTTACCCTGAGAGATGATGGATCCAGTCGAGCAATGCTGGTAGATCGGAGGGTGCAGGGTACAGTGCGAGGAGTGATGAGGGCTTTGAGGTAAGAGGGAGCTGGTCCATTTTTGGCTTTGTAGGCAAGTGTCAGAGTTTTGAATCTGATGGGTGCAGCTACTGGAAGACATTTGAGGAATTGCAGCATCCTACAAATGCGAGAACTTTGGCAGGTTGAAAACAAGCCAAATTAGTGCGTTGCAGTAATCTAGTCTTGAAATGCCAAGAGATTGATCAAGTACCTGAACAGCCTGTGTGGACAAAAATGGCTGAATACTTCTAATGTTGTAGAGAAGAAACCGACATGAGCGAGTCACATTAGCAACCTGAGAGGAAAAGGACAGTTGATTGTCTATGGTTACCCAAAGTTTGCGAGCTGTGACTGAAGGGGAGATCAGATTGTTATGCAGGCATAATATCATGACATGCTGAGATTCATCAAAAGATGTGGAATCTAAGGGTGGGAAAGAGAAGATAAGTTGTGTATCATCAGCATAGCAGTGGTAAGAGAACTCATGTGAGGTAATAACTTCACCAAGAGTGTGAGTATACAGGGAGAAAAGAAGAGGACCAAGTACTGAGCCCTGTGGGACACTAGTAGAGAATCTGTGTGAAGCAGATGTCACTCCCCTCCATGTTACCTGATATGAGCACCCTTCAAGGTAGGAAGCAAACCATTCACACACTGATCCGCAAACCCTAACTCAAGGCTGATTGTAGACAATGCTTTCAAGAATGTTTGAAAGAAACAAGAGAAGTGGTACCGGTCTGTAGTTACTGATGTCTGATGGATCAAGAGGAGGTTTATTTAGGATGGGAATAACCCTTACTCTCTTGAAGGTAGTTGGTACATGACCAGATGCTGTGGATCTATTAATAATAGTGGTAATGTAGGGCAGAAGGTCTTGCGAGATGGTCTGGAGAATAGTTGAAGGGAGTGGATCCAATGGGCAGGTGGTAGGATTGCAAGACTGGATGGGTTGCAAAATCTCTTCTGCTGCTACAGTTGAGAAATGCGACAACAAAGGAGTAAGGGAATCCAGACAGTGATATGTAAGTGTAGTTGGGGCAGAAGTGAAGGTCCTGCAGAGTTCCTCAATCTTCTCATGGTAGAAAGAAGCAAAGTCTTCTGAAGTCAGGGAGGATGAAGCAGGTCGAGCTGGGGGGTCGAGTAAAGAAGAGATGATTATGTGGAGCTTCCAAGGACCTTCTGTCGAAGCTTCAAGTTTTTCCTTGCAGAAGGAAGTCTTGGCAGAAGTCATATTTGAGGAGAACATGGCCAGGAGTGTACGGTAAGAGTCAAGATCTGCATCAAGTTGTGATTTCTTCCACTTGCTCTCGGATGATCTACTGAAAGCCAAGGAGCAGAACAGGTTTGGATTTTGTTTTTCCTTAATAATGAAAACCTTCATTTAAAAACTGCATGTTGTTTACTTGTTATATTTGACTAATATTTAAATTTGTTTGATGCTCTGAAACATTAAAGTGTAATAAACGTGCAAAAAAAATAAAAAATCAGGAAGGGGCCAACACTTTCACACACCTATATGTGAATCTGTGAACAAGTGCAGGCTTCAAACATGATGTTCACTTATGTCTGACAAGGTACACACACAAATGAATGTTGATTACACGTGACTGAGCAGTATAAAGACCAGATAGCTGTCATTTGGAGAGAATGAAGACATTTAAAAGCTGAAAAAAAGGACAGATCAGAGGTACTGAACAAGCATTAGGCATATTCTGGACAACAATATGGATCGTCCTGTTGCAAATTGAGGAGACCACTGTTTTTATAAACGACCAGACGTGAAACAGTTCAGCCAATAAGAACAGAAGCATTGTGAGAGATCTTGCAAACAATGTCACTGACAAGCTGCTCAGGGCAGTGGTGAAGCACTCACAATGCACCATTCAGACAAGACTTCAAGAGCAGAAATATAGTGACCATTACCACAAGATCCAAAGCTCTCATCAGCAGTAAGAATTAGAAGGACAGAATTTAAAAAAAGAAATACAAAGAAGAGCCACAAAAGTTTGAAAACCAAAATGAACCTGTATCAAAGTGAAATGAAAAGATTAAAGTGTGAAAGAAGAATCTGCTCATGATCCAAATCACGTAAGCTCATTTGTCAAGCAAACCCAAATGGCATTAGTGTATTAAACAAATAAAAAGAATCGGCTTTGTCATTCCGGTGGAGATCAAATCTGCTATCAAAATATACTCATTTAATGACACAGTCTACAGCTCAGTGTCTGAACCATTTGATGGATTGTAACATTGAGATTCAGCAGCAACCCTTATATCTCCTTCTACAGCCTCGTCTAAGTCTGAGGGCTCTCAGCATCGGCTGGAGCATGTGGCCAAAAAAGCAGAGGAGGAGAAGAAGGATATAGCTCGGCCCGGGCGTCCGGTGGTGAGAGCTGCAGCGAGTGTGGATGTGTGTGCATGAGTGTGTGTAGCTTAGCCATAGTTTGTAATCTGATTTCTGTTGTGGAATATGGTGGTGTTTTTTTTTGTGGGTTTTTTTCATGTTTGTCTGTGATGATCTGCTGTGGACTGTGGGGTCATTCTCTGGTGTGGTTCTTGTAGGCTGAAGTGGTAAGCGTGAGGCGGATTAAACCTCAAACCAGGATCTTACTTTAACTGACATACTAACGACTTGTTCTCTGCTAACAATCCATGTTCTTTCTCAGTGCTTCACCCTGGCATTATGTAACCACACTAACTGATCACTTCCTGTTCTCAGATTGCTCGTGTTCATACAGCCGATCTGAGCTGACCTTATTGGGGCAGTCAGTCATCTACTACAGTTCTTTTGCTTTTTATGTTTGTCAATTTTTCTTGTTCACATCAATCATCCCTTTCATCCAAGTTGTTTTACAAAATAAAACCCTGAATGGCTAAGAAATGTTAAGATGGGAGAGCAAAGAGAAACTGAGCGGTTCAGTGCTAATGATGATATAACACCATCAAATCTATGTAGTGGCTAAGGAGAGAGCAACAAGAGAGTGAAACGAGAGAGCTTGAATGGATTTGAGGAATTGTACCATGTATCCTCTCTGTGTGTTTAACTCATGGCTACTCACCTGTAGGATTTGACTGCACTGGCCAAAGAGCTGCGTGCTGTGGAGGATGTGAGGCCACCACACAAGGTCACCGATTACTCTTCTTCTAGCGATGACTCGGGAACCACTGACGACGAGGATGACGAAGAGGTGGATCAGGAAGGAGGAGAGGAGTCCACCTCAGGGCCAGAGGACTCACGTGGAGGGTGAGAACACCATAAAGCCTTTTCATGAACAACATTTATTGCTGCTTAATGTTAGTTAGCTAAGAAGCGTAATTTTTAGTATCGCTATGTGCTATTAATGGCTTTAATTGTTATTAACTATGTTAATTGTTTTTCGGACAGCTCGTCCAGACTAAGCAACGGTGAGACAGAGTCCATGAAAATGATGGTTATCCACGAAGATGGTGATGATGCCTCCTCCACCCCGTGCAAGGACAGCACTCTAGTTGTGCGACAGGTGATTCATATGTGCATGAAGCTTTGAGATTTGTTGTGTGTGTGTGTATGTCACTGAAATGTCCCCTGCAGCCGCAGAATCCATTGGTGTCGACCCCTACCACGTTTCAGCATTATTTATTTAATTTTTGTAAATTTACATTGTCAGTGTTTTTTTGTGTTTTTTTTGTCCCCCCCCCCCCCAAGCTTCAGAATCGATCAAATCTGATAATCCAGTTTTCTTCACATTAGCATATAGATTTGATCTAGCACGTTTGATGGTTATGCTACTGAAATATGTTTCAATTAAATGAGTAATTTTAATTAATTTAGATGGTTAAAACATTGCATATTTGTGATGAGCAACAATTTAGAAATGTATTCTAGCTGACTGTCAGCTGGCTCCTCTCAGTGCCCAGACCACCACAGACAATCAGCCTCTTCTCAATTCCAGAGTGCAGGTGATGTAAAAAAGTGCCCAGTGCCCACACCAGCCCCCAGCTTTAGTGACCGGAATGATCGGAACGGCTATTCGGGCCGAATTCACCTCTTGCCCGACCTGCTCCAGCAGAGTCAGCCCTCGCCCCCTTCTTCCTGCCCTTCCACCCCCTCCACCACATCATGCCACAGCAGTCCTGCCCTGTCCCCTCTTGCTACCCCGGACAGACTGCCCTGCCTTATGGAGGTATGTCAGTGCACCTCTCTGTCCTGGCTGATTAACAACTTTGATAACTTCCCCTAGGAATAACCATGAGGAACCTGTAGTGTAGATGTTGGCTTCATACTAAACACTGACCATAGTGTTTTACACTCCTAACACCTTCTGTAGGAAAATGACCTGCTCTTCTATCTAACAAGACCTTCAGTATTCTAGCAAAATGGTCTTTTGTCATTCTTAACAGTTTTTTAATCTACATATAACCGACACACACAACTGTAATCAAACACACATATATGCTTTAATCAGTTAGATCATCTTTTAGCCTGCATTTCTTTTCCATTCCTCTGTAAACGTTTTCCTCCTTGCTTGTAACCCGCATGTCAAGTTTTGTCCTTTAATCACCATTTGTGTGTGTGTTTGTGGTGTAAGGCTGTCTGGTTTTACAGAATGTTCACATCAAAATATATAAAAAGTCTATTGTAATTTATGCATTATAATTTTTAAAAGAAGCTACACACATTTTGGATTGAACACAAGACATCTCTGCATTATAAGAGATGAATAGAGAGATGAATGCATCTCTAATATGTGCATTACTATATTATAACTGTCTGAGTACCTGCTTAGACTGCAGTATTGTGACTATATTCTTATGGAGTTTCTAGTAACCATGTACCCCAACATATATTCAGGTTTATAGAACCTAACAAATTCTGTGTGTAAATCCTGGGTAACAGAGGTCAGAGGTGACTGCTATACTTGCCCACTGGGTGAGACAGTTTTGAGAGAGCCTTGCCTGGATATGTTGACATGGCGTGCAGGTAATAGTACATACTTTGTGAAGCATCTCACCTCTGAATAAACGCTTTAAGTAACCTGTCACAATAGAGGCTGGCTGCCAGAGACTGGGCAGAGTGGTGACCTCCAGAGGCAGAAGCTTTTCTTACACCCTAATCTGCCCCATCACAAATAAGCAGCTGCTCGGAGGATCATCGAAGGCTGTAAGCTCAATGCAGAGTTCACATGTCCAATATCATCATGGGCAGAAATCTTGGATTCAGCCAGATCATCTCATGCCCATAGTTATTTGGCCAACAGGGCTTGCAAATCTTACATATATCTATCTTCTAATTGTTTAACTCTCTTCCTGAATCCTTTGATTGTTAACAAATGGACTGCCATTAAGGGACTAAAGCACAAGTGGGCATGCCTCACATTGGGCACCTTTGGGTAAGTTGTTTAGTTCTTCACCTACCACATTCCCCCTTTATAAAGGCAGTAGTATACCTATGCTCTCCCAGGGAGATGTGATTCACTGCAATGACTTAAGGAAGGGTCTGAGGACTAAGTGAAATAAATGTTTAGATCATATTAAATTGTTGTTGACTTGCCTCTGTGCTTTATCAAACATTATTAAGATATGAGCTACCTCTAAATGCTGACACCATTCCACTGGGCTGGCAAAACATTGTACAGCACACAAAATACGAGCTGCATGAGTTTGCTCCTGCTGGTGGATTTCACAAGGTAGGTTCTGCACAGATGACTTCTGTCAAAGAGACTGGATTGCACAATATCCCAATCTGAAATTCCCTCCGCTAGGACTTGGATATCAGTTAGACATCTGTCACCATTTGGGCAACAAAATATCCATTGTATTCCATGTGCAGGTTGTAACTTAATCTGGAATTCCTCTATGTGCCTGCACTCGTCAGACATCTGAACATAGTGTTTCTTCTGGTGAGACCAACACCACCACAAAACAATCTCTAAAAGCAAGCCTGTGGCCAAACGCCAGTTCAAACCAAGTGTGAAGAAAAATGTATGCTCTTTTTTGAGGGAATATTAACTTCAACCCAAGGAGGCTTGAATTAGCTGTTATCCAGCCCATGTTTGTGGTATGTAGAGAGTACATGTCCATAGTGCAGCTTGGTATGGTGAATAGGATCTGCATACTGAAAAAGCCTGTTAAGTGCTGGGGAAAAATGCTTTTGAGTGGAAACTCAACCTTAATGACTTCTTGTAACACTGGGGACAGGTGACCTGAAGCTCCTAGTGTGCTCACAAGCTGCTAAGCAGATATCTCCAGATCTTGTAGTCTAACATGCACAAAGGAAGGGAATGATTGCTGCATGAGAGATGTAATTAGAGAGAATACTGAAGCACAGATCACTAGGTGACATGAAGTGTGGATGGTAGCATGTAGGTGTGGTGCACAGGAGAACTGAAATGCACATTTAGTCCTGACACAAATGCCATTTTACTGTTTTCATATATTAATTATTTAATCACAGTCACAGTCCGCCACAATGCAGAAGCACAAGTCCTCCTCTTCCTTCACTCCTTTCATCGATCCACGCCTGCTCCAGATCTCTCCATCCACCGGCAGCGCTCTCAACAATGTGGGTGAGTTGAGTCACTTTTACCAACTCGCTTTAAATGGAAAAAAAAAACAGGAGAAGTGATCGACATGTGCAGAATCAAGCTGGAAATGGGAATAATAAATATTAAAACTCAATATGAAGAAATCTGAGATCGATGTAGGCGAATTGTACGTGAAGCTAATTTTCTATTTCATTATTTCCTATCAAAATTGGGGGGGGGGGGGGGGGGGTTTAAAATTGTAGAATAAAGTTGAATATTTAAATTTTACTGCTCATTTTTACCCCAGAACAAACTCATTATTATATACCTCCAAAGAACATGGAGTTATTTCTTCATGAAAAAATGTACTGATGCACTAAGCAGTCTGTTACTCATTTTTATAGAGCTCTATTCTTCACTAGCTTTGACCTACAGGTGAATGTTACCTGTCGTTATTTGTGGAGTGGTTTATTGATAGCACAGATGTGCTGCAAAATTGAAACATAACATAAGAAAAGATAAGACTTCATTCATACAACACTGTGTGTTGGTCACAATTTGTAACATGTGACCTTTTGGTTTTGTAGGTTACGGGAATGATGCTAGGCTGCAGGAGGCGCTGAGGCAGGATGCATCACGCAAGGGCTCCGTGGTGAACGTAAACCCAGTCAACACCCGGCCTCAGAGTGACACGCCGGAGATCCGCAAATACAAGAAACGGTTCAACTCTGAGATCCTGTGTGCTGCCCTGTGGGGTGAATATTGTCACTTAAACTGACTCTTTGTGAATAGCCACTGCATCATTTATAAGGCTGTTTATCTTGTGTGTCTGTGCAGAAATGAATATTGACTGTAATGATAAGTTTGAAAACCTGTAATTTCAGATGTGGCTACGATATTTGATAGCCTGATTTGTGAAGTAGATCTGATTGAACTCTTTGGCTACTGGTGTAAAGTTGTGAATAACTATCTTAGTTGAATTCCTAACACAGCAGGTTACTACTTTATTTTTTAACAGGTGTTAATCTGCTGGTCGGGACAGAGAGCGGACTGATGCTGCTTGATCGTAGCGGTCAAGGGAAGGTCTATCCCCTCATCAACCGCAGGCGCTTTCAGCAAATGGACGTCCTGGAGGGCTTAAATGTGCTGGTGACTATTTCAGGTACCCTTTTCAACTTCTTACTTTTTTCTGCTTGCGGATTATTTGTTTCCCTTCAGCATATTGAGTAACTGTACATGGTATTGTGTGTCTTCTGTTTTACACAGTATTATTTGTGGAATCCTCGAATCTGTGTATATGCGTCAGTGTATAAATACACTTGAGAAAGATGATGAAATTTTGTTTCCGGTGTTTTTTTGTTTTTTTTTTTGGTAACAGCATAGAGTTCACTCTGTACTGTTTTACTGTGGCAATCAGGAAGAGTTGCTAAAGCATGTTACAGCATTCCAGCTTCTAAGGATATTGAGTAAGCCATGTCACGCTCTCACACGCCACAGCCTGTGTCAATTCGCCCACCGACTGATTCCATTACATGTTCAAGTCACAAAGTGCTGATGAAGATCTGGCAACTCATGACCTGATGATCAGCTAATAAAAGACAATTTTATCATGTGAAGCAGCTGTGTATTTTTGGCTTTAGGATTAGGATGAATTTAATTAAAATTTTAATTAGCAAACACTTTTAAGAATGAACAGAAAACCAGATATAGATTTAGATCTTTGATCAAGCCAGATGCATTGGTGAGCAGGAAAATCTCCCCGAGACAATCTGAAGAAGGAATGTTGAGAGAAACCTCAAACTCCAGAGTACCACTGTCTCCTACACTCTGTCTTCTAGGAGTTATTTCAGATACCCTCATCCCTCCCAAATATAAAACCCCAGTCCTTATCTCTCTAGCTGTTGCTAAGAAAATAGTCTTTCAAAACTGGAAATTGAAATCATCTTGTCATATCAACCATTGGACTAACCTACTCACAGAATTTATTTTGACAGAAGAAACCATAGCGCATAAAAACAATAATATATCTGCCTTTAAAGAAGCTTGTAAACCACTCATAGTCTTTCTACAAATTCAACAGTTAATGTGAACCAAGTGCATTCCCATTACTTCCCTGCCCACCCTTCACTCCAACCACCCCTATCTTTACACCCCAATAACACCTAATAGACACACGTACAGATATACCAACCTACACTCATAAATCCTCGCTTGTCTGTTTGTTTAAACTGCTTCTGTCTTCTGTCTGTCTCTCTGTCTCTGTTTCTGTCTCAATCTGTCTGTCTGTCTTTCTGTCTATCTATGTCTGCCTGTCTGTATAGGTGTACCTAGCTGGTGTGTACCCCCAAGAAATCCTATTTATTTATTTATTTATTTATTTATTTATTTATTTATTTATTTATTTATTTATTTATTTTTATTATGTGACACTTGGAGCTGTCTTTCACTTTTGTTTTCTTAAGAAAAAGAAAATATATATGTTTGTTAAACCTTTATATGAATAAAAATAATGCTGTCCTCCAAAATCGGGGGGCGGTGGCTTGGCAAAAATAAATAAATAAATAAATAAATAAATTGAAGTAGCTGATTGTTTAGAATAAAAACCTGCACTGGTCCTTTCCAGATAAAATTGCACACCACTGCTTCAAATTCTATTTGTCACATACATAAACATACATGGTATGACATGTAGGGAAATGTGTTTTACAACTGCTCCTTGTAGTGAGAAGACATGCAATAGGAATTAAAATGTAAAATGTATTTTTAAGTATGTTATAGTATAGTATAATTTAAATCAATGGTATATACATTATAATGTGCAGAGTAACGTGACCATTGCAAAAAGAGTTCAAACAGAGTTCCAAGGTGAAATGTGCAGTATGCAGTGTATGGTGTGCAAAAGTGTCCTGGTGTGCTAAAGTGACCAAGTGTACGGTGTGCAAAAGTGTCCTGGTGTGCTAAAGTGACCAAGTGTACGGTGTGCAAAAGTGTCCTGGTGTGCAAAAGTGTCCTGGTGTGCAAAAGTGTCCTGGTGTGCAAAAGTGTCCTGGTGTGCAAAAGGGTCCTGGTGTGCAAAAGGGTCCTGGTGTGCAAAAGTGTCCTGGTGTGCTAAAGTGACCAGTGTACGGTGTGCTAAAGTGACCAGTGTACGGTGTGCAAAAGGGTCCTGGTGTGCTAAAGTGACCAGTGTACGGTGTGCAAAAGGGTCCTGGTGTGCTAAAGTGACCAGTGTACGGTGTGCAAAAGTGTCCTGGTGTGCTAAAGTGACCAGTGTACGGTGTGCAAAAGTGTCCTGGTGTGCTAAAGTGACCAGTGTACGGTGTGCAAAAGGGTCCTGGTGTGCTAAAGTGACCAGTGTACGGTGTGCAAAAGGGTCCTGGTGTGCTAAAGTGACCAGTGTATGGTGTGCAAAAGTGTCCTGGTGTGCTAAAGTGACCAGTGTACGGTGTGCAAAAGTGTCCTGGTGTGCTAAAGTGACCAGTGTACGGTGTGCAAAAGGGTATTGGTGTGCTAAAGTGACCAGTGTACGGTGTGCAAAAGTGACCAGTGTACGGTGTGCAAAAGTGTCCTGGTGTGCAAAAGTGACCAGTGTACGGTGTGCAAAAGTGTCCTGGTGTGCTAAAGTGACCAGTGTACGGTGTGCAAAAGTGTCCTGGTGTGCTAAAGTGACCAGTGTACGGTGTGCAAAAGTGTCCTGGTGTGCTAAAGTGACCAGTGTACGGTGTGCAAAAGGGTCCTGGTGTGCTAAAGTGACCAGTGTACGGTGTGCAAAAGGGTCCTGGTGTGCTAAAGTGACCAGTGTACGGTGTGCAAAAGGGTCCTGGTGTGCTAAAGTGACCAGTGTACGGTGTGCAAAAGGGTCCTGGTGTGCTAAAGTGACCAGTGTACGGTGTGCAAAAGGGTCCTGGTGTGCTAAAGTGACCAGTGTACGGTGTGCAAAAGTGTCCTGGTGTGCTAAAGTGACCAGTGTACGGTGTGCAAAAGTGTCCTGGTGTGCTAAAGTGACCAGTGTACGGTGTGCAAAAGTGTCCTGGTGTGCTAAAGTGACCAGTGTACGGTGTGCAAAAGGGTCCTGGTGTGCTAAAGTGACCAGTGTACGGTGTGCAAAAGGGTCCTGGTGTGCTAAAGTGACCAGTGTACGGTGTGCAAAAGTGTCCTGGTGTGCTAAAGTGACCAGTGTACGGTGTGCAAAAGGGTATTGGTGTGCTAAAGTGACCAGTGTACGGTGTGCAAAAGGGTATTGGTGTGCTAAAGTGACCAGTGTACGGTGTGCTAAAGTGTCCTGGTGTGCTAAAGTGACCAGTGTACGGTGTGCGAAAGGGTCCTGGTGTGCTAAAGTGACCAGTGTACGGTGTGCGAAAGGGTCCTGGTGTGCTAAAGTGACCAGTGTATGGTGTGCTAAAGTGACCAGTGTACGGTGTGCAAAAGGGTCCTGGTGTGCTAAAGTGACCAGTGTACGGTGTGCAAAAGGGTCCTGGTGTGCTAAAGTGACCAGTGTACGGTGTGCTAAAGTGACCAGTGTACGGTGTGCTAAAGTGACCAGTGTACGGTGTGCAAAAGGGTCCTGGTGTGCTAAAGTGACCAGTGTACGGTGTGCTAAAGTAACCAGTGTACGGTGTGCTAAAGTGACCAGTGTACAGTGTGCAAAAGGGTCCTGGTGTGCTAAAGTGACCAGTGTACGGTGTGCTAAAGTGACCAGTGTACGGTGTGCAAAAGGGTATTGGTGTGCTAAAGTGACCAGTGTATGGTGTGCAAAAGTGTCCTGGTGTGCTAAAGTGACCAGTGTACGGTGTGCAAAAGGGTCCTGGTGTGCTAAAGTGACCAAGTGTGAAAAGAGTTCCAAAAGTAATGTGTGCAATGTATGGTGTGTAAAAAGTGTGTCTAAGGTAGTGTCATGTGTGAGCCCATAGAGAACTGGTTCTAGATGTTCTGTTGCTTTATCGGTTGTTGGTAGTTTAAGAAATAAAATAAAAAAAGACGATGTTGAAGATCATAATGAAGAACAAGAAGTTTATTCCAGCATAGCAGTGACAAAATACATGACGTACTTTGGGTTCATCGGAGTCAATAAGAACCCCGAGCAAATCCTGCTCAAGCATTATATACAGTTTTCCCTTTTGGTAATTTAAATTACCGCTTTGAAGGTGTATTGAGTGTAAGAACTGAATGTCTCCCAAATGGCTGGGCTACACCTTGTTGTCTAGCTGATTGTTTTTAAATGTTAAAACAATCAGTCTAGCTGATTGTTTTTAAATGGTACTTGAACCTTTTTAGGAATGAGCTCTTTTAGATGTGTACCTTGGAGTGGAATTTGGGTGCAATTTCTGTAATTTCTTACAGTAGGAATTTATTATCCATGCACAGTTAATAAAAACAAACAAAAAAAAACCTATGCAAGAAGGCAGACCTTTGTACTGTGCTTGTACTGCTCCTGTTAAACATCAGTGGGGATTGGCTGGTGTCGTATCAGCCTGTAGCATACACTCAAAATCATTCTTGATTCTAAACATGGCCCATGATTAATAAATGTAATTTGCTTAGATTAGTTTTGATCACGTGCTTACCCTTATTTTATATATATTTATTTGTATATACTTAAAGATATATCTTTATCATTGAGCAACAACAACTCTGGGACCTTAAATCATGACCTGGATGATTGCTCAGAATTTAGTACTGACTGAAATATGGCAGCTGTAGCACAATGCTTTCATTTTGACAACTAAATGTGGATAATCAGCTGTCTACAACATTTTATTGGATCAGGGTGAACTGATTAACAGAGTAGTAACTTATTCTAACAGGCTAACAGAGTTAGTCAATGTTCCAGTCCTGTCTCAGTTTTAGTATTTTCTTATTTCTGCTTTATACTGACTTGGTTTCTTTTCCTTTTGTATTGTATCTTTCTCAGGGAAAAAGAATAAGTTGCGGGTTTACTACTTGTCCTGGCTGAGGAACAAGATTCTTCACAACGACCCAGAGGTGGAGAAGAAACAAGGATGGACCACCGTAGGGGATCTGGAGGGATGTGTCCACTACAAAGTTGGTATGTTCTCTCTTTCTCCTCAGATGTGTGAACTCACCAGAGATAAAAGATCAGTTGGAAACACCCTGAAGCAGCTGTAAGACATATTAAACTAAGGTCAGATAACACTTATATGCCTCCGTTACTTTTCATTTTCAGTGAAATATGAGAGGATCAAGTTCCTGGTTCTTGCACTGAAGAACTCTGTGGAGGTGTACGCCTGGGCTCCAAAACCCTACCACAAATTTATGGCTTTCAAGGTCAGTAGGATTCATTTGAGAAGTTATTTAACTGATAGAAGAAAATAATTATTCTCTTTTATTACCTGGGATCAGTTTGATGCTTCAGAATGCTTTGTTTTTATTATAATATTGACTTGTTCTGATTCCAGTTAGTCTTGGTACATTCCCACTAGGCTTCAGTCATACTCATTCCCTTATTGCTCCAGACAGATTTATAGTTTTTACTCAGGTTTGTCCCCCATAGCAGACACACAAAGAAGCTTTACAGAAATGTATAAATTCAGTATCTACGTTGTAGATGAATCTGAAGTTCGACTGAAACGCTGGAGCCAATGATCACAGGGCTGTTGCCTTAACTCCAACATCATGTTCTAGCCTATCAAGTACACTAAGATCAAGCATCACCAGCAGGGAGGCACAACACTGGCTAGAAGCCAGTAACAGGTCATTTACCACTTTAACCAGCACTGTTTCTGTGCTATGATGAGTCCTAAATTCTGAATGATACATTTTATGAATGTTATTTCTATGTAGGTCTGAGTATAACTGCTGAGCTACAATTTTTTCTAGGATATTGGACATAAAGGGGCGGTTTGATATTTGGCATATTTAATATTGGACAGCTGACAGGGGTTTTATAATATTGGACAGAGGTCATGTTTTTACTTTATTTTATCAGGGGATTGATAACAGCTAGATTAAAAGATTTAGGTACATAGCCAGTGTTTAGGTATTATAATGAAGAAACATTATAGTGCAAAATATGATTTGGATGAAGAAATTAGAACATTCAAATTCATGATCTGGTACTGATATCAGGGTTAATATTCAGGTAATGATATCCAGGGTTAATTATAATATTGTCCTTTTTTCTTTCTTTTTTTTTTTTTGATGGAGAAACGCTGATCTAGCAGCACCAACAGGTTTCCTGTAGCTCAGGAGGCTCTTCTTCCCTACTGATTTAAAATAGGAATAATTTAATTTAATGCTTTCTACATTCTAATTTCAGAGCAGCCTTTTTTAAGGTGTGTGTGTAAGCATTATACCCTGGCTTTCACTTGTTAAAGCAAATATATATTCGATTTATTTATTTAAATGACTTCTCTTACCTATAGCTATAATGACAACCCTTTTATCTCAGTCATTTGGTGACCTGGTGCACAAGCCCCTCCTGGTGGACCTGACCGTAGAGGAAGGTCAGAGGTTAAAGGTTATCTACGGGTCCTGCTCAGGGTTCCATGCTGTGGACGTAGACTCAGGAGCTGTGTATGACATCTACCTTCCTACTCATGTGAGTGTTAGCACAATAGCATTAAAAATTAAGTGTTTATTTAGAGTCTTTATGCTGATACATACATTCAGTAAACATTCTGATTCTCTACTCTCTCTTGCCTGGGGTTTAGATCCAGACCAGTATTCAGTCACATGCCATAATCATTCTGCCAAACACAGACGGTATCGAGCTGCTTGTGTGTTACGAGGATGAGGGCGTGTACGTCAACACCTACGGCCGCATCACGAAAGACGTCGTGTTACAGTGGGGAGAGATGCCAACCTCTGTGGGTATGTGACACACACACGGGCTTTTACAAGCTAATGCTTTAGATTTGGACTAGAAGAGGTTTAGAAGGATTTTGCTGATATGTTTTTTTTTATTCATTACATGGATCGAGTTTTTTTTTTTCACCCTCTCAAACAAATTCATAGTGTGAAATCTTGGAACAAGAGAAGTAAAAGTGTTTTCCATTTTCTTTTTTACCGTTTTTTAGCATATATTCGCTCCAACCAGATCATGGGCTGGGGGGAGAAGGCCATCGAGATTCGCTCTGTAGAAACCGGCCACCTGGATGGAGTTTTCATGCATAAGAGAGCTCAGAGGCTTAAGTTCCTGTGTGAACGCAATGACAAGGTGAGATTCATCCTCACACACACAACACACAGGGTTTGAAGGCTAGCATTACTGTTGCTCAGTTTCCTCAGGGATTGTTGGAAGCCTCCATTTCACAATGAAGTATTTGTGGAATAAATATGCACTTATGCACCGTTTATTTATTCCCAGGTGTTCTTTGCATCAGTGCGTTCTGGAGGATCCAGCCAGGTCTACTTCATGACCCTAGGGCGCACGTCCTTACTCAGCTGGTAAACACTCCCACTCCTCCTGGAATGACGACTCCCTTTTCACATGATGACAGTGTCGCCTACAACCACCAACCAAGATCCTCAGTGTGATGAGCAGAAACCACATCAAGTTAAACGACTCAGCTGCTGTCGTAAACCAGACTGAGAAGCTGTATAGAAATTTAAATTTAGATAAAGTAAAAAAGCACGCGTGTGTATGAGAGAAGGCCTCAGGCGAGAGTGTTGATCTTATGGTATTATTGCTAGCCTGTGTAAATGTTTTCTTTCTGTAGAAATCCAAGATGACCAAGTAGTAGAGTGACGCCAGAAATGTGCTGGGGAATACGTGAGAATTTCAGGATGGAAAGAGGGAGAGAGAGAGAGTGTGTGTGTTAAGTAGGTCCCAGGAAAGTGAAGTTTATTTACGTTATGGACTGGTATGTGTGTGACGCGTCTAGAATGGAGATGGACCATGAAAGAATATTTTAATGTTATTATTATTGGTACCATCATTATTATTATTATTATTATTATTATTATTATTATTATTATTATTATTATTATTATTATTCACTAAATATGTGGATTCTTATAATCTTCTACTTGTGATTTTTAAGGCTCGCATGTTCTCACTGTCCCCCGTAACATATATATATATATATATATATATATATATATATATATATATTATATGTGTGTATATCTATAAAAAATATATATTTTACTGGGGACAGTGTTTAATGTCAAAATTTGTGCTACCATAATATTTATAAACAGCAGAGAAAGTAACAAGCATGGACTTTCGCAGCTTAGAGTGGCCCTGCCCATTCTCTCTCACCTGACAGGTGAGTCTTGGATCTCTCTCTCGCCTCTAGTTAGAATTTTATGGACTGTGTCTAAGATGGTGTACCTGCTGTGAATACATGACCTTAAATGGAAAGGGAACAGCGATGTCACCTCGCTGGTGTGTAAGCACGAGTCAGATAAACGATGCGGAACACATCTGACACTGTAAAGGTTCTGCTCATTAATTAGGTGGACGACATTTCCCTTTTTCCCCCTCATGCCCAAACATTTGATTTTAGAATTTTTCCAAATATATACGATGCACTAAGTGGGAATGTAGTGTGAAAATACTGTTATTGTGCTTCAAGTTGAAAGGCATGACTCCACGCTGTTTTAGTTTCTTTCTTTTTACAGTGTTTAACAGAGTAACAATAACAAACTGAGCCTGTCTGAGTCTATTGTGCGTGACTTTGGAGTTGTTTGCCGTCGTAACCGGTCCGTTACATTGAAGAGCATCATCCCTTCATGACGTCAAGTGTGTTCTGTTTCTATTAAATCAGACTGTAAGAGTTTTATTTGAAACTTTACCTCCTCAGTGTTACACATGAACCGTGGGATTTTCTCCCCCTTCTCTGTGAGTTCCTGGCAGGTGACCTGCCACTTGTTGATATTAAATGTGTTCCTTTATAGCATAGCATAGCACGCACGCACGCACACACACACACACACACACACACACACACACACTGTTTTGTTACTGAAGGCATCTCGGTTGTATGGCTCTGTTTTTGTGACTCTCAGGAGAGTAATAGCTCTCTCCACATACACTCAAACACACACACATACATTTATTCATTCATTCATTCATTGCTATTTTCTCTGTTGATCTCTTTCATGTATTTTATTAAGTCTTTATTACATTTAAGGCTTTATATTTTGTCAGTACTTAAAAACACGGTCTGTAAACACACCACAGTTGCTGTTCCTGTGTGAGAAACACTAGAATCTCTTTAGTGCTATTCTCTAACTGACTTTCAGTTTGGATACACAAATTCAGCAGATCTTACAGCTGTGTGTGTGTATTTACCTCATCTTTTCCCTCCAGTTTAATACACACACACACACACACACACTACATTCATCACCATATTTCTGGTTAGGTGCTTTTATTTAATCGTTCATATAATTTTATTTAATGCTAATAAGTATTAATTATTGTTCAAGTTGTTTGGATTTCCTTTGAGTTTCATGGCTGATATCCACTTGCGGTGTTTGCATAAGAAAATCAAATCAATTGTGCTGTAATGACAAAATGGAGAAACTAAGAGCTGATGTTAAGGAACCACTACATGAAATGCAAACATTTTCTGTTCTTCTTTTCTGTTTAAGAGCTTCGACTGCTCCACTTCTAGGTATAGTTAAGAGCGTTAACTCTAGAGGTTTTTTTTAACGTCTGAGTTTAGTGCAGTCGTAATGTAGTGCTCACTTAATATAATCTTCACCTGTTGAGGAAAATGTTTACAGAGGCAGACGTTGAGCTACACTAACGTTCATTTAATTTATGTTTTCTCTTACAGAGCTCTTTGCTTTATTTTGTATTGACTCTTTTTTTTTTGTCAGTATTTTCTCTCAGTTGTGTAAGGCTAATAACTCAGACAGATATGAATAATGCCGTTTCAGAAACGTTCCCGGCTGATCTGGATGTCTGTATTTCAGTCGTGGCACTGTATCGTTCGTCCTCTCTGTGTGTGGCAGGAAGTCCTGTATTTTCCTGATGGTCCTTTGTTTTTTTCTTTGAAAATAAACTCCTAAGGTAATTTAAGGAGGCTTCTGTGTTGTTCTTTGTCCTTTCATGCTTTAGTCACATTGAGGACGATGTTTGGATGTTTTCCTGTTCCATCGTCCATCCTGTTAATTTAATGATGTCACTTCCTCCTTTATGGTCACACACATTTTAATAAAATATCCTTTAAATAAATCACTGCATGTTACAGAGCTGAAATTAGACAATCTTATTTATGATGAATTAAAACTTCATCTGATTTACACTTCCTCTGTGTGCTCTGAATGAACATCCCTCCTGATTCCTGTCGGTGTTGACACACTAGTATCATCCTATGGGAAACCACATTAGTCAAAATTGTACATGTTTTTGTGGAATAAAATGAGCTGTTGGTTGTGGACTAGTGGAACATCTGTCAGACTCCATCTTTAAAAATCCATTGATTTCTTATCCAGATTAAATAAAACTCACAAACTTTTACTCACCACACAGATCAGCAGGTCTCTGGTGTCCATTAATCTGTCTCTGCTTCACCGGTTGGAGATTCTCTGACTCCGTTGTCTAAACATCACAATCTGGCTCATCGGTTACTTAAGGTTGGTGGCTCAAGGCTCGGAGATGATGTTCAGAGGATCAGGATTCAAGCCCCCAGCACTGCCAAGCTTCCAGTGTTGGGCCCTTGAGCAAGGCCCTTAACCCTCACTACTCAAGTTGTGCTGTATCATGGCTAACCCTGTGCTCTGACCTCAATCTCCAAAAAAGTTGTAACGTGTGAAGAAAGAATTTCACTGTGCTGTAAAGTATATGTGACAAAATAAAGGCTTCTTCTGTTCTTTATTCTTCCTGCTTCCAATTCATCGACAACTGACTTCACTTGCTGCTCAATATATATCATACCTTTTAACAGGTAAGAGTGTGTGTTGTATATGATGTATGTATATTGCTGTGTGTGAGACTTGACATTAGATTTTGTAAAATGTTGTTGCTGTTCTCTAATTATTATAATCTAATTAATCTAGTTTTGGGATTAAATATAACCAGTTTGTATTAAAATATAAATTATACAGTTACTTAATTCATGGAATGAAGTGAAGTTACTGCTTCCTTTATGCCACAAAATGCTGACTTTTTGCTAATTCTTCTTTGAATATGACCTCACATTTCCTTGACAACCAAACAAGAGCACTTGCGTGTTAATGTCATTTAGATTTTACAACGTCACAGGAGTTCCTTGTGTGTGTGTGTGTGTGTGTGTGTGTGTGTGTGTGTGTGTGTGTGTGTGTGTGTGTGTGTGTGTGTGTGAGAATTTTCATGGTGACGACACTGAGTGTCATTTGTATACAGGATGCCACAAGAAATTCTTGGAAGAATTTCCACAAAATGTAATTGTGTGCGTGCGTGTGTGTGTGTGTGTGTGTGTGTGTGTGTGTGTGTGTGTGTGTGCGCCTGCGTGCTCGGATATGATCATTTCAGAATTGTGTATCTAGAAGGTATGTTCCTAAAATGCCTAAAAAGGAAATCCCAGCGTGTATTAAAGTTGTTCTGCAGGGTGTATTGCAGAGAGCACCGGCTGTGACTCCTTGCTCTGGCTTGATGCGGTACATGCTGTTGCTCTGCTGTGTTTCCGTTGCTTGATTCATATCTGAACTCGAACTTCTTCCTCATGTTGTTTGTGTGATGAGATTCCTGCAGTCATGTTTATTACACACATGCTCAGCTTTATACACAAACTGTTATGTGAGCTGTGCCAGAGTTCATGTAAATAATCTGTTTATTACCAAGAATTTCTAAAATGTAAAAATATTTAAGCTTAGAATAATCATATACACCAATTAGACATAACATTAAAACCACCTGCTTAGTATTGAGAGTAAGTCACTGCTTAAAATACCTCTGACTCTCCAAGACCTGGTGGCATGTGGTAACCTAGTGGTTAACGCGTTGGGCTATGAATTGAGTTCGATCCCAGGTCCATCAAGCTGCCACTGTTGGGCGCCTGTGCAAGGCCCTTAACCCTCAATTGCTCTGGATAAGGGTGACTGCCATTGCTGTAAATGACTTTACTTTAGACCTGAACTTCACCCAGATGTCCGCAGAAGGTTCTTTACGTCGGACTCCATTGTCCAGCACATCCCATGTAGAGTGGAACAGACTGAGATCTGGGGATTTGGAGGACAATCCACACCTTGAACTCTGTCATGTTTCTCACACTGTTCCTGCGCCATTTCTGTAGTGTGTTGGGGATCATCGTCCTGCTGCAAGACAACACTGCCATGTTGGAACACCGTTGCCATGAAGGTGTAAACTCGATCTGCAACAGCAGATCAGATCAGACATACAGTATATGTGGTGCATGTCTGAGGAGCATTTCAGAACTTTGCCTCCTAGACCACCATCACCTCCATAGTGCATCCAGGTGCCATCTCTTCACAAAGTAAGAAGATGCACACAATGTTAAAGAAACCAGGATTCATCAGATTGTCCAATGTAGAAGCTTTCACTGGTGTTCTAGGAGTCCTCATGGTCCCTCTGACTACTCTGCAGCTACACAGCTCCAGACACATCAAGCTGTGATGCTCTGTATGATTGGACTACTTTCTATCACAGCCAGCATTCATGTTTTCAGAAGTTTGTGCTGCAGAATAGAATAGAATAACTTTAACCTGTTCAACACTCGGCCTATTTTTAAGGCCTCTACAATAACTGTTATTGTAGACAATAACTGTACAATAAAAGTACTAAAGTAGCTCTTCTGTGGGATTGGACCAGATGGACCAGCCTTCGCTCGTCACGTGCCCAATTTTATTTAGTTATTCCTGCTTTGAGATCTGACTGTAACGAGATGATCATTATTTACTTCACCTGTCGCCGGTTTCTTTTTATGGCTGTCTTGTTGTTCTGCTGTAAATGAGTCGTATAAATAATAAACAGTTTACTGAATACACTTCTGTTATCATCTAATTTAGTACTAAATAGGAGTGTTCAGCATTTTCTCAGATCAGTCGTAGACTTAAACGGCATTAAGGTTAATGTTACTGTGTTCATTTAATAATGTTAACTGTTTTTTTTCCATGTCTGTTTCTTTTTTTTTTTTTTTTTTACATCAAACTCTATTACATAAATACACAATGACAGAAATCTTTAACATTGCTTTAACATTGCTGTGTGTGTGTGAGAGAGAGAGACAGACAGACAGGTCTATGTATAGATATTAGATAATAGTAAAAGTTCCCACAGTTTTACGGAAGCGGTTTTATTCAGCCAGCAGTTGCATAAGTATCATAAAAATTTCACATGAGCACAAAATTAAAAAGGCAGAATTTTTAATGTTATTAGTTTAATGAGCACACTGATGTATGATGTGTATTATAATGTCATACTAGCCAGGAACAATACTGTGTTGTATTTCTGTAAGATTTGATGCAAAATGTTCAGGCTTTTTATTTTGTTCCTTATTTTAAAAGCATCTATAAGAGCTGTTTGTGTGTCAGATCTGCTGGGGCACATTTAACCGGCTGCATGTCAAAGTCAAGCTGCAGAACAAGATGTCATGGATTTTCTGTAGAGACTGACACTGTTCATATACACTCTGTTCTACAGATGTGTGTCATGAAGTGTGTGTGTATGTGTGTCTGTTTGTTTGTGTATGTGTGTCATGGAAAGGAATTTCCAGGCTCCTCTGAGGAACCTTAAAAGAGCTCACAGTTGAAGGTTTTCCCAACCGCCACCTACACAGTCCACACATCGAAGCGAGGAAAAAGGAACCTGCTCACGTCTTAAAGTCAACTCCTTCGTCATATGTGTATATATCTGTGCATGTCTTTATCAGTCTCTCTCTTTCTCTCTCTCCCTTGAGCGCTCTACCATCACCAGCACCTTTTCAGTCTAATCCTCACCTTCACCATGATTACCTTCAAAAGCCAGGTGAGAATTTAATCTTTAAGAATAAATTAAATGTCATTTATTGATCTCTTAAAGAAAATTTAGTGTGTGTGTGTGTGTGTGTGTGTGTGTGTGTGTGTGTGTGTGTGTGTGTGTGTGTGTGTGTGTAAGAGATAGCAGATATTCAATATGTGTTCACAGATGTTTATTATTTATCACAGTTTCTTTTATTTCTCAACTCTGTCAGATCTTTATTATCTCAAACTGTCACTGAAAAATGGTTTGAATTAATGTAGAATTAATTGCAGTATACAAAATGTGGTTAAACAGAAATCATCTTTATTATTATTATTATTATTATTATTATTATTATTATTATTATTATTATTATTATTATTGGAAGTAAAACCTTTAATTAAAATGACTGAATATTGTGGATTATTAAGTTGTTTTTTTTCCAGGCGGTTAATTATTTTTTTAGATAAAAATATATAAAATATTTGTTTTTGTGAATCCTCTTCTGTCAATTATAATCTTTTCTTTATGCAAATTACATCATACAGTGCTAGATAAATATCGAAGATAGGTAAAAGCTGTCTTTATATAAAGCAGTCTCGTTCTCTTCTTCAACTGAGTCTCAAAAACATTGGAGGTGTCCAGTGGTTCATAAAGCATAGCCAGAGCGTTCATCTTATTTATTTATTTATTTATTTGTTTGTTTGTTTGTTTGTTTGTTTGTTTGTTTGTTTGTTTAAATGTACCGTAAGTTTTATTAGCTTACTTGTGTTTAATCTGAACCTCAGTAACTCATCTGTGTGGTGGAAAGATCAGGAAGAAGAAACTAGCTCTAGTAAACAGAATAAAATGTAATTGCACATGTTTTAATAATATTTATAATTTTTACTAGTAAACTTAAGATTAAGTCTTTCTAAAGAGCTAAACCTGAAACTAATTAACACTAATGAATGAGCTTCAAACTAAGTTCAAACTAGAGTCTGTGGGGTTTATTTGTGTTAAAGGGGCTGTCTGAAAAGTAGGAAAGTCCCACTGTACAGTACATGACCTTTGACTGATCTGGAGTGTGTGTGTTTGTGTGTGTGTGTGTGTGTGTGTGTGTGTGTGTGTGTGTGTGTGTTCTTCTTTCATTCAGTGTGTTATAGGTTTCAGCGTGTGGATTATCTTGTCCTGTGGACTCTCCCCTGTCTGTGCAGTGCCTGTGAGAGGTAATGTATGTGAAAATGTTGTATGGTGGGTTTTAGTATGGTGGGTTTTGTGGATTTTAGTAAGAGTTAATGTAACGGGTGAAGTTTGTTTCTCTCCGTGATTTTTCTCGGATAAAAGAAATTTGGTGTCTGCAGAATCCCAGCCTCGGTTTGTTTAGGGGAAAATAATCAGTCTCATGGTTTCTAATGAGATAAATTGCCTGTTAGTTTTTTGTCCTGTTTATTATTATTATTATTATTATTATTATTATTATTATTATAAGAAATATTGCTGGCGTCATCCTCGTACCTCCAGACACGACAAGTACACTGTTCATTTCTAAGGTTCTGTATGAAATATGAGGTAAATCTAGTAACACTGCAGGACAGGATGGATCAGACAGTCCTGCTTTCTACACACAGGAATATTACAGCTGTTTGGAGTGAATTTGATTTGTTTTTCTCCACAAATCCATTAGCTGACAAATTGATTAGTTTTCTAAAACATAAATATTTCCTTTATTAAACCCAGTGATTGTGTTTCTGTAGCTAATAACAACTGAACCTGAACCATAATGAACCCAAACCATTCAATAAAATAACTTTGCATTTGATTGTAAAAAAATATATTTAAATATTTAGGTCTAGAACCTGCAGTAAGCATTTTTGACCAGTTACTGAAGCTAAATGAAAGATTAACACCTTTTGATGGTTTGCTGTTTCAGAAATTTCTGGAATTGAACAAACCCCAAAACTATAAATAATCAACATCATGATGAAATTGCTGCATTATGATGTGACCTATAAACAGGTTTCGGAAAAGACTTGGTTTTTCTAAAAAGCAGTTTCTCGACTTCCTCTGTCACATTAGGTAGAAACGTTTTCAGAAAGTCTCAATCGAGACCGATGATGAACTTGAGTCATATTTCTGTAAGTACTGTGGAGTTCAG
This sequence comes from Tachysurus fulvidraco, assembly GCF_022655615.1. Classification (NCBI taxonomy): domain Eukaryota; kingdom Metazoa; phylum Chordata; class Actinopteri; order Siluriformes; family Bagridae; genus Tachysurus; species Tachysurus fulvidraco. Next base: position 27,322,730 of record NC_062523.1, read on the forward strand.
GAAGATTCCACAATTTGGAAAGAAATAAAGAAACCCATTCTGGTCTGACCACGTCCACTTCTGGTGCTCACTTCTGGTTTAAATCCCAGTACATTAATACAAATATTTTTAGCTAAACTAAGCCAATAACTAACTGCAATAATAGAATTGTTACTGTATGTTATTTATTTTTTTATTTATTTTTTTATGAACTGCTTCGGTCCACGTTGTTGTCCCAAAAACTTAGACTCATATGATCTTTCTAGCTGGTTGTGAGGTGATTGGTGAAGAGATCGAGGATTTCCATGCTCAGGGAGAAGCTATGGCCATCACATTCCCCATTCTGGAAGCTAACATTTGGTACAGGGAACTTCCTGAAGACAACAGCACCATGTTCCAGTTGTTCCACAGCAAGCATCATGACCTCAGTAAACAGGCTCACAGGGTCGTACAGCAGGGTCGAACCCTCTGGCTCCTCCCTTCATTGTCCTCTGACTCGGGAACGTACACCTATGTGTTCAGGTAGGTTCAGAAAAACAGCTGTAATATTGAGAGTTAAACTTTAACTCCACTGTTTCTCTATGAATTTCTCATACGTCCATGTCCTTTAACGTATTTCTCACATTTCAGCTTTTAACAAAAGCATGTAACATGACACTGAAAGCAGAACTGCAGATAAACTCTTACAAACTAAACGTTTCTTTATAAATACTATTTTAGTTTTCTTTAGACATGTTTATCACCTGAAGTGTGTTTTTTTACATTGAGGCTACAAGAATAATGTAGCTAACATTTTATTTAACAGTTTATTTTCAGTCTTATTTGTATAGCTCTTTTAACACTGGACATTGGGAAAAGCAGCTTGACATTGGGAAAAGCAACTTGACAATAATATAAAAATTCAGAATATAAAGGATCAAATGTTAAATTGAAATATCAGGCTGATTCTTTATTTAAAAACTAAATGAAACCGACCAATACAATGTAAATGTGGAGCTTGATTTATTTATGAGTTACATCCTTGTTTAATTTCTTAAAATTTTGGGTGACACTGTTACCTGACACACTAGCGCCATCTTGAAATACAGTCACTTTCTTGACCTGCGCATAGCTTGGTGTCATCCGGAGCAGCATTAGACTCAGGAAGGAGGTGTGACCTAAAGTATGAAGGCAGGTCTGTGCAAGTGATTTGTTTGATTACTTCCTCTTAAAGGCGGGGTCTCCGTTGTTTGAAAGCCAATGTTGACATTTGAAATCACCAAAACAAACACGCCCCTAACCCAAATGGGTCCCACCCCTGTATTGATAGCTCCGCCCACACATACATATGTAACCCAGGCAACTAATGGAAAGAAATGTCTTTATCATAGCTGAAGGGAAGAACAATACGATTGCAGATAAACAAACAAGCAAAAATGACACACAAGCATAATCATTCAAAGGGCGGCATAAATTAGTTCTGTGTAACAAAGCAAAACCAACGTTACTCACCTATCGAGAAGGAAAAACGCGCCTCGGCGTCTTAAGTAAAGTTGGCCGCATATTCACAGATTGGAGTTTCCCGAGTCAATAACTCCTGAGCTAAACGCTGTTACTACACAAGTAACACCTCTTTTTTATCGTAGTAATGTAGGGAGGCAGCTACAACCCAAATTTCCTCAAAATCAGCTTTCCTCTGTGGTGGACAAAATACACAAGTCTCTGTGTGCGGACGACTGAGAGACAGATTCCAAGGGACCGTCTGCAAAGTGCAAAACCCAAAAAGCGAATACTAAAAAACAGTCAATAACTTCACTTGTAATACACTGTAATGTCACCAAATTCAGATCACACATCACTAATGTCCTGATATACTACAAAACTTATTTGGGTGAAATGTCTTTTTGTATCATTTTAATGATTTTTTAAATATGAAAATATTAAACTCGAATCTGTGAATATGTGGCCAACTTCCCACTCCTTCAGGTCTCTCCAGCGCTGGAAAGCTGATCCTATATTAACACGTCCTACTTCTTGCCTTATCGTAAGCCTTTCTTTGCTTTCTTTCTTTGTTTTTATCCTCCATGTCAATGTTAAAACCGCTTTCTGCTAATGTCACACATGCGCACTGAACACTCTCTCCGCCGCATATTAAGACCCGCCCCTTTCTGCTCACTGGCTACACATTAGTTTTGTTTTTGATTTGTTTGGCAGCCCAACGCAGTTTTCTGAAGCATTTCTCAAACAACGGAGATCCCAACTTTAAGGAATGAATCAATATCACAAATCAGTTATTTTTTTCTTCTCAGAATGCTTTATTCCTCTTTTATCAATGCAAAAGAAAGATAACACACAGTTTTTATCCATTTATAGTTGCATTTATAGTACGACAAGTTAGATTTAGAATTTTGACACTGGAGACTCCTTCATTACCCTATCAACTGTTAAATGTTTTCTTTTTATAGCAAGATGTATGTGTAGATTATGTGGAGTTTCAGCAATACCGGTCCATGCAATACAGACCCCGTTGTTACTATGGAAACGATTAAGCATTAGAACAAGAGCATTAATATTGAAGAGCTGTCGGAGCTCATCTTCTCTTTTAGAGGGATTTAACTTCCTGACCAATCAGAATTGAGAATCAAACTGTGCTGTATTGTTTTATTTAATTAATACTGTCTAAATAAAGCTGCACTTAGACCTTCAGTGTTGAGATTGTGTCGTGTTTTCTGACGTGTGTGTGGTGTGTTTGTCGACCATTTAGCAGCGACACCTTCTGCCTAACTGGAAGCTTCACTGTGACCATTTATGAGAAAGGAAAAGAAGACATGGAGATGATGTCATATCCTGTTTCTTCAAAACCAGGCAAGGACCTGACCATCGAGTGTCCGCACATTAACCATTTCAACAGGCTGGAAAGTCCACGCTGGTTCAAGGTGTGTGTTTTGTGGAGGCTTGTTTAGTAAGAGGAAGATAGACTATATGTTTGTCTAGACTAGGGTTGAACCACAATTCCTACAAGTATGTCAGTGCTCAGTAACACTTGTTATGTCCAGGGTTTTCATGCTGGTGTTCCGTTAATAAACGAGACACGTTACGCAATTTTGTCAGGAGACAAATCGAGTCTGACCATCAGAAACGTTTCGGCAGAAGATGAGGGCCTGTACACCTGCTGGCTGATGGTGATTGTCAACAACGAACAATACAACGTTAGCAGGACCTGGAAACTACGAGTGCTGTGTAAGACCAGAACCTCAGAAGCATTATGCAGTCACATACACAACATCTTACAGACAACAGGACACGAGAACTGAGGACACATATATATTTATATATCATATATCACATCTAACCCTGATGAGCAAGCTGGAGGCAATGGTGGCAGGGAAAAACTCCCTGAGATGATATTAGGAAGAAACCTTGAGAGGATCCAGGATAAGGATTTTTTCTTCACCACCTCTGACTCGCTCATTAGAGATTAAATTATATGTTTATAATTTATGTCCTGAGCCTATATAGATTCCTGTAAAGCTGCTTTGATGTGCAATACAAATATATACAAATTTATTAAACTGAATATAGAGTACAGAAGGCTTTAGAACCATATTAGTTTATGCTCATCCAGCATTATTCAGTCTATATGTAGAAACATGTCTTATTCTTTACTCAACAGTGTTTTTAACAGTGCTTTAGGTTACTGTGAGTTATTGAGTAAAAGCAGTAGTGATGATGATGATTATGATGATGATTATATATATTCCAGGTGTTAGTTATTTAGATGTGAGTTAGCAGTGTACTACAGTCTAATATTGGAATGAAGTGAAATAAATAGAGACAGAAAGAGGAACCCTAGATGCCACATTGGGCAAAAACAGACAGGTCATCAGTCTTCCTAGAAGCAACTTTCCATTGAGTCGACATAAACTCCACAAATTAACAAAACCACAAAACTCCTATTTTATTGTACATGAAATATTCTGAATTTGAACACAATTTCACCATCAATAACAGCCTCCAGTGGCTCTGTATTTATATGTTAAAAGTTTAAATAAAGACTATAAAGTTTATAGAAATCAGCTGAAAGTTAATGATTAGGGATAAATTGAAATAATGATCAGTGTCCATTGTTTAAAGTGCTATATAAATAAAACTGAATTAAATCGATTTGATTGAATTAAATGAATAGACTTACACTGGCTTGTGATCTGCAGCCTGGTTCTCTGAGTGATTTAAAACAGCTCGAATTTTATCTCGAATCTTAATAATAATCAGTTTTTAAAAAATAAATTTTTCTTTTGCAATAAAATGGTTATTCAGGAATTTTTTTTTAGACTGTGATGTAAAAAAGACGAGATTTAAATGTTAAAATTTAAATTCTTGGTAGCTGAAGTGAGAGTTAAAAAGCAACAAGAATTTATAATAGATATTAAACTGCCTGAGGTTTTTAAAAAAAAATTTTTATCATATACCAGACACTAAAGGCATTTGGGTCTCATTGAACAGCTTTAGTTTTTAATTAGAACTGTTTTTCTTAACAGGGTCCAAGCAACTTGATATTAAAACATGAATAAAATGACAGCTGAAATGTGTTCAATTACAGCAGTGAACAGTTTCTAACAGAGTAATGATTGAATAATCACATTATGCATTCTTCATAGAGGTGCAGAAAGTCAGTGTGTTACTTCTAGCTCGTGTCATTAAATCAATTTATCATGTTTTTTTTTTTTTTTTTAGCTCCAGTCACCAGTGTCCCGGAGATGCACACAGAAGCCACCAGATCACGAGAAGTTACACAGACAAGTGAGTGATGTTAGACTGTTAGAGTGTGTGTGTGTGTGTGTATATATATATACAGTACAAGTTTGGCAAAAGGGGTATGTGTAACCTTTGTGCAAAATGCTGACAACACCTACGTTTCATTTAAGAGCAACAAAATATTTTGTATGCACTTTATAATGTTACTTTAATATCATTTCAAATTATTTCTGTAAGAGATGGATGTCAGTTTCTCAGCCGGGAACATTTTTAACTGTAAACTACCTGCCTCAGCCCCTCTCAGTACAGGTTTAAACTCTATTTCCTGAACATAATCTATAAAGTTTTCATATATTAGGCTTATTATCTAAAAGTGTGTGTTTTCAGTATGCACACATTATTAGTATGGGACTAATAATGTCATTAATTAAAAAAACACTGTAATAATGTAAGTTACAAGTCACAGACCCCCTGGCTGGGCTTCATCCACTCTACGCTTTCACATCCTCTCATCTGTTTGGTCTTGGTTGATAAATTGTAAAATAGAAAAAAACAGTAGTTACAAACATTCATTTTGAGCTACATAATATACTGTGATATATTTTGTGTGTGTAATGTTGTGAATGTTTCCTTGCAGCTCCCATCCTACCACCTCTTCATATAACCTCTCCTGTAAACGGCTCTGTGTTTGAAATTAGTCTCGGTGAGTTTCATCTCTTTTAATCAGTGACCAGACAGATCACGTACAGGCTAAAACAGCATGATGCACACAAAACGTAATGACTAATCAAAGCACTGAGTGATGAATGATCGTTTATGGTGTATGTAACATCGGGTTTCAGTCATCAAGCAGCACAGTGTGATACACAGGCAACGAAGCAATGCATTGTGGGTAATATGGAAAAATATGAATATGTGAATAATTCCTGGGATAGTCTCCAGGTCCACAGCAGTTCTGACCATAATAAAGCACTTAGCTTTAAAACACATTAACTTTGTGAAATAAATAATGGAAGAAATGATGTGTGAACAACATGTGAGATTTATTTTAATGGTAAAGTTTCTAGAAGCATTTTATAACACTTGAGGCATGTTGTTTGTTGGCATGTGGAGTCACTGTTACCATTATAAAGAACATTATTTATAATAACATCATGTCCCAGAGCAGTAATGTAATGTAATGACAGCAATAAAGCATTGAGGCTTTTATGAGACTTCCATGTGACAAAATACATCTTAACTCTGACCGTTAAAAAGCACTGACACTGGTGACTCCTTCCATAAATTATCAACACAACATTTCAAAAGTTTGGGATCACTTTGAAATTTCCTTGTTTTCCAGTTGTACCCCGGGGCGTCCCACTACTGGTTCTGCTCTGGTTAGAACCAGCTTACGCTGTTCTATGATGGGAATAGCTCTCAACATGGTAAGATATGTTCTTACCATGAAATGAGAGAAAGATTTTTTTTCTGGCCATTTTGAGTCTGTATACAATCCCACAACTCCTGATGCTCCAGATACTAACCTAACCTAAAGAAGTCCAATTGTATTGCTCCTTTAATCATTCCAACACTTTTCAGCTGTGCAAGCACATCTAATAATCAACTAGCTTTATTACTTTTATAGCTTGATTAACTTGGATTAGCAAATATGACATGAGATTGAAACAGAGGACTGGTGGACGCTCATAATGGGCCTCTGTGCGACAGTGTAGTTCTTTCCTCCATTTGATGTTTTTGAAATGGATAGTACTGTAATATGCTTTTAGTTGGAAAACAAGGAAATTTCCAAAAGATCTTAAACATCTCAAATGCTTAAACATTTGTGTAAATGTCCAGAGGGCAGAAGGAGCTTCTGGTAGTTTAACAGGTACATCAGGAGTGGCATGTGCAGATCAGACAGAGAGGAAACGACAGAATATTAAGTACACTCTCAGCATATAATAGATAAAAAAAGTACATTGTGTGCAAGCAGGGACTTCATAAATACTGGCTGTGACATAACTAAGAGACAGAAGGAATAAAACTATAAAATAAGTAAAACTATATAAAATAAATAAATAAGTAAATAAATACGTAAATAAATACAGTACATGTAATAAAGGAGGATATATACTGTACTATATGCAGCTCTAAGTTGTGGATCTGTTCATTATAGTGTGTGTAGTACACACACACACACACACACACACACACACACACACACACACACACACACTCACATATATGTAGTGTTCATGTAAAATGTTAATAAAAGAAAATTACACTGGAACACATAATTTTGTATCATTGTGTTTGTTTGATGTCGCTTGTGTTCAGGCTCCAGTTTAGTGATCCAGTGCAAGGCGTTTGTGGGATACGAGTCAGCCGACTTCACCGAGCTCACCTGGCTGGTGGATGGCCAATCAGTGGGCGGCTCTCATCTGCACGGTCGAGTGTTTCAGGAAGTCAAGAGGTGATAGTTCAAAACCCTCCACATTCACTAGTGCAGCCCTGAGAGGAGACCAGAGACACAGATCTGCACAAAAAAACACATCAGATATTAGTAAATAAAACAATTAGTACAACATTCACACATACTTTACATAACCTAAATGTAGGTTAAAAAAACTAAAAGATGAGTCAGATGTAAGAATTTATATGGCGTATATTAAGATATTAATTTGGTTGGGATGTGGTAGCCTAGTGGTTAAGGTGTTGGGATACCAATTGGAAGGTTGTTAGTCCGATTCCTATGTCCACCAAGCTGCCACTGCTGGGCCCCGAGCAAGGCCCTCAATTGCTCAGTTGTATAAAATGAGATAAAAATTCAATTTGCTCTGGATAAGGGCGTCTGTTAAATAATGTAAATGTAAATATTAATAAAGGAATAGTTGTCATAATAATGTTTAAGGTGTGACACCAATGTTTTTTGTTGGCTCTTTTTGGGTTTCATCTATTTTTAGAATGTAATAGTTTCAAGATTCTAGTCAAAAACCTATACGTACCCATCACACCGATGTGATTCATCTCCAAAAAAAAAACAAAAAAACAATTGTACAACATCTCTGTATTCTGTGGTTTTGCAGTTTCCCTTCAGTGGAAGTACAATCAGTGTTTTAGCATGATGTTGTCCTGACACAAAGCCACTGAGCTCCATGAAGACAGGGTGTAGAGTTTAAATGGATCACAAACCTTCAAACTATCTACTAACTATCTGTTCTTTTGAAAAACAAAATTAGGGGAAAAAATTTGAGTACTGTGAAGTGTAATCCTCTGTAGTGGGAGTAAATGGGGATTAATGAAGTGTCCTGTATCTGTCCGCAGGGTGTCAGCTGGCCATGTGGAGGCGCTACTGGTCTTCCTAGAAGTGCATAAAGAGGACACGAGGGCCGAGCTGAAGTGTGTCGCTCTAAACCTGTCAGGAAAACAGGAAGTTGTCATACAAATTAAACTGGAAGGTAGGTGTACATTACATAAATATGGAATTTTATGGAATCTCTGTATAAAATTATATCATAAATCCTTTTTTAACCCTTTCAAGCACCACACCAACAGTCCTGTTAGTTATTAAATGTCAAATAAATAAAGGAGATATTTATTTAGCATTGATGGAAGAAGTCTCCAATGTGAACTCTTTCATACTGGATTCAGTATTCATGTTCATGCTCATATTAGACTGCACACATGTAGGCTGCACACTGTAACTGAACTGTCTCCATCACAGACTCCATGTTGCCGTGGTTAGTGGTGGCTCTTGTAGCCTCCGGCTTCTTCATGCTGGTTCTGTGTGTGTTTGTGCATCTGCTGTGCCGCCAACGAAGCAAACACGACTACATCCTGGCTCGACAGAACAGCACATTTTAAATACCTGGCTTCTTTCAATCACACAGTTTACCTTTCTTATTTTTTTTATTTGATTTTTGTAATAAGTCTTGAATGTGAATGAACGGTATAAACAATATCTGTACATATAACACCATTTGCATTGTCTTCAATAAAAATAAAAGAAAAAAACCTTTTGTCTTCTGTACATCTCTTTTTCTTGATATACAGTATGTCTTTCACACAGCCTGTATTACCTTTATATCATATTTCAGTGAATGACATTTAGACTTCATCATGAACTATCTTACTAACAGGAAGCTTCTTAAAAGCCTTTTAAACTCAGACCCAACCACACACGTGAATTACGTGACACAAGTTAACTGCCTTGCAGGCTAAAACATTCTGATCCTCTGCAAAGCCCTTGTCTTACAAACATCTTACGTAAAGTGAGCTTGGTAAAGATACCAGCAAGGAAAAGAGGATGTAGACGGTAAGAACATTTTGCGCAAGATTAAGACTGTTGTTAGTAGAACATTTGACTTCACTTTAACCTGACTGATTGGATGTAGGAATGGAGATATGTCCCAGTCAATTCCAATTAGAGTTAGAGTGAATATTAGATAATCCAATCATGTTATTTTACCATCTATATGTCAAACACTAGATCTGTTGTAAATACGACTGATCTGAATTTTAATAGAATTAAAAAATGCGTGGATGTAGCAACTTGGATCCCCCCCCCCCCCCCCACACACACACACAAAGAAGAATTACTTGGTATTGATAACTGATCTATTCATCTTCTCAATCACCACATTACTATGATCTTACATATTTATGCCGGTCGGCACTGTTTCTGTTTATCGCCTTTTGTATATAGTCTTTTTGTATTGTCTTGTAATTTTCTTTTGTCCTGCACTGTCTTGTTTGTCTTGTCCTACACTGTTTGCACCAGGTTGCACAGTTGCACTTTATGTGGCTAAGACGTACTTACTAAGTCCTTAGCTCTGTCTTTGTTTTATGTAGCACCCTGGTCCTGGAGAAACGTTGTCTCATTTCACTGTGTAACAGCTATGGCTGAAATGACAGTAAAGCTTCTTGACTTGACTTGTCTTGAACATCTAACTACCCCATTTAGTGTAACCTGCTTCCTGTTACGTATACAGATGGTGAATCTCTGGTGACTTCAACCATCTCAGAGTCCGTGACATCTGCCTAGATAACAAACTCGGTCAGTTGGTTCAGATCAACATCAGAGGTGAAGTCATACTTGAAATCAATACATTTGAAACATGGGATTTTTTATTTCTTTAGCTGAAGTGTTCAGAATTGTGTCCTTTGGCTCTCCAAAGCACAACAAAGACCTCCCCAGTGCACTTCAGGTAGCACGAGTTATATGAGAGCCAGACTTTTGACAGGTTGATTAGCACTCATTCAGAGCAAGAGATCAATTCAATACTATTTACTTGTATAGCGCTTATAAAAATGGATATTGCCTCCAGCAGCTTTACAGAAATATATAGATCTGGAGGGTTCATGGGCATGGAGTGTTTGGTGAACTGGAATGTCTGGATGCTGTCGGCTTACCATCCTCGCAAGTCGCTCAGGTTGCAAACCTGACTGTGGAGTGTTGAATTGCTTAACATCTCAGGAAGCCCTCATATCTGTGTCACCTTCTGGCTCTAGCCTTTTAGTTATGCTGTCATAGCTATTTCTTTCTTATATATTTTCTTTCTTTTTTCTCTTTCTATACTTCTGTAAAGCTGCTTTGAGACAATGGGAATTGTTAAAAGTGCTATACAAATAAATTTAATTTGAATTTTGAATTGGAATGTAGAAATTCCAAATAAAACCAAAATTAATTTTTAAATGTTTAATTTTTTTTAATGGCTTGTTCATTACTAGTAATTAGCAAGCCACAGTTGACAGTGGTAAGGAAATCTCCCTGAGAAGATTATGATTAATTATAAGAAAGGGATATAAATGTATAGCTATATAGAGCCATGGCTCTTTTTATGGCAGCATTCTGTATTAAATGAAGATGGTTTATAACCTCGTTAATGATTTTTTACTCTTTGTAAATCACTGAACTGATTAGATGATTAGAATGGGATATCGTTATATTATTATGTGATATTATGATTAAACGTGGTGTATGACTTCAAGTTCGTATGGGTCTATCTATCTATCTATCTATCTATCTATCTATCTATCTATCTATCTATCTATCTATCTATCTATCTATCTGTCTGCCTATCTATCTATCTAAAAATGAATGAAGGAGGGAAGGGAAATAAAGAAAGAAAGAAAACTGAAATGAAATGAAATGAAATTCCAGTTTAATCTAACCAGCTGCTGGGACATTGAGGTGGTCATTAGGGAAATGCTTTTAATGCTACATTACAGACAATAACAGAGCAGCGACATACATTTACATCTATTTACATTTTCATCTATTCCCTTTGGTTATGACAGTTTCCAGTTTGACCAGCTCGGTCTGCGTTGTGGTCAGACCAGGCTAGATTTTTGCCTCAGGTGGTGTTTGTGCTCCGCCTGTTGTTTACATTGTGAAAAACAGCTTTGTATTCAGTAAAATGTGAACTGAGCATTAAACTTCTTCACTTAATCACTTATAGTGCACCACTGATCATCACACCCACATGTTAAACATCTCATTCCTGATGTATTTCCTTCACTGGTATAATAATTTCCACTCTTCTTTTCACTAGATGTTGCAAGTGACTGTGGGGATTTGTGTTCATTCAGCTACAAGAACATTAGTGAGATCAGTCTGGGGTTCATTTAGCCTAGTCAGCATTCCAGTTCATGCCAAAGGTGAGATCAGATCTGGGCTCCGTAATTCCAGTCAATTCCAGTGAGCTACAACATACAAAGACATTCTTTATATGGCTGAATTGTAGTTAGTAAACTGAAACTTACACATAACCAGCTCACACATTATACTGGAAACTTTAGAGACAGATCTAACAATAAACATTTAATTACATTTTAGGAAAAGTGGGATAGAATTTGTACAAAAACTAAACCAGTATAAAAAAAGTCCAGAAAAGTCCAGCCTTTTTGGTTTGTTTGTAACACTGACACTTAAACTCCTAAAATACTTTTTAAAAATTGTTTTCCTGGATCAATAGTCACTTAAGATGTTTAATGGACCCTAAATGATGTGTTTGTGGTAAATTGTGGTGTTGTACAATATTGTGTTGTATCATCTCAGGGAGTTACTCTATGCCACCGTCACCTCCGACTTGCTCATTAGTGACAGATGTTAGAAATATATAGTAACTTAATTTTAAACTTTAAATTTATTTATTTATTTTTTGTTTCTATACTTCTGTAAAGCTGCTTTGAGACAATGTGCAATGTTAAAAGCGATGTGGTAGTTCAGTGGTTAAGGTGTTGGGCTACTGATTGGAAGGTCATAGGTTCGAACCCCAGGTCCACCAAACTGCCACTTAACCCTCAGTTGCTAGTCACTCTGGATAAGGGTGTCTGCTAAATGCCGTAAATATACAAATAAATTAAATTGAACTGAATTGAATATTAAACAGTCTCATATAAAACCTGATTGTAATTTCTAGCCATATAGAAGACAAAGGCACTGTCTTTATTGCCATGATAGTTAGGTTTGTCTAAAAACCTGGACGCATATCTAATCACGCTTTATTTCAATCACCAGTCCTGTAGAACACTGTATCTGATCTACTGTATGGTGTGTGGCTCAATACTCCAGTGAAGGCAATAGTGAGTACCTCGAGCTGCATTTTTCAGTTGTTTTGCTGTAAATCAAGACATTTAAAAATCAGGAACAGACTCAAGTTTATAATAAATAAATGTTTTATAAGGAATGAATGAATGAATAGTATAATCACAGACTCCTACAGACACAAGTACTTTAATAAAAACACCATGCAGACTATAAAAAGGTGTAACACGAATAATTTAAAATAAAAATATGATTGATTTTAGGTAATAACATGGATTTTTCATTTAGCAATAAAACACATTCCTAAGTCCACAGTGAAAAAAAAACCTCACTGCTACTTCAGAGGCTCTATAGAGACAAATATGGAAAACAGTGTCTTCATCCGGTCCGAGTCAGGAGTCTGACATCTACTAAAATCTACTAAAATCTACTTAAACCTACTGAAATCTACTGACATCTACTAAAATCTACTGAAACCTTCTGAAATCTACTTAAACCTACCAAAATCTACTGAAACCTACTGAAATCTACTGACATCTACTTAAATCTACTAAAATCTACTGGAATCTACTGAATTTTACTGACATCTGAAAACTACTAAAATCTATTGAAATCTACTGAAATCTACTTAAACCTACTGAAATCTACTGACATCTACTTAAATCTACTAAAATCTACTGGAATCTACTGAATTTTACTGACATCTGAAAACTACTAAAATCTATTGAAATCTACTGAAATCTACTATGGAATAACTGAACATCCCGAAGGAAGGCTCAGTGAAAGTGCTGAGTACTGATTGAATTTCCTGACACGGAGAAACAGACCTCGCCTGTCACAGCACGGTGCGTTGCGCAATGATGAGGAGGAAAAGCTCCCAGCCCCGGAGAGGAAATTGCAACATTCAGTTTCTCAAATGTTCCTGTGAGCATGGATAAGTTCTGAGTGTGTGTCGGCGAGATGACTTCCTCTGGATACAGAGTGTTTACACCTTCGTCTGAGTGTGTTACTGCTCATGTAACATAAACTTTCTCTTCAAAGTTTGTGAAGCTTATCTTTCCCTAAACGGTGGAAAGAAACGCGGCGACGGAGATCCAGTGGATTTGGAGGTGAGGCCTTTTTTCAAACCCTTGCGCGCGCTTGTTTATGCTTGAGCGTGTACGCGCGCGCGCGTGTGTGTGCGTGTGCGTGCGTCTGTGTGAAGGTCTGTCAGGAAGTCATACTCGTTGGATGTAATTCAGAACAACTGGGATTCTGCACAAGTTCTACACAAGCGGGATCTTATGTACTAAGATTTCCTGTGTAAAGTATTGTACGGAATTTTATAGAGTTTCATGAGAAAATGTTCACGTCCTGAAAGCTGATATTTTTGACAGTGTATCAGATACAGTGGTGCTGTGTGCTATATTACTGTCTCACACCTGAGGTTCTGAGCTCAGGTTAGTGTCTGTGTGGCAGTTCACATGTTCTTCCCATGTCAATGCCCCAAGTCCATGTGTGTGTGTGTGTGTGTGTGTGTGTGTGTGTGTGTGTGTGTGTGTGTGTGTGTGTGTGTGTGTGTGTGTGTGCGTGTGCATGTACAGTAAACAGGTATGTGTGTGTATGTATGTGTGTGTCTCCGTGTGTGTCTCCGTGTGTGTGTGTGTGTGTTTATATATATATATATATATATATATATATATATATATATATATATATATATATATATATATATATGCATGTCTGTGTGTGCACATGTATGTTTGTGTGTCTCTGTGTGTTTGTGTGTATGTGCATGTATGTGTGTGATTCTCTCTCTCTCTCTGTGTGTGTGTGTGTGTGTGTGTCTGTGTCTCTGTGTGTGTGTTTTTGTCTGTGTGTGATTCTGTGTGTTTGTGTCTCTGTGTGTGTGTGTCTCTGGTTGAATTTGTGTGTGTGTGTGTGTGTGTGTGTGTGTGTGTGTGTGTGTGTGTGTGTGTGTGTGTGTGTGTGTGTTATGATGCTGAACCTGAATTACCCCAAACATACACATGACTAATGTGCTCAGGGACTTAATTGGGTGTCAGCATTATTTTTGCTCCCTCATGTTTCGAGAACAGAACACATGAAACTGAGTCATCTCCTTTTTTCATAGGTGTGTTGAAAGCTTGCAAACAAAAAGGTCACTTTCCATTTGCTGTTAATTATTGCACTCTCTCTTATCTTGCGTTAGTAAAGCCCTGTGGACACTGTACACAGTTCTGTTTAGTATCATTTAATAAACACAGATCCAGGATGGTTCATCTGGACTCTTATATAAACATCCATATCATCCTGCCTTTCTCACTCTGACGCAGCTTGATGTTTGACCATCAGTCACACCGTGTACTTGGACACACCGAATCATGAGTCATACGAGCGAACGGTCTTCAGCTCTCCCTCTCCTCTTCACTCCTGAGAATAGAGTTCTTGACTAGACAGCTTCTTTTTCACACTTCAGCATGCAATAATCTGCCTTGTTGGTGCACAAATATTTGCTGATTCAGCAGATGTCTCACACTCACCAAGGCAAGTAATATTCTCTAATTAGATCTGCTTCCTGATTTGTGTTGCAGTATTGCATACATTCATATGATAATAGTCTGGAAACACTTGTGTTATTAAATTTAATGAATCAGATGTTGCAAGAAAAAGTCTTTTCTTTTGATCGTACTTTTGAAAGGGAAATTTTTGGTTTAAAGGCTGCATTAGTTCCCAAGCGACCACTTGACTGTCCACGCTCCGTAATTAATTCTCGTGCGTTCAAAAGTGACTGTGGGAAGTTTGGACAAGTGCATTTGTCTCTTCCTAGGACAAACAGTACAGGCTTGTTTGGTGGATTAAGCTTCATATTAACGGATCCCCTGAAAATAGAACTTTACCGGTTCACCTTTGCTCTTTCACCCTGAATGCATTTACAGTCAATTCTAAAACAAGGTATTGTTCTTGTTGCTGTTTATTTTTGTTTGTTTTGAAATTTCACATTTTTTAAGTTGAGACCTTATAATTATAAGGTGAACTAAGCTTGCAGTGATGCTTACACGTCCCAAAGGGAGCCTGCGTTACCATGGGAACAATGGGTCTGTGGTAATGATATAAAATATGTGCAACAGATCAGGCTGCTCTGTCTGTCTGCATCTAATTTTCAGTCTTGTGACTGCTGATTTAGTGAAATGAATATCCGAACCAGCTGTTGTGGTTTGGGAAAAGTGAAAAAATCTGCCGAGATCCTTTATGTTACTCTGAGGAGATCTCATGGCCTTTTACATGGCTTATTGACTTGCCCACAGCTTTTAGGATCAGTTTACTGACATGTGTACAGTAGGATGTAATTATCCCATATCAATCATCACTAAAGACTATTTATTCCATGTTTTAAGTATCTTTTAATATTTAAGTTCTACATACTGAGAGATCTTAATTTAACTTGTCTCATTATTCTTCTGCTGTCAGGGAGGCTGATGAATATATCGAAAGTCATACGGAGATGCGTTTCATGTCATTGCTGTCGAATGTGATCAAGGAAGTCACAGGAAAACAAGAAATAGGAAATGACTGGCTAATATTTTTATATCCCCTGATTAAATCAGTGTTGTTTAATAAATCAAGTTAGAATGAACCTCAAAAAGAAGTGATTTTATACAAAGTCTCTGTCCATAATAAAGCGCTCAAAAAGGGGGGGAAATAAATAAATAAATAAAAATCAGTGCATAAGTTCAGTAACGCTTGATTCTTGCAGACGCTTATAACCTTATTTTATCCTGATTCACCCGAAAAGTCACAGAATCTAAAGAACATCAGATGCTTATTGGCTGAGAAAAATAAAGTGAAATTCAGGTGATTGTCTGGAATAATCTCTTAGTTCATAAGTAAATAAAAAGGGTTTCTGTGCTGCTGAAACATTATAATTCATTATTCCTTTTTTAAAGTGGCAATATTGCTGCTGTGGAAAGAGGCTAAAAAAACATCATTAATTTATAGTTTCAGAACTGATTGATTCCCAGTTCCCAGATTGATTTGATATTTATTGATGATTTTCATGAGCACTGGGTTATTTTAACGCTCATCATCTCAGACGCAATGGTCCATGAATAAGGTCTAATGTCTACATTTACATCCATAGCTTTTAGCAGGCGATTTTATACAGAAGTGCTTTTTATCTTAATCTAAATATATCCAAGTCTGTGTCTAAGAATATTATTGAATTGGAACAGGAAAATAAAACACTATATAACTAGTCTAATGTTCAGTGAAGAGGTGCTATAGGTGTTTAGTCTTCATCTGAATACGAAACATGACTCACTTATCCACTTCAACACATCAGAGAAATATTCTTAGAGCAATCCTTGACTAATGTAACCCTAATTTAATCATCTGAAAGCGTCTGCGCTGCTATCGCAGTACACTCGTGCAGAAGTGGTACAGCAACATCGGATGTGGTTTACAAAAATCAGAACCAAAGAAACTTCCTGAAATCTGAAGTGTTCGCCTCTGAGATTCAGCATTCCTGATTCTGTCTAAGATATTTTTGCTTTTATGAATCACAAACAAACCAGTGAATTCTACATTTTCCAACTGAATCTTAATCCTGTGCCCCACATCAGCAGAGCCGTCGGTCTGCTTGTATGTGAGCTCATGGTGAAAGTTTTTATTCACCTTAGTGCTGCCAGCACTTCCTTTTTAAATTAGTAATTTATTCTGCTCTCCAGTTCTCGGGTCCTGTTTTCACGCTCGTCTTCTCATATTTTTTGCTGAATTTAACAAATTTACTTCCACTATGAAGTGGATTCTCACATCCTCATTTACATTAAAGATCACTTGTTCAGTGCTGAAGCAATTCAAGTTGTTGTCCTCTGGTTAATCTATCTATTTTTTTTCATATTCCAAAATATTTAAAAAAATAAATAGAAATTAGCATTTTAAATTGTTTATGTTGAAACATGAGTCACGTGAAGAAGTCTTCGTGTAAAATGAGTGTTCATTGCTGAATTTTTCACCTTTGTCTATCTCTAAAATATTCTAAAATATTTCTCAATCATTTTTAATGGTTTACTTAATAAAGGCATTAATAAGAATACATTAGTATCCTATATGTAACAATTATCCATAATAGTCACTTTTTTTAAGCAGATAAAGCTGGAAGATCAGTGTGGATTCACTTCCATAGATTTATGCAAGGAATTGTAAGGAATAAAGACAGATTCAAATAAGAAAACAGGCAATAAAAGTTATCAGCACTGAGTGTGTGTGATGAGGAGGATTTACAATTACAATTTCCAATGAATTACAGATTAAATTGCTTTGGAAGTTAATGCGACACAAAACGCAGCTGGTCATGTTACAAGTGCTGACACTGGAGACTCCTTTCATACAGGTCACATAAACAGCTGAAATTTTCTCCATGTCAATGATGATCCATTTTTCTCAGCAAAATATCAATGTTTTAAATGCGTATTTATAGTTTCTGGACCGTCCACCATTTGAGTCCCTTTGAATGAGCTGTTACCATAGAAACCGTACCACCCTCTGATCTGGGACTCCATCAGAACTGTAGTGTAAGATTTTAGATAGATAGATAGATAGATAGATAGATAGATAGATAGATAGATAGATAGATAGATAGATAGATAGATAGATAGATGGATGGATGGATGGATGGATGGATGGATGGATGGATTGATTGACAACATAAAATAACATGGTGATTAAAGCCAATCCTGCGAGATCATGTGATCTATAGGAGGCTTTTTTGACTAGAACTCAGTGTCTTAAAGTATTTAGCTGTGAGGATTTTGGCGTGAGAATGTAATGTGAGAGATCTTTAAGAAAAGAGAACAAATCTCATTGAATTTCATCATCTTACGCAACTCAGGCAGTGTTTTGTAACACAGTCGAGTGAAACAGTCATAAATAGTCATAAATCTGCCATGTTTTTGTTTGTTTTTTAATGATTTTTGCAGGATTCACCTGTAATCTAAACACTTGAAATTATTTAAAGATAAATTGATATTCTTGAAAATCCCAAAATGGGGGTGCAAACTCTTGCCCTCAGCTGTAAATAACAAGGAAAGCATTTGGACAGCGTTTCTGAGAAACACTCCGGGCATCCGGCCTAAAAACATAAAACCATTCCCAGGAGATCCCGAATCTGTCATCGATCAAGTTGTGCTTGTCAAATGTGATTTACATGACCACAAATATTTCTGTTCCCACAAAACTATTATAATGTCTGGGAGGATAAGAAAGAGGTTGGCAGACGTCAAAAGGTCACAATTAATCCCAGACCTATGAAATACGAGCAAACTGACATTTACGTGTTTTCAAAGCCGGCGGTGCGTCTTGACCTTTGAGTTTTGCAGCAAAAACATTAATCACTCTCAGTAAATATTTATGTCCGTCAGGGTTTAAAGTCTGCTGTGTACCCGAGGCAGTTTATATCATGAACACCAATCAATGCAAAGCGTGGTGGTTGTTTTTTTTTTTACCGAAAGTCAGTTTTCATTTGACTGGTGTGTTTCCTTTAAATGCCTTTGCTCTGGAGAGAAGATAGGATGTCGGTGGAATTGTGATTATAGCAGACCACATGGATATTTTTTTCTGATTCAGAGATTCTCCACGTGACTGTCCGAAATTGTCAAAGTGCAGTAACTGTAAATCACTTCATAAAAAACCTCTGACTCATTTCAGCTCCTGAGTGAATCAGTAAGGAGTGTGAGAAACATGATGGCTTCAGGTATCTTAAGGTCTCAAAGGTCCACATCCGGGAAAGTCTGGGATGCATCACATGGCCACGCTAGTGTGAAAGTGATTTAATAATAATAATAATAATAATAATAATAATAATAATAATAATAATAATAATAATAATAATAAAAACTTTAGTCTGCCTGGTAAAGGGTGGTGTAGTGGTGAAAAAAAGACTTCATTGTTTATTTGCCACCTACAGCTCTAGCTCCTATGACTCCATACTGAGCTTGGATGTTTTTGAATGTTGAATGTCAGTGTGAATGTTCTTCCAGTGTTCATGTGGGTTCCTCTGGGTTCTCTGGTTTCAGTAGAACCCACATGTACACTGAAAGAACATGCTAGTGTTAGCAGGTGGATTTTCTATGCTAAATAGTTTGCCTGATGCCCTCTGATGTGATGTATCTCCTTCATCCCATTTATTAAATTAAAACTTTTAAAACTATTAAAACTTTAAACATCATCATCAAACCTTAGAGATCATACAGTATATTCCTGTGTTCATTTCTAACAGCTTTGTACAGAAAGAGGACATGGGCTTCATAAATATTTGAAGAATTATACATTAACAGTTACATTGTATTGAAACCAATAAAGGGAAAATAAAGTTTTTCTGTATTTAATGACCTTTTATTTCTGCCAATGAAAAGTGCTCAGTTTTCACTATGTCCAGTAATTATCAGCAGTGCAGTGCTAATTGTGATTAGAGTTTCACTTTCATATACAGTCTGACAAGTATAAGTCTTATTAGTAAATATCTCCATGACAGTAAATCCTTATCAGTTCAGATGTGTGTTCCAAAGGGGAACTATTTTCAGTCTCATTGAGTGAGTGGTTATTTCCTGTAGAATTCCCTGTTAACTTCTTAATGACTGGAAACTGCAGTTATAAGCATCAACTCAAACAGTATTGACTTTATTAACAGGGGGATTTTTTTATTCTGACTAACAAGATTAAGTGTAGAAGTGTATATCAGAAGTGTACCACTAAAATTCCATAGGTGAAAATAAAACACATCCTTGAAGTGGAGAATGTTCATGGCTCAGTGGTGGTGACTTGGTGGTGCTGAGACTTAAACTCACAACCTACTGAGACACTTAACTGATGAGACAAACAAAACTGTTATAAAGGAACCCATTACAACTCACTTAAACTGTTAATATAACCAGTCAATCCATCTCCATTCATCCATCCATCCATCCATCCATTCATTACACATCTTTGGACTGGGGAAGGAAACCAGGGATCCCTGATGAAACCCATGAGGCATAGGGAGGTGGGAGGCAAGCGTGCTAATCACCAGGCCACCATGCCACCATAAATACAATACAATACAATGTAAAGTATAAATTCATTCATTCAATTAATTTAATTAATTATAAGAGAAAACTCTTTGTGTGTAAATGTTTTAGATTCAAACTGATATTTCACTGTTTTCTTTTTTCGCTGAAATTCATTTTTATTCCTGGAAATGGCCTGATAATTTTCTTTAATCTACATGTGATATTTTTCAACTCTATTTAGTTACAATAGATTAGATACAATGAGAAAAACAAGTCAGTTCTTTTTTCATTTTCTTTTAAGGTAACTTTCATCCATGTCAAACCTGAGGTAATCTAAACTTGTGCAAATCGCAGTCTTTACCTCATTCCTGTTCCTGGACTGCAGAAGGCTGGATCACTTTTATTGGTCTTCGGGGATATGATTTAGCAAGAACTTGTGGTTGATAAAAATGATACAATATAGATGAAGAATCTCAGGGCAGTGAAGCACCATTACTCACTCCCCCTTGCTGCCTGTGTGCTCCAAGCAACATGGTATTAGTGCAGTACACATTTTGCCAAAACCTCAGAGGAAAATTACAGTGTTGTGGAGTTGAGTCAGGTCTGACTGCATTACCAAGAACTTCTCATGCAGAAGAAGAAGAAAAAGAAGAAGACTTTATTTCGTCACATTGAAATTCTTTCTTCACATGCAGTATACTAACTTTGGAGTTTGGGGTCAGAGCACAGGATCAGACATCATACAGTAAGTGTTAAGGGTCTGATGAATGGATTAAAACTGAGACAAAGTATTAGAATTAACTGTTTTATTATTATTAACTGTATTACAAACTCTGTCATAAGGGTTGAAATCTGTCTCTTCACTTTTGTCCTTGAGAAATAATCACTCTCATTTCCCCACGCCTTCTCTGGGCTTGGCTTCACAATTTTTATGGCTATGTATAAGATTCATGTCCTGGGTGTGAGTTTTACAGTGAGTGGTGCCATGTGAACACAGAGCCAGGCCATGTGACTCACTGTGGAATGGGTTTGTGATGTGAGGTGATGTTCATTGTCTCTCTGTCTCTTTCAGACATGGCTGTGGGATTTGTAGCTCTGTGGACTCTGACATGGACCATCAGTGCGGCATCGGAGAATGAAACTGCAGGTCAGGGAGAAAGTGTGTGTGTGTGTGGGGGGGGGGTGTATGCTTAACTTACTGTTGCTTTTGCTCACAGAAAGAAAGAATAAAACATAAAGTATAGTTATAATTTCTCTTAAAGCAGATCTTTGTTGATACAAAATATATTTTTCCTCTGTGTACACACACAGTGTGTGTGTTTGTATGTGTGTTTGTATGTGTGTGTTTGTAAGTGTCTGTGTGTGTGTGTGTGTGTGTGTGTGTGTGTGTGTGTGTGTGTGTGTGTGTATGTTAAATGTTGCTTTTGGTGACAGAAAGAAAGAAAGAAAAAGCATAGTTATAATATACTTAAATATAGTATTAAAATTGTTGATACAAACTGTATTTTCCCTTTGTGTGTGTGTGTATGTGTGTGTGTGTGTGTGTGTGCGTGTGCAGGTGTCTGTATAGACCACGGAGTAGTGTTCGAGCGTGTGTTTGCAGTCCCACATGAGGCAGCGCTGTTAGACTGTGAACCGGTGAAGGTTTATCTCTTTGATTTATTTAACATCCCTTATAACGTGACGTGGTTTGACCAGAGGACTGGGCTGAAGTTCACAGGAGAGGAGAACCATACTGTTCTACATGGATCTTCACTGTTGTTCCTTAACACTTCCACGGAACACCAGGGCCACTATTTATGTGTTGTCAGGTAGAGTAACTGCATGGTTCCAGTTTATTATTCACTTACTCAGCTTCTAGTATGTGCAACCTGGGACCTGCTTTCAACCACAAACATTCTGAATCTCCTGAACAGAAACATCACAGCATCACAGCCACAAGTAACCATCTTGTTAAATTTTACTGAAAGACAATGTGTCAATGTCTGCACTTGTAGCCTAATTCTTCTTCTAGATAAACATTATGACTGATAAATTACATAGAATTAGACATTAGAATTAGAATTATTTTTTCCATTATATTGATATAAGCCTAATATATGTTGAATAACTGAGTGGTTATATATAAAGCAAATAATTTATTTCTAACTGTAATGAGGGTTTAACTATGGAGATGGAAACAGAGCAGCAGAGTTATAGAAAAATAAACAAATTTAGAAAAGAAAAGCCAAGGCAAGGCAAGGAGAGGAAGAAACCTTGTGAGAGAGATAATAATACTTTTTTTATTCTGCATGTTTCTTTGAGCAGAACTCCAGATCAGTGCTACAAGCAGGTGAAGGTTCTTCTGGTAGAGGACAAGGTGTTTGGATCATGCCGCTCTTCTCGGACAGCAGTGCAGCGGATGCAGAATATCATGAACGACAACCTGAGGTGTCCTTTATCTGACTACACGAACATAGCGGACAGCTACTCCATACACTGGTACAAGGTAGGGGTGTGTGTGTATGTACGTGTGCGTATGTGGGTGTATATGTTTGTGTGTATGTGAATGTGTATATGTGTGTGTTTGTGTGTGTGTATATGTATGTATGTGTGTGTATATGTGTGTATGTGTGTTTGTGTGTATATGTATTTGTGTGAATGTGTATATATGTGTGTGTGTTTGCATGTATGTGTATAAGTGTGTGTATATGTGTATATGTGTGAGTGTGTGTGTATGTCTATGTGTGTGCGTGTGTGTGAATAAGAAAGTTAAATTATATCACAGGCTCAGTTTACACTTCCTTTGCTCTTCCTCTCTCAGGACTGTGAAAGTATTCAGGAAGGATCCAAGTTTCACTTCACAGAGAACAACCTCATGCTCCACGTACGCAAAGTTTCCCTAGATGATGCCGGGTTTTATACCTGCAGGATGACCTTTAACTGCACTGGAGTCATTAGTGTAGTCACACAGACCATCAATTGTGAAATAACTGGTGAGAAACAGATAGAACCTGTTGCTTATGTTCACTGCTCACTGATACTCACATAGATCACTGGAGATTCTCTCATAGAAAACTGTGATTCGTTTTTATTCAATTCAGTTTATTTGTATAGCACATTTAGCATGTGGATGCATACCTCTAAAGCTAAAAACAGGAAGTGATATTATGTGACAAATTTTGACATAGTACAGGTACAGGTACGTAGTACAGGTACATAGTAATATAATATCGTTTATCATCTACCAGAAGTAGAAATAGTAAAAAAAAAAAAAATGTGCAAAGGAGCAACATGCAGATAAATATGTCAGTATATATACACTAATAAATAAAGTTATGGTAGGTAATATGTCCATATGTATAGCATATGCAAAATACGAATATGTGCCAGTTGTCCAAAATATAAAAAAATATTATATATATATTGTAGAAATGTGTGGTTTATGTACATTATATGTGCAAGAGTAACAAATATGTATACAGTGTATGTACAGATAATATACATAAACAGATATTAACTAGGGTAAGCAATGAATGTACAGTTATATACCATTATAATTGGTATTAAATGGTGTGTACAGGGTGGAGCAGAACTGCAGTGTGATTACAGATAGTGAAGTATTAGTGAGACATCAGGGTTCTAGTGGTGTGGTGTAGAGTTCAGTAAGTTCATGGTTGTGGGGGAAAAAACTGGGTCTGAACCTGCTGCTTCTGGTGAGAACGTTCCTGTATCTCTTCCTGGATGAAAGGAGGTTGAACAGTTTGTGACTTTATAATGACGATCCCTCACCCTTAAATTAGAGATCATTTGTGGACACTAAAGCGTCCTAAACGCATATTGTGCTCTTATAGGAGACAAATAATAATAATAATAATAATAATAATAATAATAATAATAATAATAATAATAATAATAATAATAATAAACCACACCAAGTGACTGCAATTGATAAGTGAAAGAGTGGAAGAGTTTTCACACTTTAGTCAAGTACAAATGTTGGTCTTTGTGTCGCTCTCTATATTATTAATTTGCTTGTTTATTTATGTACAGAGGTAGGGCACAGTCTTCGTAACATCTTGACTTGCCCAGCACAATGCTGTCCTCTAGTGGACACACACAAAAATGACTGTTTTACATGTAGATATATTATAATCACTGTGAATTTATTATTATTATTATTATTATTATTATTATTATTATTATTATTATTATTATTATTATTATTATTATAACTGCACATGGCCGTGTAAGTATTGTTGATTGTATCACAATACTGTTGAACTTTTAGGACGTACAGTTATAGGAAACTCATCAATTCTGGGTTAGTCCTGGGCAACACAACAGTACTGATATTGTGAGACAATGTTACAATACACAATGTTGTTGTTGTTATCATTTGGCTGCTCATCCAATACACATATTTTATTTGGCACAGGTTTTATTTTAGCCAGGCTTGGGACTGTCACTGAGAATTAAAAATTGACTAATGATTCCTCATGTTCAGTGTTGTGTATCAGTGAACTCTGAACGTTTAGTAAAACAACTGTATGGTAACACACATCAGATATCTCAGTGTGTGTGATATTGTGGTCATAATTGCCACAGCTGCAGGGTGATAACTCTGCACAGCTTCAGGCCACATCACTGATTATTTTCCTATAATATTTACGTATATATAATAATCTTCTCTTCCTTCCATACCTTCTTTCAGAGTCCATATCAAAACGACCTCAAATGCTGGAGCCAACTGAGAACACCATGAAAGTATCTGCAGGTGAGTTGCACCTAAACCTGAGAAATCAATCACAGAATAAAAATACAGAACCATAACGAATCATCTGTTTCTGTTTGTTTGTGTGTTCGTGTGCGAACAGGATCTTTGATTAACACGACATGTCGCGTGTTTTTACCTGGCAAAGGAGTTCACATGACGTTGGTAGTCTGGGAGTTTAAGGGCCAATACGTTTCACCGAACACCTCAGAGCGCATCCACCAGGGACCTCAGGAGTAAGTTTTTCACAGATTTCGAACAGTTTTGCATTCAAATGCCATTCTGTTGCTTTGTCAAAACAATTAAGAGGAGAAAAATCACCTCATAATAATGAGTCATAACTTCTGCATCTTTTTCTGCAAACACAAAAAAATTTCTATCATATCCAGTAACACGCTGGAGTTGAACAAATCTGCCAGGCTAGCCATCGGCTGCCTGTGACAGTAGGAAACGCAGCTTTTCACACAAACAAAAGACAAAGTTCTTGTTTCCACTGTGAAAACAACTCTTACCACATTTCCTTTTCTCCTGGTGCTTAAAGAGAAAACAGCTTGTTAAGCAGAAACCATGAGAACTTTGACCGTTTAGCAGAACTATTTTATATATATATAATCCTGTGAAACATACAGATATCACAAATGTACTTCTGTATTTAACCAATGAACCCATTTACTTCTGTTTACATATATATTTTATTTTATTTGTCATAGATTTTTATTAAGATATTTACATTATCAGTAATTAATGTAGTTAATACAGAAAATATTTCCTAACATTAGTATTCCAGAAAAAATCTTACAGAGAAATGTTTATATGTCACTAAAGACAGCAGCATGTTACCTAACAATGCGGTTTTCTAATGCGGATTGCTGCGTGTGACAGAGACTTTTTTTTTTTTTTTTACAAGCTGCCCAGATAATCTTACCAGTTCCCCATAAAACAGCACACACTGTATCTGAGACAATCTGTATCTGAGACAAACTGTTGGTGTTTGGGGTGCACGGTGGCTTAGTGGTTAGCACGTTTGCCTCACAACTCCAGAGTTAGAGGTTTGATTCCCGCCTCCGCTTTGTGTGTGTGGAGTTTGCATGTTCTCCCCGTGCCTCGGGGGTTTCCTCCGGGTACTCCGGTTTCCTCCCCCAGTCCAAAGAGTCACTCATGCATGGTTGGTTGATTGGCATCTCTGGAAAATTGTCCGTAGAGTGTGATTGTGTGAGTGAATGAGAGTGTGTGTGTGCCCTGCGATGGGTTGGCACTCCGTCCAGGGTGTATCCTGCCTCGATGCCCGATGATGCCTGAGATAGGCACAGGCTCCCTGTGACCCAAGAAGTTTGGATAAGCGGTAGAAAATGAATGAATGAATGAATGAATGAATGAATGAACAATTTTTAAAGGCATCTTTTCATTACAGACTTTCTTTGCACATGCCTAAGACTTTTGGAAAGTACTGTGTACAATATAAGTTAATAAATATATATATATTCATATATACATTTAATCATCTGAATTAGTCTACAGTATAGGGAGTGCATGTTTTTTCTTTTTCTTTATATAATACTTTATATTGTCCAGTCCAGTGAGCATAAAATGTCTTATGTTGTGTTTGCACACTCTTCTTACAGTGGTACTGTGTACTGTTTCTGTGTAGTTGTGTCACACCATCAAATGACACCATCGACCTTTTCACACTTGACTGAATGAAAGCATTTCCACTCAGATTGTTGTTTACATTGTGTTCATATCCTTGCTTGATGTAGTAAAGAGATGGTATTTGTGTGCACAGGGAGATTCAGGTGGATGAGGGCTGGTGGTTGGAGCGCAGCCTGTTTGTGTCTCGGGTAAAACCAAAAGATTTTAACCTGACCTTCACCTGCAAGGCTTCAAGCCACAGAGGAACTGCAGTTGGATACTTTACCCTCCAACCTGCAGGTCAGAAAACACACCCGTGGTTTGTTTTTGATTTATTACCCTGTTTAAAGTATTTCCACTGACTATCTTATACACAAATAAGACAACGTACAGATATGTACTGTTTCAGCTTTGTCTGCTTTGGTCCAGGATAAGATTCACTCTGTCTATGTTTCTTGTTTCTCAGCAGATCTTACAGTCCTAATAAATAATGTGTTTATCTGATTTTAATGGTTCTTTCTTTTTTTTTTAACATTCTCATTTGATTTTCTGAACTTTTGTTAATATCTCTGGTATAATGTCAGATCCTGATCTGCTCCTGCCGATCGGACTCCTGGCCACGACAATGGCTCTTCTTTTCATCGTGGGACTTCTCCTGTACCGAGTGTTTAAGGTGGAGCTCACTCTGCTCTTCCGGACCCTGTTTCCTTTCTTTTATGCAAGCACAGGTACGCTGAACACCAGGAAACCACTGTTTCCTCTCAGAACATTTTTACTCTTGTGTGAAGAACGTGCAAAAATGCTTCCTGTCCAAAACTCTAAAACCAGTTAGTAGCAAACTAAACAAACAGGTTTCCTTTGCAGGGCAAAATTATGGAGCACATGAATCTGTCAGATTTATACTTTTTTACTGAAAAGCCTGCCGTTCTCATTTAAACACAGCACATGTGTAAATTACTAACACATCCATTTACTATGTTTATTACTGGGTCAACATCCAAGAAACATTGTTAAAGTATGTGGAACACAACCAAACAAGTGCAGATGACATCAGACTGCAATTAATTATAAAGAGTAAAAACACCCAGAAGGAATAAAGAAAATAGAAAAACAAGACTTGGACTTAACAGTAGAAAAATAGTGATAGATTAAAATTGTGATTATTCTTGCAACAATGCACCAGAGAAACCTCAGGGTTAGACACAATGATCAAGAACTAACCCAAATTATAATCATATTTGAATCAGCTTACTTTTCTCAAATAATTCTTCATTCTTTCTTATATACAGTAATTATAAAAAAGATTGCATGCTTAATGACAAACTATTGACTAAATATCACATAGAGGACTGGAGATGTTTAACACTGGGTGTTATATAGGATTCAATATTAGTGGTGTAAAATATAGGGCACTAATTAGGAGGTTTTTCCATGTTATTGTCATTTCTATTATAGCAATGTAAATGTTTAGAAATATTCACCATTCTCATAAAAATTTAATTAAGAAATACAGCGACCCTTTCTAATGTAAATTAAAATTACTAAATTCCTTCTTATGAACATAATGCAGCTCGTTATTTAAATGTTTAGAGTTTTACTCTGTAATAATCACTGACGTGCTGGTGGGCCTCGTGGACCGTGCTTTGAGAACTGGGCTTTAGTACACACAGTACACACAGTACACATCGCACTTTATTGGGAATAGAAATGAAAAGAATCTACAGGAAAATTCCTCGAGTTAAAAAATGACGTTTTATTTAATGTATTTATTTATGAGTATCAGCTGAGTGGATCTTTGTATGTGGTTGAATAACTGATGAAATAAACAGGTCTTATTAGTTGCTTTAAAGGAAAGTCTTAAAATGTATTTTGCTCCCAGTTCCAGATTTGTTGCTCGGATGTTGAAGGTGTTATTATTTTTGCCTGCAGATGGTGATGGGAAATTGTACGATGCCTATGTGGTGTATCCACGAGGTCAAGGAGATGCGCTGAGTGAAGCGGTTGAGACTTTTGTTCTGAAGACGCTGCCCCAGGTTCTGGAGGGACACTTTGGGTACCGGCTCTTCATCTTAGGTCGGGATAGTCTACCTGGACAAGGTAAAAAAAAAAATAAACACACATACTTGTACAGCAAACTCGTATACAAGTCTCATATGAGCATTTCATGCAAAATTCCTATTTAGTTTATTCAAATAATAATATTGAACTATTCAGTACGCTCTCTAGAAATCCTCACACAAACTGACATGAAATATTGAAGCTGTTTCACAGGACCAAAGCATTTCCACACTCACTGGAATGTGACTGGACTAAAATTATATAACAGAGATGTGTTATTAGTGACAATATTCCGAACACGACCTTTTTGTTGAAGGTTATATAAGAGTTACATTTTTAAACTAAAAACAAACTGTTAAGTAACTACACATCTGGTACACATTCCTACTGTAAAATATAGAGTAAAGAATTGTAAAACATTTACAATAAAGAAATCTAATATCTTCCAGAGTATAAAAAGACACTTTTTCTGCTTACTCACGGTAGTTTAAACAGCCGTTAATCACTTAACCCTTATCTGACTCACAACAAGCAGCTCAACTCCCTTTCACTGGTACAGTGCAACATTTTAGTCACAGATCAGATGGTTGTGTGTTCAGATCTCAGTCATGGTTGGGCAAGACCATAGCTGTATCGGCTTTATTGGCCAAGTATTCTGTTTTAGAGCAAACCAAACAGCGCACATTTAACATAGACCACTACATACATGATTACACATAAGACAACTAGAGGACCGAATATGACAGAAGTGCAGTAGTTGTCCAGTTAGTTAAAGAAAAATATTGCACATCAGTAAATTATTGTACAACATAGAGAGAATAAACAAAGTAGAAGAACCTGTGTTGTCTTCCAAGCTCTCACTCCTCCTCACTGATACCGTGGTTTTGTGCAAAGGATGCTGAGTTTGATATAAGGACTTTCTTATTTTTTAAATAATGGACTTAAAACATAATGGACTAAAAGTATGATTAATTTTGATCACTGACAAAATGTCAACACAATATTTTCTGGTTTTGGAGCCATTTTTTATTATTCACTAATAAAAGCAAATTGAGTAATGTATTAACTTTTCACGTACTGTTATGTAGCTGTGGCAGACGTAGTGGACGAGACGATGAATCTCTGTCGTCGTCTGATGCTGCTGTACACCAGCTCGTCTCTGAGCAGGACAGACGGCACATCGTGGTTCGAGCAGCAGGCAGGCCTCCACCGTGTCTTAATGGATGACACACTCTCTGTGATGCTGCTGGAGATGGAGCGGCTCCATGATCCCTCCACCCTCCCTGAGTCACTGCGTGTTCTGCGGCATAAGCAGGGGGCTCTACAGGCCTGGAAGAGGCGGAGGAGGTGGATGTGCACAAGTATGGAGGAAGATGGAGAAGAGGTCCAGACAAGTCTTTCTTCATTTACTTTGTCTGCTCGCTTCTGGAGGAAAGTGCGCTACTACATGCCAGTGAGAGGCAAAGCCAAGCGTCACTCAAAGAGAAAGATTTTCTTGAACTTGTGACTGGACTCATTAAATGTTGGTGCAAAATTACAACGAGAAACAGAGCCCAGGTTTAATGATGTGGAGTCTCAAAAGTCTGCACCATGATGCACTGCAATGCAATGAGACCACTGCAAATAAAATAGGCCTGATGAAAAAGCCTTGAATGGGAAGAGACTTGAGAACGCAGAGAATCATTCGCTTCAATTCTGGTGTTCACCCTGGTGGTGTTCAACACAGGCTGAGCTTTCTAGTTTAAATCAATCCAGCAGACAAATGATACAGAACACAAACAAACCCAAATGTCAAAACTGCTGATTATCTAGTAGCACAATCAGACCAGTCACCTTTGCAGAAATGATGTAAGCAGATTTTTTTTTTGCTGCAGTCTGGTAAGAAATATGTGTCTGCTTAAGTCTGCTGTGATTCCTTGAGAGTTACGCTGTCAGTCTGTTAGCAGTATTTATTATCGTATGAGCTCTGTGTGTTAGTGCTGATTTTTTGCCACTGGAAGCCTGACACAAGGTCTTTTTTCCACTGAAGTCTGTCACAAATTTATAGAAAATCTTTGAAGAGAAAATCAGAAGTAAATGTAATGTAGTGTAAATGTAATACACTGTGTGTATTATTGTGTTAATATTCTCAGGGAAGTGTGAGAAACGGATGGAGATTTAAAAAAAAAAAAGCACCACACACACACACACACACACACACACACACACACACACACACACACACACACACACACACACACACACACACACACACACACACACACACTCTCTCTCTCCCCCCCCCCACACAAATGCACACACTCACTCTAGCACACAAACACACAGACACACACTCATGCATATTACCATTTATGCACACTCCAGCACACACACACATGCATGCAAGCACTCGGACACAAACTCTCACACACATGCATCCCCCCCCCCCCCCCCCCCACACACACACACAAACACTCACTCACACACTCACACACATAAACCGTTTATCACACAGTACATGGTGTATATAGTGGATGGAATTCCCTCAGCAGTCCACATTTGTAGCTGTGACGTTTTGTAAAGTTTTGGTACATGCTGTTTACTGCATTCTTTTGTGAAAATGATATTTAGAGACATGTTCAGAGATAAAAAGGTTTTTACAAACAAGTTCAATTGTCAATGTGCACAGGCAATTTTATAATGAAGATGGTAGTCCAGTAGTTGAGATGTTGGACTGATGATGGGATCAAATCTCAGGACCACCAATCTGCCACTGCAGGGCCCCTGTTTTAAAAAATGCAAAATAATGTAGTTGTGCTGGAGAAGGGTGTCTGCGATACATAAATGTAAAAAATTTTACTTTCTGAACAGGGCATGAAGTAGCTACATAGAACTTCTATGTAAAATTGTGGTACCTCTTTTCAAGACAACCTTTGATTGCACAAATTGTAGATTATAAAAATATAATGCAAATATCTTCTCAACGTCAGTTGACAGAATAAAGCTGACAGACAACGTCTGCTTACGACTTTAAATGATAAATCGGTAGAGGAAAGCAACAGGTCCAAACAACAAACAGGAAAATGAATAAACTCTCTGAAGCTGAATTCAGTTTATCACAGATATAATAAATACAAAACCTTTTTTACTGCCAGACTTCACCAGCAGACTTGTACAGGTCACTAAATAACTGGTTTATGTACAAACCTGCTGTTGTATGTGATTATAGTAATAAAGAATAAGCGTTCGTGAAGCAATGGAGCTACAATGTATGTTTAACAATGTGATTTATGAGGAAGTAAAAGGCGTGTAGCTTTTCATTATTAACGCTGGATTGCTAGCTTAAAAAAATACTTCTACCATTATATACAATAACGTATTTTTGACTTCTGAAAATAAGCTTTTCATGTCACACTTTGCTGAATATACTTTGTATTGTTGATTTTGTATTACTGTTGTATATTAAAAACTTGGTTTACAGTCTGATACCAATTAAAGGTTGTCCTGTTCCTTATTCTTGTTTAACTTACTCTTTTTTGCTTCCTGTATTTAATCCACAAACAGTAATAGATTTTTGATTAATGATATTTTACCCCATTGAGATTAATGTAGCACTGATGAGTGTTTGCATCTGCTTTGTTGATTGAAAGGACATGCTTCAAGCCCCAGCACTGTTGGGCCCTTGAGCAAGGCCCTTAACCCTCACTGCTCCAGGGGTGCTGTATCATGTTTGACCATGTGCTCTGACCCCAAACCCCAGAGTTGGGATATGTGAAGAATGTATTTTACTGTGCTGTAATGTATAAGTGACAAAATAAAGGCTTCTTCAGTCTCTTCTCCTTAACAATGTATATTTAAAACACTATCATCAAGATCTAAATCTAAATGAATGATGCCTTGTGCCCTAAGAATGGGCTCGATTTCTAGGTTCACTGTGACCCAGTACGACAGTAGAGTCTTGAAAATGGATGGATGAGTTGAATCGCTGTCACCTCACAGCAGGATCTCTGGCCTAGGCCACTGTGGGAAATGCCCCCAAGCTCCTGCCATATCTATTTTTATGAACACTTTCACCCTTGCTGGAGTAAACTAAATTAGTCAGTCTCTAATTACAATTGTAAAAAAGATATCTAGTCTATGTTTTTCATGGTGTAGTGGAGGAGGAGGAGGTGAGGAGACAGCTTATTAATATGCTCTACACCATACGCCTGCTGTAGCTGCTGTGAGAAGAGATGGCCTATTTATCAAGTCAAAATCCAAAAGATTAAAAGAACTTCAGAATGCATCGTATCCTTCTAAAAGCCTACCTGTAATGAATGTCTTTGCAAATCTTTCTGTACATTTGTCAGATTTCAACTCAAATCTGGTTGTTTCTTTAGACAAAGTTTTAAAATATGCATTTTGATTATCCAGAAAATCCTCTGAAAACATCATCGGTGGCAATGCCATTCAGTATGGGTTAATCAGAGTGTAATAAGACCCAATCATAATAATGGTCACACGTTGACATTCTGATTAAATCTACAGTCTGAAGACCCTTAATTCGTCTCATTTAAAATGTGTCTTTAAACCAAATATTTGCACCTTGCTCAGATTCATCAAATGTACAGTACATACACATCAGAAACAGAGTTTTATCAGTAAGTCAATCTTCCAAAGTTATCAACAACTGACTGGTTCACCATCTGACCCCTTAACTTGATGAGGATATTGAATGATTCATATGATCCTAGATTTTTATTTAATACTGTAGAAAAATGAACTAGGAATAATACCTCCTGAGAAACATGCTACCAGATAACACCAGAATCAATCAAAACTATTCTAAACCTAATTGATTTTATTCTTTGTCATAGAGCCTTATTAATCAGATAAAATAACATTATTTTATTATTTTCTGAAATAAAATTAACTCATTAAGACATTTACAGTAGACACCTTCACAAGTAGAGTGTTCATGCTCCATACTGCCTCCTTGTGGTAGAACAGAATCTAGCTTAATTTTCTTTTCTTTAAGTTCAATTATTTTCCACAAGACCATGTTTAATTCAAACTTAAAACCTTTATTCATTTGGTGAATAGGATTTACAGTTATAGAATTTGGCCAAATTGTAATTTATCAAATTTTTTATACAACTGTGCAGTTGAGGATTAAGGGCCTTGCTCAAGAGCCCAGCAGTGGCAGCTTGGTAGACCTGGGATTTGAAGTTCATCCTTGTGAGGATTTGCCTTAATTATTCAGAAATAACTTTGATCATTTTATCATTTTATATCAATCCAGTTGCTGATAAATACATAATTACAGTTAAAACAACTAACCCAGAGGCCTGAGGCGGAAACGATGGACTAGAACTGGGAAAGATTTGAACTGGGAAAGAAAGACATTAGGTAAAATCAAAAATGGAGGTTCTACTGAACTAATGTGACATCATGCAAGATTTCACAGAGATGTTAGACGAAATGAAGCAAAGCACAAGGCAGGTCAATCCAGAATTGTCGAGGATTTATTGATGTAGTTTGATTTTATTTCATTTCTCCATGCAAACTTACAGACAGACTGATTTTTAATTTTCAGGTTATGCCACAGATTTTAAAGCCTTTCCATAGAAGATATTGCTCTGTACTTTGACTAATTTTCCTGTTGAAATGTTTATTTTTGACAATAAATGCAGATATTTGGCTGAATGGAACAGGTTCTTCACAACAAAAGTCTATTTCCTCCTGCTGAAAAGCAACCCTAAAGTATGATGCTACCACCACAAACATGCTTAATCAGAAGAATGATTTTATCAAGGTGTTGAGATGTATGTAGTTTCGAGCTAAACATTGTAATTTAGCTTTAGAAAAGATGAGATTCATGAGTCTGCTTTTTTCAGAAGCTGGTCACTTTCCCATAGAAGCCAAATCTATGAATGGCTGATTTGCCTAATGTTCCCCAAATTGTCATGGTAATGTCTGGATTATGCCATATTATTTCCCCTTTTTTCTGTTGTTTTACCTAAAAAAATTCCAGAGATATTTACTGTGAATGTGTACAATTGGACAATTTACAACATGTACAGTTTAACTCTTGAAACTCATGTAAGCTCTTGAAAATAATGAATGAGTTTATATTTTGATTGCTGAAAGAAATGGGATAAATTCTTACCAATTGTGCAGTTCCTTCCTTCCATCCATCCTTCCATCCATCCTTCCATCCATCCTTCCATCCATCCTTCCATCCCTCCTTCCTTCCATCCATCCTTCCACCTGTCCTTCCATCCATCCATCCATCCTTCCATCCATCCATCCATCCATCCATCCATCCATCTCAAATGACAGTTTGTATTTAGAATCAGGCAACTCGCCCAAGTACAGCCGCAGTCTGACATTACAGGGATGGAGAGGTGTGTGGTGCCAGTTTAACTTTGTTACCCATGAATTTAACTGACAGCATAACTTGCCATGTAATTGCAAGGAAACAAACAAAATTTCTTTCCTTCATATGCAACGTGCTATTTGACTTAATTGTGTAAATATCCTCATCAGTGTACCCAACCGGCTCTTCTTTGGAATCTTCAATGCAGTACAGCTTACCCTTGTAGGTCTGCTTTTGTTTTAAGGCACACTTTAGCAAAATGATTATCAGTTCTGCAGAGTCTGCATGTTTTTCCGTATGCTGGACAATTATCTCTGTCTCTTGAATACACGTTACTACAGTATTTACATGTCTTACTCGTATCTGAGAATCTTGATGAATTATTCTGACCCTGCTGGTTAGGCCTGAATGGTTTCCTAACAACAGTGTGGCCCGTTTCGGCTGGGCACACGACTTTCATCGCTCTCATATGCTTAGCTGTCTGTTCAGCTGTGTGACATATCTCAATGGCTGTGATCTGCTTTAGATCCTTTCCCCTCAACAACCTGTCTAGTGCCTTCATTTGTAATGATCAGCATGGTTTTTCACAAATCATTTCAGTCTTTCAATACTCCACAGTCACAGGTTGTTGCTTTTTCTCTCAGTCTGGCAGGCACATTTCTGACAGGCTTAAAGTATGCTTCCAGTGTGTCTAAAATGGCTCTAACGTCCCCTTGTTGAGCTGCTGTGAGATTCAAATTGTGATGATGAAAATGTCTACATTCGGACCGCATCAAACTTCTTAATGTGGCAGCTTGGACCTTACTCGTCTTATCAGCCAGGCCTGTGACCAGCACATAATCCTCAAATTCTGCTCTGAATATGTCCCAATAAGCACTCCAGTCACGATTTGGCAGAGACAGGGGACGTGTTGATAAAGTGCTGTCAGTGTCCATAATTGCAGAGATGATCGGGAATCAGCTGTTACAGAATAAAATTGATAATGAGAGCAGTATACATCTTCTGACACCATGTTTGGGTCTCACTGAAATAAAAGTACAGTG